>NC_056725.1:366196437-366531437 GCF_019279795.1 Protopterus annectens | reverse complement strand
AATAATAATAATAATAATAATGACCAAAGTCACATTTTTCAAACTTGTTCCACACAAGCACACAGTAGCCAAAGTATTGCAACTTAATTCACATGCGCACGCACACACACACACACACACACACACACACACACACACACACACACACACTAGTCCTGCAAAGACAGATTAACGACTGTGTAAAATGACCAGATGAGAGGAGTATAAGGTACTTTCATCCACAGATAGCCACCCTCACCTTCTGGCAGTTAAAGCCACTCTGTGGACTATGTATACCTCTTATTGTTATGAGGAAATTAATGACATGTATTTTATTGGTAGCTTTGGATTATCTGCTTGAAATTTTATAAAGGTCACTAGCTTTACACCATAAGACCCAGCCATTTGTAGCACAGTTTAAACAGAAGTGTAATTATGAAAGCATATGAAATATTAACCACTTGATAATATATGCTAAATCAGTATGCGTAGTGTCAGCAGAACTAAAAGTCATCTGAATAATCCCACATTAAAGACAACTATTACTAATGCAGAGGTTACTGCTGGCAAACAACTTTGCATTTCATTGGTTCAGCTACTGATGCAGTGCTTGCTGCTTTTGAAGAATAAATTGCCTAGGTTGCATTAAAAAATTGGTGTGCTGATGATATTGCCATAATGTTTCCTGAACTAGATAAGTTATGCAAAGTTGAATGGCTGGATAACAACTACAGTAGGTTCATAGTTACTAAGCATGCAGTCCTGGAGACCATTAAGGAGCCTAGGCCAAATTACCAGTTACTTCATCGCACTGTCTGGTTAAGTGACTTGATTAATGTCACACAGTAAGTAAATGAAGGTGGAAAGATTTGGACCATGCACACTTGCAACAGGAAGCAGCCCATTAACTCCTGAGAGTTTTAGCCCTCTGCACTAACTGCCAGTGTAGTTTTTTTTAAATAAATGTAGAAATCCTTTACAATCCAATCTCATAGAGAAGACTATATCACAGTAATATGCAACAATGACTACAATGGATGCTGAAGATCAGATAGCTCTGATCATCCCTCCAAATTATACTGACAATATGACATCACAAATGTCAACCCCTTTGTAGTTGCTAGACACTGTAAAGAAAGGACTGCAAAAATATATTGCTAAAATGCAACATGTTTAGACTATATTATATAATCCTAGCCTGTTAATGAATTAATTCATTCTTTAGCACAATGAATAAAGAAAGACAATGTAAATGCTGCAGTAGCTTTTGTTCAGCAACCCAGAAATCATGCAAAAATCAGAAATATTACTGTGTACAGTTTACTGTTATTTGGGGGGAGCTTCCACGCTTACATGACACCTACAATATATTTTCACCCCCTTCTTTGTCATCAAGAGTAGTTATACCCTGATATCACTCAGTATAGATCTGAATATCTTCAGTGGTGGATAATGCATATTGTTGTAGCATATACTTCGAGTCAACAGTGCCAGATTGTGAACAAATGGGCCCTATACAGGGTACTGAATCAGGCCCCCACAAGCCATATCAATATTCCATTTCATGTCTGTCTCTCTTAAATTACTTAAACACTGTTCAATGTAGTTAGTGTATACAGTGTTTTCTTCTGTGTTGTACAATTACTGAAGAGGTTTGGATTTCTTTTAACACTTTATTTCAAATTTTATGTAAAAACCACTGACAGCCATTTTCTAAACAAAACACTCTCACACTGACAACAGGCTTGACATGAGAAATAGACATCTGTTTCCTTGAAAGTTATATTTAGTGAAAAATGCATCTGGCAACCTCTTAAACTTCAAGAGACATGCTGGGATTGAGATTCAAATAGAATATAGTGAAGTACTAATTAGCAGGTATGTGACAGGTGTAGGAATTCAAAAGACAAATGTGTAATACAGTTGCTAACGTCCGAAACAGCTCAATGGGCACAGATGTCCCTTTTCAGGACTTGCCCAAGAGTACTGTTTGGTGATCTAACTTGGTCAGAATCACCAAGAAGATAAAGGAAGTCTGAGGGAATCAAAGCCTCCATTTCAAGAAACGGCTGTTCAACAGCTTATAGACTTACTCACATGCACCAAGGGATGGACAAACTGTTGTAGTCTATATTTCACACACGTGCCTGCAAAAACAAACACTGCATTAAAAATGTATTTATAGTTAAAATGCTAACATTAATCTCATAAACTTCATGTTATCCAATTTTTTCACAGCCAAATAATAAACACACTGTTGACAATCATCAGAACAAGGAAACAAAGGATCATACCAAAAGAGCATGTCTCATAAGAAGGTCGTGTTCACAGCAATACATTTCCTTCCTTTACTCTTTAATTACTCTGGTTCACAGGTAGTTACTAGGCTTGTAATACAGGGGACCATTGAAGAGACTAGCCTAAATTTCCAGTACTGTTTGGTTAGGCGACTTACTCAAGGACAGGTCATAAATATGAGGCAAAATCAGAGATGTTCTGCCAAACTGGACACGGGTATGAGAAGAATGCTCTAAATCACATAAAAAAATTAACAGAACAACAGGTTTTGCTTCAAAATCCACTTTGTGAACTGGAAAAACTGTGAACGTCTAATGATTGACATTGACTGACCAGTGATTCACCAAAAAAAAAAAAAAAATGAATAAAAGTCTTGAAGTTGGTGTGGAACATTAAAGCTCCAAGATGCGTAGTTACGAGAATAGGGTTTGAGTCTACATTGTGACTCTGAGCGAGTCACTTAACCATGCAGTGCTGCCTAACTTGGGGATTTTATGTGCACACATGCACGCTCATGCTTCCCTTTCTTAGTCACACACAAGAAGGCATCCTTGCATGCCTTACTTTCAGAACAGAAGAAGCAAAGTGGTTCCTTCTGTACCATGGAAAATAAACGTGAAACAATGCTTAATATAAGTACCAGATGTGGTCACGTATTACCTGTGTTTCGAGAAGTGGGAATCTAGCATGCTCCATTCCTGTATGAAATTCCACGCTACTTGGAGGATGAGGTGGAACCTCCTAAGAAGACTGCTATTGGCTGTACCTCGGTGGGGGGTGGGGAGGGTGGAGTTCCAGAAACGAGACCTTGAGAAAAGGGAATGGAATAGAAAATCTACTGTTCACTATATCTGGTAGAGGGGGTGGAACTTCCAGAAGAGGGACATTGAGAAAAGAGAGATTGTTTCATTCTGCAGCATTTGCATATTGTTTTTGTTGGTTGGCCATGGGCCCCCCCAAAGCTGTGAGTGCTGGATGACCTCTCGTTTCTCCCCTATTACAATCCACTACTGGATGGTCCAATCAGAAGGTGAATGTAAGGGAGTCTGATGTGCATCTGTTTGTGCTTTGCAAAGCATGTCACACTGCCTTAATTACTGATACACAGTATTTGAACATTTGTGTTGGACCTTCGCATTTGTCTAAATTCTAGGTTCTTGTCATGATGCTATGGTAAGACAAGCAAATTTACTACTTTTTGCCCATTTTTCTCTTGAAAATTGTAGAAGGCTTGAGAATGTCAGTCTACATTTGTACCATGTGTTCTGTCCCTCTCTAATATCTGTATTTGTAGGTTAGTAAATGTAATGGAAGGACTACGCAGGAGGTATGGAAAGAATTGCAATCACCAATGACAGGAGCAAGAAATTTAATCTAAAGGAATAAGTAGTTGGTTTGGAAGACAGTGAAGATGTGCAGCATTTAGCAGAACTGCCTTTGGCGAAGCACTCCATGTCCTGGAACAGGCTTCCTTTGTATAATTTGTAGTGTGTGAGAATCATGGAACTTGTCTCAGCAGAGTGCCTGCTGCTGTAAGCTAGAATGTCTCAAATGATAAACAGTAGGCTTTCTGTGCACCTTGGGTCAGCTGAGAGTTGAGACATATTGTTAACACATCCTTTTTAAACAGGTGGACATAATTATTGCTTTCCATCATGAACATTTTCCACTACTTCTTTCCTGTGGTGTCACGCAAGCAGCATGTCCTTGTTTCAGTACACGAAAACTAGGTCTAATTTATTTATTGTTTACAATAGCACATAAAATGTGTCCTGCAGTCCTTTTTCATTACTTTTGATCTGGTCTAGTCTGTAGTCAATTAGTGTTTTATAAAAGTTGAACTGTAGAGGATGTAAAGAGATTATTTTATTTTAAATTAATTAAGCCTGAAATTTATTTGTATAGCATGCAGTGAAGTGTATGCGATTAGTTGGCTTCTTGGCATATGTATTTTGCTCCCTAGAGCTCTGTCAGTGATCAAGATTCAGCTAGCAACCCTGGCATTGGAAGGCCTGCTAAGGATGTAGCAGATAACTGCCACCTTTCTTGCCCTTGGGGTATGAGGATTACAAGGGACTTAGTGGGACTACACCTGTCCTCGGTGGAGAGAAGGAGTACATTCATTTGTGTTGCATACATATGCACACACCTAAGGTTGGTGGTTCGCTGTTCCTTAGGCTGGCACTAGGAGACAAGAGAATGTTTGTATCCTGCTCAGGTGCACTTCATGTAGATAAGGAGAAAGGCTGATGTTTTGGGATAAAATGACAGGCTTCAGTATTCCTACATAACTGTGTATCCATTTTCCGCATTAGCAAGCCATTAAGGACTACCTTCCCAATAGCTTTGGCAGCAATTAGTATAGTACTAAGGCTACAACAATGGTACAGATCTTGAAGGAAAATTGTGGCTTTTTTTTACTGGGCTCATGCCTTGGTTTAAAAATGATGTAAACCAGAGGTCTCTGTAAATGCCATTAGGATGGAAAGCGTGGATCTTAATTTTTTTTTTTTGGTTGGTAGTTCACATTTAAATCTAGTGAATTATTTGTACTGATGTGTAGCCCACATAAAAGTAATTAATCTTTCCAGCTCTCCCTCACTCTTGATATTTCTTCCAGAATCTAATGTATTTGCTTGTTTACCGTCGTACTACAGCTAGTGCTAACCCATAGAATTTGCAGGAGTTTTTTTTACAATTTATTAATTCTACCAGCTGTTTCTTCTGACCCATTATGATTATGTAATGCAATCTGCTCTCATCTGTAAATATTAAAGGAGTTAACTTTCTTGGAATGTAGGTAAACTTTCATCAGTATTGTAGATTTCACTTTGCTCATAAATCGTCTTTACTCAGGGAGCTCTGAGTTACTTCAGAGATGTGCCTGCAAAGACTTTCTGACACAACAGAATATAGCTACAAGAGGCCTTAAATGTTTGTATTGGGCCTCCATCCTGCATTAAATTGGACAAAAGTGCATATTTTATTTTTATGCCAAGTGGCAATGACTAATTTATTGAATGCTTCATGTTCTTTCAGGACAAGCATTTCTTTTGGACGTAGTGAAAGAGCAGACTAACTTATGTATATTTTGCCTGAAACATTGATAGCTAGAAAAGTTGTCTCAAAAATGCCATAGTCGGCCTTAATTTATGTTACAGAAAGGTACTTTAGCAAAATATCTCAAAAAAGAACCCCTGAACCAGTTCAAAGCTAGAGAGCACCAGTCTTACTGGGGACTGGGCATGGAGTTCTTCCACTGCGGGCTGCTACTTCTTGAAGTCATTATTTTGGGTCTTCATTTTGTTTTCCACCATGAAGTCAGTTACTTATTTTAATTTACTGTGCTTTCCCTGCTATATTCTGTGTAGGATGTAGGGCCTTATCTTCACCACGGTTGTCTTGCATCCGCACACAGTTCCATGCCTTCCCTTCTCCAAGGTGGTACTTTTCACCTTACCTGTTTAGGTGGTGATAAAAATGGAGTTGTTTTCCCACTGAAGTAACAGACATGGTAGCAAAGTACAGCATAGGTTGGCATCCTTATCTGCCCAGGTGTTCTTAGCTCCTCACAGCCCAAACCAATGGGAATAGGTCCTCCTGCCTTGATAATATGGCTGCTTGCCACTTTGCTGATGCAGTGAGTGAGCATTTTTTTGCCTCCAGCACTAAATCACAGGGATAATATGTTGCCTAGTACCAACAGGTCAGCACAGCTGATGGTGTAGCACAGCTGTTGTGCTTAGCATAATGGGTGCGAGCAGCACTTGCTTGTCCTCCCCTTCTTGTTATGCATGCTGTATTGGAATGTAGGGAAGCCAGATTAATTTAAAGTAATATCTGTCATACCTTCACACTGCTGAATCACTTAGTTTACTCAGTGTAATTCGATCTTTAGCACATTTTATTTGTTGAATAACTTGGGATAGTATTGTGTATAGTAACTCTTACCTTCTGTGTTTGCTATTGTCAGTATTCACATTTTCTTGGTGTGTATTTATGGTTAGCATACATATTTTCTTTGTTTATTGTCAGTGTACTCTTCTCTTTTTTTTTTTTTCTTATTTTTAAGCCGGTGTTCAGCGGCACCCACTTCTCTTTGAGGAATCGTTGGCGATTCATGTACTTAGGCTTCTTGTGTCATTTACCATTTCAGTTAATCAAATGCAATATTTTATTTTGGCTATAATATTAGCTAGGTGGATGTTCTGAGGTGAAAGATTCTAATGGTACAAGAGGCTGAATTAAACAGAAACACACAGTATGTGATGCAGACCTAATGAGATCCAGACTGACATATTCAGCATCACAGCCCGAACTCTTAGCCGCAAAGCGTATGCTGCCGTTTATTACTACGAACATTTTAATATGCCTGGTTGCATCTGGTTTCTGAAACACCTTGTATTGCTACAATTACTTGCCTCCATAGCTGTCAACCCACGTGCTGCTAACACCTGCTTGTTAGCACCCTCTTCACCAGTATTCTCTGACTTTTGCATCATTTTCAGATTGTGGATGAGAAGAAGTATACTTTGCTCATTATTTTGTCCAGTCATTTACATATGAGGTGGGCTGTGCACATTGTTGTAGGTCGTATATTCTGCATATTCCCATGCACATCGTTGCTTATTTGGTGACTGGCTGGGAGGAGGAGGGCTCTGAATATGCCTCTGAACATGCCACTATGTGACCACTGACGATCTGGATATGAGAGCTGCATCCCATCTGTTATATAGTGTTAAGAATGTACAGCTCTAGCTCAAAATGCACAAGGTGTTATACAGGCAGGCAGTTAGACACTGCCACTGGATGTAAGCATAGCATGTAACACTGCAGAACATGTAGCCCAGTGACTGTATGAATGTCCACATATAAAAACAACAAAGTGCAGCTTTTAATTGGTTAAATTTAAAGACTGAGAGTAATGTATTTTTTAGAGATTGACATAATGGTTAATGTGTTTACCTCACAGACACAAGGTACATGGATTGATTCTCAGCTGTGGTCAATGTCTCTGATTATTGGCTAGGCATGTAATGGTCTGTAGACTGATTGCCTATGAACCTATGTAGGAGTCTGGAACTTTGAGAATCACCTTATTACATATGGTTTGTACATTTTTGGTGACAAGAGGGATCTGAAACCCAAAGAGGAGTTGATCATGTGGTGGATAACTGTCAGAAAAGAGGTGAAAATTGAGACCAGTTATGAAATGGGTGACCGAAGGAAATTTTGCTTAATTATTGGAAGCAGCTTCAGGATTTTAGGCTACCACTGAGTGTCAAGACATAGCCATTGATGTTAGCAACACGCAGGAAGATGGAATGTTCATGCTACGTACACACTGGAGTTATTTGCATGGATGGTACTGAATCACATGACATAGATTTCCAGCACTTACTCAATCTGAGCACAAGTCTCCTGTGTGAAGTTATGTCACTTGTGTTTCTGCATCGTTTCTTGGACACACCAGAGTAAGTTAGTGCAGTGCTAAGCCAAGGCTTTTACATATTCTAATATCCCTTTAGCTTGACACAAGTAACATTTAGTAGTTTTGGCATTTGACATAAAGTTTTTCTGTGCCTAATTTCCCAGTGACATTGACCACGGCTGAGAATCAATCCATGTACCTTGTGTCTGTGAGGTAAGCACATTAACCATTATGTCACTGTCTAAAAAAATACATTACTCTCAGTCTTTAAGAGAGAGAGAGAGACAGACAGAGAGAGAGAGAGAGAGAGACAGAGATCCTATTACCAGGACAGGTGACAGTCCAGGTGAGCGGATGGCTCTCAGAAGTGTGCTACAGACCACAAACTGCAACAACTATCTGTACTTCCAGGAAAGCTAAGCTATACAGAAAGTACTTAAAACGTTTAAGATTTCAACGCTGAACATGCCAAGAGAAGCTGCACTTGTATTCTGCATTATTACATCTCTGTAAATCATTCATTTCATAGGTAGTCAGTGATTCCAACTGCTGAAACAGAGACCCAGAAACCTTCTGTGTGGAAGTTTCTTCCACCAGAAACTAGTTAGTCTTTGGAAATCTCTGGTAAAGTTAGTGATTATGATGTCTTTGACTAATATTGTCAGAGGACCACGGTGGCTGATAGGACAGAGGGAGGAGAGCTTTACCTTGAACAGTCTTAGTGGGCCTTTGGCTTATTACTGACACCAGGTATGTACATACATAGGTTCATAGGTTCATAGGTTCATACTAGGCTATCTGCCCGAGGGCATTTACAAGCCTAGCCCATCGTTTTGTGGCTTACGCCACCCCTTTAGTATGGGGAACTATACCCATTATTTTGCTGTGCCTCTGTCGAGCAGTGACACTGAGGTTATCCCTGGGGTATATCTGTGATCTCCCATCCATTGGTCAAGATTTCTCTTGAACAAGGCCAGCGAGGTACTCTGCCTCACATGTACCGGGATTTTGTTCCACAGCATAGGGAGTCTTTGGGTGATGAATCTATCCCTCCAGCACGTCCTATTAATAGCCGTGTCAAGGTTTAAGTCTCCCGCCCTTGTGGCTCTGATGGATCTAGATTTTTTGAGGTGAAGCATATTCATCAAATCTGGGTTTGACATGGCCTTGTATGTTAGGCAAAGGTCACCTCTGAGCAAGCGGTAAGCGACTGAATAGAGCTGGAGTTCTTTCAGTTGGGCAGCATAGGACAGATTTTTGAGACCCTTTAGACTGTAATACTTACGTAATGCAGAAGTCCGAGCTCAGTGTATTTGCATAAGATAAATGTATACATACAACAGTTGTAGGAATAATTACGTGGTGAAAATTGTGTTATACATGCGAGTAGGACTAGAGTAGCTAGGTAGGTGGATTCTAAATTAATGGTGGGATAGGGAAGATATAGTGTTCTAAAAGAACGGACTCTCTGTATGGCAAGGATAGCAGACATCATCAGTGCTTACAAAGGCTCATTAAAGCATTTTGAACAACCCACTGTGAAGCCACCTGATATGATTTGCAGAGTACTCTTTATTTATAGCAGAAGAAAGTATCTGCTTGCAAGTAATTGGAATCTGGAGGATACAGTCTGTTTTAGGAAATGGACAGTGAGAAATATTCTTCAAGACAAAGTACCAAGGTTGTTTTAGGCTTGATTTTTTTTCACTATTATTTTTGTATGTGCATGCTAATTGCAGAGTCTCCCACCATTGGTTGTCAGTCCATTAATTGCCCACAATGGATATCCCCATCAAGGAGTATGGGGGGTGTGGGACATCATCCTGGCAGCAATGGAAGTTTTTTTTTTTGCAGCTCTCCCTGTATTTTTCTCCACTATACTCCTTATCTAACCTCCTCACTAACTTTATCTTCTTTTCCATTTGTTATTTACCTAACTCTCTTATTTCCCCTACCTTACTTTTTATCAAAACTTACACATATGCTCAATGTCCAATTCTATAAGCTGTTTCCTCTCAATTACTTTTTACTAACAGAATTACTTCCTTTCACACGATTTAACAAATTCTGCTTAACTCTACTCCTTGAACCTTGGGTTATACCAAAAATTGCTGTAAAATAGATGTGTGTAGTAGTGTGTTAGATCTGTAAAGTCTGCATATAGTATTAATGTTTTCTACTATTGTATCTTACTGACCATTGTGATCTGTGTATTAATGTGCTATATCTGTAATGCCTTCAAATATTATTATTGCATTTTATTATTGTACCTTACTAGACATTATGATGTAATAACTTGTTTTACTGTAGAGCTTTTCTCCCTGAGCCTCCAATGAAAAAAGGCTTTTGCTCAGTCGGACTATCCCAGTTAACAAATGTCAGGTAAATAAATAAATAAATAAATAAAAATTTCTCTTGACCGATCCCTCAACATTTGGTATGAAATTAAAAAACTCGGGCCCAAGATCAACTACTTGCTGTTCTGGGCATAAAAAATATCCCAATTTCTTTCTCCCCTTGTCAGAACTGCAATAGCTAAAGGAGTACTACTCACCCTGCTGGCATGTGGTGTACCACTTTTGACAAACTGTCATATAAAAATACAGTAATACTTCAATCTGTCTGTAACAAAATCTGTTGCTTCATCACCAACTCTCTGCTTACGGAACATCACTGTTACCCTAGCAAAAGCAAGATGGATACCAGTAGAAGGTAGATAAACACTCCCATTAGGATCTCTGCTCTTCAAATTGCATAACCAAGACACCCTGTAATCACTCACCATAGACACTACAATCTTAGAATCCATGCTAGGGCAGGACCTATACTCCATATATCCACCACTAAACTTCACTGCACTGACCACAGCATCTGAAGCCTAGCTGCCAAACTATGGCAGTACCTACTTGAACATATAATCGAAATGTTAGAATGCTATAACTGCTGATGCCAAGTCAAACAAATTATGCAAGGCATTTTAAATGTAAATGTCACAAGACAGATTTTGTCGCTGAACTAATCAGATCTCCTGCTGCCTGTTCTCGTTACCCTTTACACGGACTCCTCTATAACCCCACTAGCACACGATACGACACCATGTGAATATGCATAGAATTTTTCAGCCCCTGCTATCCACTTTCAGATTTACTTCCTCCTCACTAATACCAGACTCCATCTTACTTTGCTGGTCTTGCTCTGCTTGTTCTCTTTCTATTGGTGAACTACCCAGCTCACCTCACATCTGATGGTACCACTGCTTTTTAATAAAATACGTTGCTGTCACAGTGAATTTATGTAAAACATACCACTGGTTACGTATGTTGCATATGGATTGCAGTTTCTGTTTGTGCTGTAGTAGTTAAATTCTGTTGTAATGTCCATTACCACATGGACTGGGCCTGCAACTAGTCATACTTAATTAGTCCTCTATTCATATCAGTTAATCAGTTAATCAGTAAGTAAATAAATAAGTAATCAATCTGGATACTAAGCACAGATTAACATATCACACGGTTTATGTGAGACAGTAACTTACAGTATTAATGCAGCGGTTAGCATTACCGCCTCACAGCAAGAGGCTCTCTGGTTCGATCCTCGGCTGGGTACCTTCTGTGCGGAGTCTGCATGTCCTCCCTGTGGTTGCGTGGGTTTCCTCCGGGTGCTCCAGTTTCCTCCCACATCCAAAAGACATGCTGTAGGTGGATTGGACACTCCAAACTGGCCATAGGTGTGTGTGTGTGTGTGTGTGTGTGTGTGTGTGTGTGTGTGTGTGTGTGTGCGCGTGTGCGTGTGTGCGTGCGTGTGTGTGTGTGTGTGTGTGTGTGTGTGTGTGTGTGTGTGTGTGTGTGTGTGTGTGTGTGTGTGTGTGTGTGTGTGTGTGCGTGTGTGTGTGCCTTCTGTGGAAGGTTGGGCATCGGGCTAGCAACTCGACACTGTAAAACTCAATTACCAATCATGAGCAGACAGAAGATCCGCTGTGGCAACCCCTGACCAGGAAAAACTGAAAAAAGAAGAAGAATAGACATGAACAGTTTAAGAAATAGCAAATGAAGCCAAAAAGCCATATCTGGATATGTGAATGTGTTCATTTCAATATGATTAGACCACAACAAAGACATATGAAGTACTGAGATGAAGTTGTTGTGAAGGAATGCTGTTGTTTTCCTGCTGGGAGTCAGGCACAGCTAGGCAGCCAGTGTAGCGGAGATGCTCAGACCAAATTTAAAACCTGACCTAAACGGTCATTCCAGGTTATTAGGTTGACTGGCCATAGTGTTTTTCTGTATTCCACAAGTATTTCTGCAGTTTGATACCTGCAAGATCTGCAACATGCGCTGGTATGGCATTTTGTAGCTTCATACCATTTAGAAGGTAATCATGAAAAGTGTGACATAGCCAAGCGTGTAAATGCTTATTATTTTATGAAATGCAGCACTGCATGGTTTCTACTTTCCATGTAAAGAAAGAGCAGGCTTTCAGAGAACACTTCCTGAGCACTGAAGCTGAGTCTTGAGGCTTATAACTTAATGAAATGATGTGTGTTCTCACTGACTCTGTGCTTCAGGATTGTAGTATATTTTCACATAAGGTCAAAGTGTTCCTTTCAGGACTGTGTGGTGCAGCCGTAAGTCTCAGAGGTGGCTGTGTTTTCTTCAACTACAGATGAGGTTCATGTTTTGCTGGGTAGTCCTTCTTGCCTGGAGGGAAGGGTGCGTTACAGCAGTACACAAAAGTAACTCTACAACTATTTGTTGCAGTGCTAAAAATAGCCTAGTATGTTATTACTTCTCTATTTTTAGGCTGTAACTTGGGCTCCCTGTTCTCCCCTCCAACCTTTCTTCCTCATTAACTAAAGCTCCCTGTGAAGCTTATAATTGCAGGATTTGGTAATTCTTGTCAGGTGTCATTTGTCATACATTGGGATAGATTATTTCAGCCAAAGGTGAACTAAGCTGGAGAGGAAAAAAAAACAGCAAAACATTGTATATAGTTTGCCCTTTTCAGCAGTAGAACCTTGTGTGACCGCCCACACTCAACTGGCTGCTGACGCTTGGTAGCTGCTTCATTTGCACGAGCTATTTTTACACCATTTGTGTCTTTTGAGGAACTGAGTGGGCATGCTGGTGTGCAGTGACTCACAGTCCGAGCAGCAGTTCTTTAGATTTGTTGGCACAGAAACACTGCTAAAGGAAGCAGAACTATTTAAAACAAACTACTTTTTTAGACATCAGTATGAGAAAAATGTCTATATTTAGCACTGCAGCTTAATTGAAAGGTCTCGGGAGAATTTCACCACAGTGGTACGTCACTGTCATCCTGAATATTTAGGCTTGTGAGTGATTGCAGAGGAGTGGAACTTGTCATTTTTTTTAATTACATTTTAAAAGTCCACTGCACATTTGAAATGCAGTATATGTGTTGCATTTTTGTTTAAATTATTTATCATTGGGGGGGGGTTTGAGAAGAAAATAGCTTGATGTGTCTTGTCATAATATGCTTAAAACATAATATGATTAGTTTAGGGTGACAAATAGCTAAAAGATATTGATTCTGCTTTTGGTCTTTATACAGAATGGAATCCATTTTGGGAGATGGAAAACATTAAATTCTTAACCAGGTTGGGACTTGAGGAACAAATCAATACGATACTGACTCATTTTCCACATTTTCATCTTGGAGTTTTGTATTCTCTAACCTGAGATGAGGACAGGCTTCTCTTAGCAATAAATTTCCCATACACAGGAAGCATCCTGAACCTTTGAGGGTGGTGCAATTCCCTTTTGTTATGCACAATGGCTCTGTTATTTACTAGTGATAGAAAGTAACAGAATACAGCATGTCATTGCTAAAAGCAGCATGTTAAGGTTACAATAGTAAGTTTAATAGTAGTTTTGGTTCAGTGTACCCTGCATCATAACATGATTTGTGCAAATACCAGTCTGAGCACCATCTGTTAAACATCTACTATTTGACGTATAGATGTACCATATAGACACCTGAGTAAAATCCAAGAGCCATGCTAGCACAGTATGCAGTGCCTATGCAGGATAGTTTATGTAATTTGGGCGTGGGTTGGGGAGTAGAAAGCAACACAAAGCAGTTTGTTTTTTTATTACTTTCAGTGGAAAAATGGATTATCTTTTCAGAGGTTGGAATTTCTGCTTAATGTCACTCTGGAGCATCTCTTTCTAGCTAAACATTACATCAGTAGCTGCTCTGCAGGGAAAATGTTTTGTCCAGATCCTGCAGAAGTCCACCTCCATGTTTTTATAATCACCATGTTTCCTTCGAGACGGCTGCATGCTAGCACCTAGATGTTGCTAGGAGCCTCATTTGCAAGGGCAGACAGAAAAAAATGGAGTTGGTTTGTTGCTAAAACACTCTGAACCTTCTTGTGTTTGCCTGATCCATACCTCTCAACTGTCCAGATTTTCACAGACTCTCCTGATTCTTGCGTCATATTTTTGGCCTGTTCCTCATAAAATTTGTGTTTTTTGTGGATTTTTGTGGCAAATCAGTGAAGATAGAATTCACTAAATAATGACAAGCATTTGAGACTTTATTCCCCTCAGAAAATGCATGGCAATACAATAACTTTATTCTAGCAACTTTCTAAGTTTATATAAGCAGTATTTAAAATTTGTCCCTATTTTTGGGGCTTTGTCCCCCCAGTGTTTTTGGCTTTGTCAAGATTTTTTTATGCTGAGGGGCTGAAAGCTATGTACTGTGCTGGGTTGCATAAGTCCATCCCCAGACTATATTATTTTTCCTTTCCTTGCCGTATTTCCTTGGATGAGCATCTGTGTCTGTGCTCTTAGCTGTCGCACCTTCTTTTTCCCTCTGTTTTGGAGAAAAAAATAAAGTGCAGCGACTTACTCATACCGGGAACAAAAAAAAAAGAAAGAAAGAAAAAATATTGCAGCATATAGTGAAATCCAAGTTTTTGTGGCTTTGCTGTGAATGAATAAAAATATGTAGGTAGAGGAGCACAGGTTCACTGATTACTGTACAAGGATGTGGATCTTCCCAGTGAGTGTGTGTGAAGGGCTTGGAATAGGAGTAAATGGAATGGCAGCTGTAGCTTACATTTATGGGCCACTTCATACCGTTAGGTACGGGAACCCTGTGCGTCTCATCTTTGTACAAGAAGAGTGTCTGTATGTTTACCTTCATCTGTTAATTTAGTAGAAACTATCTCATCACCCTGCTTGGCACAGTAGTATCTAGTGATTGGTGTCCTTCCCAGATGAAAAACTAATGCCACTTTTTAAGTCCATCTGCCCTACGTTATGACTTGACACTTTCTAAGTCTCCTTTTCTTGGGTATGCTGAAACATTTCCCTAAACTTCCCTTTGTACTTAACCATTCCTTTAGCTGTCAGCAGTTTCGTCTGCTGGATTCATTACCACGTGGCTGGTGGTCCCTTTGCCAACTGATGCAGTACCACAAATTTGTTTGGAGGCTTATGATTGAGCTCCATTTCCTATTTCCAGTTTGTTCCGTGTAATACTTTCATTTTGTGTGGATTTAACACAAGATATAGTAGAAATTGTGGTGTCACCCCCCAATCATTCTTCATTCTGCATCCTGACCTTTAGGGGCCCTTTCCATGTCCCAGTGGTAGTAATATCTCCATTGAAGGGTGGTCAGCAGCTGCCATATGAATTGGCATACAGTGCCCACCAACACCATCCATTATTCTTAATCCAGTATCTTAATGTGCTGTGTATCAGATTGCATCAGTTCATGGGCAGATGTAAAACGCAGCTCAAGTTTTTTGTTGACCCATTGCAAATGCATTCCTTTATGTTGCAATAACATAGTGCATATAGAGAACACATTGAATGATGCTGCTAAGTTTAGGAGTAATGTACTTTCTTCTTGTTTTTTTAAGTTGTCTTTAATACAGTCTGGAAAAGCATTTTTGCTTGTTGATTTTCATGTTGACCACTGCTGCAGTAGCCTTAGCTTTATGTGGTTATAGCCTGCCGAGGATATAACAGCTGGCCAGCTTCCAAAGCTTCAGGGTACCTTTCATGCACCCAAACTATTAAGCAGCTTGAGCTGAGCTGACTAAAAGCCGAGTTTGGGCATGAAGCCCTTCAGAGCTTTACTACTTCTGATGAGTATACTCCTCTGAGGCTTTTATGGCTCCACGATCATGTTGTGCTTTCCATAGCTGGGCAGTTGAGTTCCCTTTAGGGGGAAAAAACTTCCATTTTCTTATTTTAACTGATGTTTTATTACTTTCCTCTTCAAGAAAGTTAATTTAAAGTCAGGATTTTTGAGTTTTGTTGGATTGTCTTGAGACTGTAATGTACTTTTAAATGAGCACTCATTTCTGTCAATTTAAGAGTAGAGTTATCTGACCGACAAACTATTTTCTGTGGAGAGATTCTATTTATTTTAAGGTTGTGGTGCTGCCATTGTGTTTGAAAATACTTTTACTGATTTGTCTCTGTTAAAAAAATAACTTTTGTGGACTTGACGTTTTACTGGCATTGTGCTTGTTTTCCCCAGGATAGAGGCACCATTTTCAGCTTGACCATGGAGCAGATTGTCACTCCCGTGGTCGATCCTTCTTCCAGCCACAAAAAGAAAAAGTTAAGCAAACAGGCTTTGCCACCACAGCAGGCTAACAGTTTGCCTCAGCTGCAGGAGAGTGACTCTGCTGTGGCCAGTTGTTGTACTTCAGACCACTCATCTTTTACCCTTTTATCCCTCTGGTGTAGCACCCACAGCCACTATGGACTGGGGGTTAGCCACTTCCTTTGTGGCTGTTGGGGTCCTGTCAGTGGGCAAGGAAAAACCACTCTTGTTAGCCCTGGGAGAGGGAATAGAGAAGGATTCCCTGTTGTGTCAGAATGCTATGCTCATCCCTGGGGATGCATCGGCTCCCATTAGTAACATAGTTGGCCCCACTTTTCCTGTTCAAAAGAACCAGAAAACAAAGCATGTATCTACTCCTCCTCAAATTTCTTTAGATAGGAGTAGTTTAGTGGGACTGGCTCAGGGTTTGATTCAGGTTGTTGACCCTTCTTGTAGAGTAGTTTCCAGTAAAAGAAAGAGGGGATGCCTCTTTTTCTGAAGAGACTCAAGATTCTGATTCTGAACAGTAAGATGCAGGGACAGATTTAGGGTTTTGTCCTCAGATTTCTTATTCAGGCTTTCTTTCTGATTTTCCCTGTGGATGTTTCTCTTTCTCTGAGACTATTGCTAGGATATTTATTTATTTTACATTTGTTGACTGGATTTGTCCGACTGAGCTGAAGAGCCCTTTTTCAGTGGTGGCCCGAGGAGGAAAGCTCCAACATATTATACAATTTTCATTATAACTTAGCATTAAACAGCAATGTTACAGGATTATTACAAGGCATTAAGTAATACAATGTTATACACTGTCGATAATCAGGAGTCTAGCAAAACTATTTCAAACTGTATAAAAAGAAATATGTCATTAAGATGAATATAGGTTTTGGGGTAAGTGGTTACAAAAACCCAGTTTTATCATAATGTAGTTGCATGAAGGTAAAACAATTGCAGTAGAATGTTTCTCTGAGGCAATTTGCTTAATAAGATTTAGAAGACAGTAGAAAGAGTAGTCAAAGGAGGATTAGAGAGAGCTAGTGAGATGAGTGAGTTAAGGGTAGAACGTAGATTAAGTTATGGGATATCAGTGTTTTCAGGTTTATCAGTCCCTCAAAAAATACTATGAATTGTTACAGGAGAATTTTCCAGAACCTAGAGCCATTCCTCCTGTCCAGATTGTTTTAGAGGATGCGTGACTTAGAGCCAGCAACTTTCCTGATAGTCAACCAGCTGTCCCTAAAAAGGCAAATAGGATTTATAAAGTTCCTCAGTCTTTTAAATTTTTTATACTGTTCCCAAACCAAACTTCAGCCCAGAAGCTATAGCCTTAATTGTCTTCTCTGCTGCTAAGCATTTAGTTAATTCTAATTATATTCTTTCTAGTAAGGATGGGAAAATAATTGATAGGTATGGAAGAAAAAGTATACTTCTGCAACTTTGAATTTTAAATTGTCAGACTCACATGTTAAAGTTTATTCTGACATATTGTGAAAGTGTGAGGGATGTTTTATCTACAGTTTCTTACTGTGAAAAAAAATCTGCTTTAAATAACTTAATTTTTCTATTGCAGAGGTCACTACTCATTGTTCGCTGTGTGTGTATGACTCTGTTGATATTTCTTCCAGGGCTATGGCCATGGGCATGGTTTTAAGAAGATTTGCTTGAATGTATTTTCAGAAACTTCCAGAAGATGTTAAAATGATATTTTAAATTCTCCCTTGGATAGAGATATAGTGTTTGGCCCCTCTGCTGCAGAGGTGATCAAAATGTGTGATGAAAGGGGCAAGCTGATCCAGGGAATCTTTTTCATCCCTCCTTTTCCAAATTGCTCGTAGGATTTTCTTTCTTCTCATCCAGTTTTGGCAAATAACAGAATAAACTGTCTCAACAGAATTTAGGTAAACAGACGTTTAAGAAGAAGTGGCAAGGAGGTTCCAAAAAGAGGTCTCAAACTGCCCAAAACCAAGGACACTCCCAGTTTGAATGAATATTCATGAGACCTTGTGACCACCCCCCCCCCTCCCACCCTGGCACTCTTTCTCTTCCAGAAAGTCTAAATCTTCATTTTCTCATTGGAACAGATTGTTTTAGACAAATGGTTTCTAAAATCATTCATCAGCTAGTTTGAGTTAAAAGGATTATTTCTTGTTTTATATAAGCCACACGTCTGCTCTTCTTGGCGTGTGGCACACCATTGTTCACTGTCCTGTAGCAGTAGTTACCATTGGTGGTTATAGTGGCAAATGTTTTGCTTGTTAAATATTTTCCTTAGCACTTTGCTTGTGGTCCTCTAGAGGTTTTTCTCGGCTCAGCTCTTCCATCAGGTAGAACACTAAGTCTAGCGTCAGAGATTCCAACACACCTGTCACCCACTAACCCTCCTAAGTGTGACCTCTATTCCTGAACATGCAAGTCTACCCAACACTATGGATGCACAATTTCCTACAGTTTCTCCAGCCAGCTTGGTCAACATGAGCATCCTGAGACAGTGTAGTAACTGCCTCATGTTCACCGACAACTCTGTGCTCCTAGACCACACAAACTCAACACGTGAGAGAAAACCAGTCAGTGCATATGACAATGAGTGGGTCATCAGCAGGCACACTTCACCTTCTACTCCATCCAAGCCCACATGCCACATACCTACATATACGGAGGTCCTCACCAGAAACATACCTAAACACCAGAGACCTCCCAAACACAAACAGAAGCATGCTACACATAATACTTCCTTTGCAGAACACAATGCACATAATAGCTCACTTACCAGTGTCTCACCTGCCAAGGTGGCAGTGGGGGGAAATTCCTCCTTTCCAGGGGACATTCCTCATCCTGCAGATCAGACTGTTTTGTTTCCACCTGTTCAACATAGTATACTATCCCAAGGAGTGATAGAACCAGTTCATCTTTCCCAGGTGGGGAAGGGGTTTTAATCTAAGGATGTTCTTAGTCCTCAAAAAAAAAAAAAGAAATTGCTTGGAGACCAGTTCTGGATCTTTCTTTTGTAAACCTGTTTGTGATAGTGCCAAGATTCAAAATGATGTCACTTCACAACCTGTTGCCTGTTCCTGGTAACACTAGACTTAAAAGATGCTTATCATCACATTCCTATTCAATCAGATGCCAGGTGTTTGTTAAGGTTCCGTGTGTCTGGATCACATTATTAGTTCTATTAGTTCTCTACCTTACCCTTTGGGCTATCCATGGCATCAAAAGTGTTCACAAAGTATCTAGTTACAGTGGATATAAAAAGTGTACACACCCCTGTTAAATGCCAGGTTTTTGTTTTATAAAAAAATGACACCACAGTAAATCATTTCAGAACGTTTCCCTCCTTTAATGTCACCTATGACCTGTACAATTCACTTGAAAAACAAACAAATCTGTTAGGGGAAAAAATGTAAAAAATAAAAAACGTACAATGTGCTGGTTGCATAAGTGTGCACACCCTTAAACTAATACTTTGTTGAAGCACCTTTTGATTTAATTACAGCATTCAGTCTTCTTGGGTACACACCTGCCATCAATTAAAGAGTCTCTGATTAACCCCAAATAAAGTTCAGCTGTCCTAGTAGGATTTTTCTGACATTTACTCAGTTGCCTGCTACAGCAAAAGCCATGGTTTGCAGAGAGCTTACAAAGCATCAAAGGGATCTCATTGTTGAAAGGTATCAGTCAGGAGAAGGGTACAAAAAAATGTCAGCAGCACTGGATATAACATGTTAGTATTTATTTGGAACACAGTGAAGACAGTCATCAAAAAGTGGAGAAAATGTGGGACAACAGTGATTTTTCAAAGAACTGGACGCTCCTCCAAAATTGATGAAAAGACAAGACAAAAACAGGTCAGGGAGGCTGCCAAGAGACCTACAGCAACACTGAAGGAGCTGCAGGACTTTTTGGCAAGTACTGCTTGTGTACTACATGTGAAAACAATCTCCCGTATTCTCCAGATGTCTGGACTATGGGGTAGGGTTGCAAGATGGAAGCCTTTTCTTACACAGAAAAACATCCAGGCCCGGCTAAAGTTTGCAAAACAATACATCAAATCTTCCAAAAGCATGTGGGAAAATGTGTTATGGTCTGATGAGGCCAAGGTTGAGTTTTTTGCCACAATTCCAAAAGGTACATTTGGTGCAAAAACAACACTTTGCATCAAAAGAACACCATCCTCACGGTGAAGCATGGTGGTGGCAGTGTCATGCTTTGGAGTTGCTTTCTTCAGCTAGAACTGGGGCATTAGTCAGGGTGGAGGGCATTATGAACAGCTCCAAATACCAGTCATTTTTGACCCAAAACCTTCAGGCATCTGCTTGAAAGCTGAAATTGAAGAGGAATTTCACCTTTCAGGACAACAATGACCCCAAGCATACATCCAAATCAACAAAAGAATGGCTTCACCAGAAGAAAATTAAAGTTTTGGAATGGCCTAGCCAGAGCCCAGACCTAAATCCAATAGAAAATCTGTGGGTTGACCTGAAGAGGTCTGTGCCTAAGAGATGCCTCGCAATTTGACAGATTTGGAGTGCTTTTGCAAGAAAGAGTGGGCAAATATTGCCAAGTCAAGATGTGTCACGCTGATAGACTCCTACCCAAGAAGACTGAATACTGTACTTAAATCAAAAGGTGCTTCAACAAAGTATTAGTTTAAAGGTGTGTACACTTATGCAACCAGCTTATTGTACATTTTTTATTTTTTATATTCTTTCCCCTAACAGATTTGTTTTTCTATTGAATTGTACAGGTTATAGGTCACATTAAAGGTGGAACAGTTTTGAAATGATTTATTGTGGTCTTATTTTTTTATATCACAAAAACCTGGCATTTAATGGGGGTGTGTATACTTTTTACATCCACTGTATATCGTAAACCTGCATTTTACAACAGTTATCGACATTTTCAAAGTTGTCATCCTAAATTTCAGAAAAAAATCAGTGGTAAAAAGCCAGCTAGTTAGACTTGCTAGGATGGTATCAAAGGATGATTTATTTTTAGCTGAATGTGACAAACGGTTGGATATGTTTATTAGGCAAGGGTATCCTATGGATTTTCTAACACCTATAAGGGATGAAGTAGTGGATAAAAGATGTAAGAAATGTTGTTGTCCCCTGTTGAACCAATTGGACGACTATGGTAGTGGGGGTAAAGGGGGGGTGACAATAATTCTGTAGTACCAGTTAGAAAAAATTTTTCAAAACCATGTGTGTTGACCTTTATAGTTGAGTCATATAACATAAGAAGTATTATTAAGGACAAGTGGTTTGTTATTTCATCCAGTACACATTTGCATAAACTATTAGGGGATGGTCCTGAAATAGTTAATAGGAAAAATACTTGTTTCAAGGATTTATTAGAAAGAGGTGGAAATATTAGGTCTAAACTTGGTATGTTTAAATGTGGCCACTGTAATATGTGTAGATATATTTTGGTGGACAAATTAGTCACCCTTAATGGCCAGTTAGTGAGAACTAAAGATGTTACAACTGTCATACCAATTGGGCAATTTATACAGCAGCTTGCCAGTTGTGCTCAGCCTTTTATATTGGCAAAACCATTAGAAAGGTAAAGGACAGAATTTATGAACATGAGAGGGACATCAAAAAGGGTAAGGAAACCAATGCACTTTTTAGACATATTAAAAGACCACCCATCTCACCATTTTAGATATAAGATTGTCGAACAGTTAAAAAAAAAAAAGATGTGAGGGGTAGGATTATAGATGACCACTTGTTAGTTAGAGAACTTATGTGGCAACTGGAGTTAAACGCACAAGTTGCTCCAGGTCTTAATGACGCTTGTTCTGTTGTTCCGGTCCTTAAACTTTAAAGTTTGGATTGTTGATGATAAATTTATAACATTTTACACACATTTTTTATATCTTTACATTTCAAGAACATTTTGTATGATTTTAATTAACATTTTATGAGAAATTTTGTGCTTGGGGTTTTACATTTGAATTAGTGTTTGGGTCATGTGATTTTAAAGGTGTATTTAAGTGATTTGATTAATTTTCACAGTCGTTCTGATGAAATCCCTTTTGGGATGGAAGTGCTTAACTGCTGGTGTTATTTTCAATAAAGTGCAGTTGTGGTTCACCTGGTCTGCCTTTCTGGTTCTTGGTGGAGAGGGCTGAGACATCACCATTGGAATGACAGCAGGGTGTGTTCCAATTTCTCAGTTTTTTTTGGGAAGAGCATATGCCACTGTGCTAGAATTCAGTAGTCAAGACTCCTTTTCAAGAGGAATGTTTTGAATTCCATCTTGGCCCTGGAACAGTGGAGCAACTCTTTGAGTTCCACAGATATTAGGAGGAGTCATGGGAGTTTTTCAGTATTGACTACATGTGTTTTGTGATCTTAGAGAAGGCATACAACCATGCACCTTGCAACATCTTGTGGGAAGTGCAAAATCAATATGGTGTGCCAGACCCACTTTTGCATATCATTCAACGCCTGGTAGTATAGACTAGGTTAACCGCGAAGATTTCTTTAAACATTTTGTATTTTCCATGTTTGACTGTATGGCACCATTTGAGGAGACATCAGTTGTTTACTTTTGTTTATTTATTTATTTGCTAGGTAGGTGGATTGATGTGAGAACCATTTTAAGGCATGGTATGGCACAAGGGCAGTAACAGCAATATTTTTTACATGTTAATGGACAGTTTAATATGTAGAATCAGGAAAATTAATTACAAATTCAAAGGCATGGGTTGATAGGTGTCTACTAAGCAGTCAGACAGTGGACAGGATGCTAGCCACTGCAATTCCCACTGCTTTGCTCATTTTATCTTTAAGGGTCAGAGGAACTAGAACAGTGATCAATTTATGGATCTTCTTCCACTCATCCAGGTTGGAATTAGAGATTTAGGGTGCTTATTCCATAGCTGAGGGAGCATTTGCCAGATGTTATCTATTCCAGCAACAAGTTTGTTACTATCACCATGTAGTTTTAGATTCCTAGAATATTGATCAGTGGTTCTGCATGTTTTAAGAACGTGGTAAAGGTCAAGCAGGGCAAAGACATTTGCAGCCTTGTAAGCTAAACTGCATGACCTCTGTAGATAGAGGTAAATATCTGTAAGAGATGGAGTAGAGAGATAGGGCTTTTAGATATTCTGTGTAACGTAAAGAGCTCTTACACCAGCTTTTCTGGATGAAGAAGCATCTTTTTTTTCTAGTTGGGCAATATGCTTGGATAGATACATGCCAAAGGGGGCATTACGCTCTGTTATAGGTCTGATACAGAGACATTAGCTTTCTTGTACCTGAAGGGCATAGCTTTATTTACCTAACTGCACTAGAAAAATGATTTCCTAACTATGACTGCCATATGGTGGTCAGAAGGAAGTTAGTTGGTCATGAATGTGCCTAGACCACTTAAGACAATCTCTGTTTTGGGAGGATATTGATTATTGGGTAAGTGCTGCAGTACTCTTTCTTCCCAGGGAGAGAATAATATTGCAGTTCTGGTGTTTGTGTGTGTGTTAGATCGTTTTGGGGGATATGAATGTCATCTGCTGAGTTGATGACAGCTCTGAGTTTGTAGTCATCTGCAAGCTTATTCCATCGGAGAACCTTGATGTTGACTTGGTCATTAGTGAAGTATGTGTCAAAGGAGAATGGCTTCAAACCAGTACCCAGCTGGACACAACTGGTGGCCTGGGTTCTTGAGGCAACTGTGTCACTAACCCTGACTGTGGGGGTGTTCCTTAAAAGCCAGTTTGTTATCCAGTACATTACGTAGCAGCGCCTGAGCATGGGAAAATGTTAAAGGTTTTTACTAAATCCAGATGGATCTGCAATGATTTGCAATCATCCAGTGCTTTAGTAGCTTTGTCAAAGAGATCCACCACATTTAATAAGGAGGACCTAACTTTTACAAATCCAGATTGGTTAGGATCAAGGGCTTGTAGGCTACCATTATCATTGTTTATCAGCTCCATAATGATGTGTATTTGTTAGAAATGATGCTAGTAAGTCTGTTTGGTCTACAGTTCCCCAGGTCAGTGGTAAGGCTGTCCATGTGGTGGGGTACTGCAGTAGCTGATCTTAAGACCTTGGGCATATACCCAGTCAAGAGACTAAGACCAAATAGTTATAAGATGGAATTGGTGAGTCAAAATTTTAGGCTAACAAGTAGCCTGATGTTGTTGTTTAGAACACGGATCTAGTGTTTTTGGTTTTTGGAGGGGGCTATTAAATTTCTTTATGGGATAATTGTAGTGGGGGTGTTATGGACTGAATAGAGTGAAAGAAGGAAAATGGAGTGGGTGGCAGGAAGAAGTTTGAACCATGCTTTACGTGTCAGAATAGATGACGTCGTAGAAGAGGAAGTTGTAGCGCTGAGTATTATTGCAAGATTCTTGAAATAGTTTCAGATGACTTTGCATTTATCTAGTTCTATTTTGATAAGGTGGCATTTCCAAGTTGGAAATTGGGCTTCTGGATGTAATTTCTATTATCTAAGCTGAGATCATTATAAAGAGTGAAAAGGGCATTTTTTTCCTCCACTTTATGCACTATTTACCCCTAGAGTGTGTCTGTCATCACCTCCTCTCCACAACCAGTCAGCCTATCCCATTTTGTTAACCATCAGCAGTGTGAATATCTGCAGGGTTGGTTTGGGGTTTTCTCCTTTAGTTGTCGTTCTCCCCTCAGCCCTAACCCATGCACCTGATGAGGCCTAGGGAAGAGGCATGCAAGAGGATAACAGAAGAAGGCATCTCCTCACTTCTGCAAAGGGAGCTCTTTCTAAGCATTCCTGCCCCACTCCCCTGAGGCATGAGTGGGGAGCACTTTCCAGGCGTTCCTGCCTCAACCCCTAGGCATGAATGATGAGCTTTGTGGTTTCCATCAGAAAGTTTGTATTGCCCAGTGTGCCTCTGATTTCACTCAATCCCCCTGTCCACCCGGGAAGAGGTGAGCAAGCCACTCCCCTTAAGACACCTGTCTCTGCCTGGCCCTTTTAGTGCTGTGTTTGCTAGTAAAACCCCAGTCACCCCGGGTGACAGCCCAGAATCTGGCTTCTGTGCTACAGAGCTAGGCTTAAGGAGAGTATTAAACTCCTGTGTTTATCACTTTTCCTAAGGTATAATCTTGGACGTGGTATGCATGAAGGTTAAGCAACCACATTAGGTGTGAGGTGGGGACTGTTGCCCCCTGCAAAGAAGAAGAATTCAAAAAAATTCATTACCTTAATTCATTGTGATCACAATTTAGCAACTTCAAAAATTGTATAGCGCACAAAGCTGTTGTGTAGTTTGATTGTTTATACATTTAGAAGTGCTGTTAAGCAGTATATATGTTTTATAGAGTTAATTTTAGCAGGCCAACAGTAAAATATTTCTGAAGTTTACCTGAATTTGAGATGCTGTCGTATGTGTAGGAGAGGCAGATTACTGACTGGGTACTGGGCATTATCTGTCAGATAGGATTCTTAAAGTGTTAATCACTTGAGGAAGGAACATATAAAGGCTCTCTTAAAGGTACAAAGAGATTGTGAAAAAGGAAAAAGAAAAGTCATCCGAATTAAAATAGGGATATTGGATATATCATCCATATTTAGAAGCTGTTGAATGTTACTGTCAGATTCTTTGTTTAGCGTCATTGAGTTAGATTAGTCTAGGTCTGTCTGATATTTCCAATTCCTGAAAGAGTCTCTTATCCAAGAAAAGTACTATTAACGTAACAAAGCTGCTGTGTATCAGTATACGTGTTGTATGTACATATCTGTGTATGTATGCAGATATTTATTTTGCAGTGGAAAGCAGTTTGGAATTATAGTCTGCACATTTTTAAATTAAAAGTCCAAACACACCACAGTCTGGTGGCCAGTAGCACTGACAATAACTGCCCGGCTCGAACAGATGACAAGAAGTTTATTGTCAAGAACGAAACAAATAAATATATATTCATAAAAACCTCCAGGTTAATCACTTTCATCTGGTAAAGCAGACTTCATCAGAACCAGATGAAAGCGCTTAACCCGGAGGTTTTTATTAATTTATTTATTTATTTATTGTTTGTTTCGTTCTTGACAATAAACTTCTTGTCACCTGTTCGAACCGGGCAGTTATTGTCAGTGCTATTGGCCACCAGGTGACTGTGGTGTGTTTGGTCTTTTTACCTTGTTGTTTTTGCCGTACATTTTTAAATTACTGTATGGTCATACAGTGTGATCACTGATCTGTGTACATGATCACAGCTTGACTCTCTCATCTTTTTGTGGTTATGTTGATTATCACTTTTTTCTTTGTGGGTTGTGTGATCAGTTATACATCTGGAAATTCTCATTTGGTCATTCATTTCTTTGTTGGCATTGCTTTGTTGAGCTGGTTTTGGCATATTTTGATTGGTCTTTTTGTGTATTTTATGAATGTCATTTTGGGAGGGCGTTGCTAGCATCTGTATGCACTTCAGAAAATAATAAAAATGTACCGATTTCACTTGGACGGGCATTTCTTTTTGTTTTTCAACCCTTTCCTGTATTTTGCAATTTGCTACCTTTTGTCTGAATATCTGATTTTTTTTAATTTCTTTTACACGTTTACAAACAGTTGCAGTGAGTTCCTGTCTAGAGTGTCAGAATTGGCAACTGAATGATAGCTTAATTGCAAGACAAAATCTTTAGATTTTTTAAGCTACTGCCACTGAAAATGCGTGCTTTCCATCTTCAGACTGCTAGTCGGCCTCTCTTGTTGCTTTGCTTCTGCACATCTAGGAATTTTAGAAATGTTGAACAAAACTTCATAGTTGTACTGGTATACTTTTGGCATAAACTGATGTTTAACTTCTGTAGGAAACAAAGTTGTGTCAACTGCAGCCGTGTTTCCTTTTGCGTGCTGCTCACTTTTAGCTAGGAATTGAATGCTTGGCAGTACAGGTATTACAAGGTTAGCATAGAACACATTTGATTGACAGTACAGAGTCTGTTTTTCTGTGGTAGTCTTTTACTGGCTACTGGCCGTGTTTAGGTGTTTGCCCAAGTTGAATATACATATGATGCTCGCTTTTATTGAAAAATCCATTGACTATCATGTCGCAGTAGGTAATATGGCCATATCACCTATTTCAAGATGCTGAATATTTTACAGTTGTCTTTGTTGTCATCCTTAACACTACAACAGTTGCAAATGCATGTTTTTTTGCATTTCACTTTTAGGCAACCTGCATTTACATACCTTATAGTTTAATGACCCTTTCTCTGAGACTTTTGTAGACTATTTTTTAATTGACCGCTACTAGCATACTACAAATATTACTTACAATTCAAACATGCTGGTGTTTATTAGTCTTTGAAACTGGTATCTGTGGCAGCAGTTTCCATAGACCATGTGATACATAATGCTTTACCTGAGGTTAAATCTGATTTTTATAGCAGTGTTTTATGTTTGGTCTCATCTTTTAGGTTACACTGCAGCTTGTTTTGTCAGTGTTGTGCCAACAGTCTTTGCAGTAGCGTCACAAGTTCAGAAATGGTGTCATTCTCTCTTTTTTTTTTTTTGTTTTTGAAATCTAAAGTGTCCAGATATTACAAATGTTTTTAGATTCAAGTGTTGCTACCAAAAGCATGCACTATCTTGAAAAAACATACCTTTCAGATTTCCTAGTTGGCTGTCTTGTAATGTGGAATAGGACAATAAGGGTATCAGAAAATGATCGAGTGAATGAAGTAATGTTGCCATCATAACGTGTAGCAGAGAAAGTGTCCTGTGGTCAGTAGCGTTAAGGCAGATGCTTTGTTTGTGCCATCAACATTGTTGCAATGTCCATACAGCTCCCCTCCTTCCCTCACATCACATACTTTTATGACCCTCTCATACAGAATTAATGTCATTAAAGTCTGTCCTTACAACTCCCCTCCTTCCCTCCCGCCACATACTTTACGAGCCTGTTATACAGAATTAATATTGTTAAAGGCTACATTTTTGTGACTCCCAAACGCTGCTCACAAAATATTCCAAAAGCTTTGTAAATTCATAAAAGTTAACCAATGTTACTTAACCTCTATTTTTCTTAGTAAGATTACTGTGAAACATATAGTATGTTTACTTATGTAGTACATTCTGGTGATAACATTTCAAGGTATGATACTTTGTTCAAAAAATTACCCATACTACTGGCTTGTATATTTACAAGCAGGAGGCTTCTTTGCCTTTGCTGAGCCTCTGTTTTCAATTTCTTTTGTCACCTTCTCTTCCAAGACTTCTATTAAGGTTCATAGATCAGAATTACAGCCTGTAAGCTTGCACAAAGCTGTATTATAATACCCTCATGTAGGTATTTCCTATGTCCCATATTTCAATTTTGTTGATGGTAATGAGAGGCAACTGTAATGTGTAGCTTATTCAGTAACAGTGGCAGGCATTTTTGTAATGCTTGAGTGACATTTTTTATGCTATTAATGTTTGTTTTTAGTATTAGGTTCAGTGGTCTTGTATAAACTCTTCTAACAGTACATTCCAGGCATACATTTTCAAACAGAACAGAACTGACGTTGCCTTGTATACCACCTTGAGGCCACCACAAAATTGCTTCTAAGAAATAGAATCTGACTAGTTTTCAAGCCTTTTTGAGTAGCTCAGGTTTTCCAATGCTATCACTTTTCTAGTAAGGAGTCATCATAAGTTTTCAAGTCTTTTTAAGTGGCTTGTTTAAAGCATGGTAAACCCAGCACTATATTCTGTCATAGTCAGATAAATGAGGTATGAAGTTCATAGGTTCATAGCAGGTTACTAGGCTAGAGGCCCTAGAACCATTACAAGCCTAGTCTTATTAATTCCAAGTTGCCCATTCTGTCCTAAATGAACGCATTTTGCAGAGCTAGTCTATGGTCAAAGTGGAGCAGTAATCTCCCTTGAGTGACCATTTTCCTTACTTTGATAGATAAACACTGGTCAACAATTGAGTTATAGCCTATCATTGTCCATCAGATCTTTAATGGCATGCCATATTTATGGTCTGACAATTTATTTTGGAAACATAACTAATGTTCTTTTTGCCAAGTTCCATGCTGCAGTACTTCTTAACATTAACGGCAATCTCACTACGACTTTAGCTTTGTGCTTTTGTAGACCATGTTGGAGGACTGTCATACCTTTTGGTGAAGTAAATGTATTAATCATTTTGACACCATCAGTATAGTAAAATATCCATAGTCCATTCTCCATTGTTATTTTTGTGGAAAATAGTCTAGTACAGAGCTCTGTCATATTATAACTAGTAGCCCTTGTCAGGGTGGGCAAGTAATCCCCATGTAGCCATTTATCTTGTTGCCTAATCATAGTTTTACTCACTGAATTATGTATAGATTAATATTTAATGCTTAATTATTTTCTTTTGTAGAATAAGATTAAATGCTGTATCAGTGTCAAGTAAACAGCATGCATTTTCATCCCTTTTATCAAATATTGCTATCACCTCTAGCCCCAAGATTCAAAAGGCAGGATCTCCCTATAACAGAATCATAATGTGCAAGACATAGTAAACCCTAGGTCCTGTCTATCTTCTTTGAATACACTCCATTATGTATGACTTTCTCCATAGTTTTAAGTGGAAGGGTTTGTCAGTCAGATATGTCTAAATGTGTTTGGGTCTGATGTAAGCCTCCCATTTGTGATTTGGTACAATTGTAACTTGTTGCTGTAGGGCAGGGGTGTGTCCACATGGTAGAATGTTAACATGAATGATGGGGTTAGTTAGGTTTTGCCTGATCCTGTATAGGAGGAAATGGCAGGGTATGTTATCTGCTCCTAATTGTACTCGTGACAGCTCTTGTCATGCCTGTGTGTCACCCCTTGTCTTCCTACCACTCTGAATCATAGAGCTACTTATTTTTAATCTGAGCAAAACATTTTCCACATTTATGTTTATGTCATCAAATTTATTGCACAGTTATTACTTGTTAATCTTGGTTACAGCTTAGAAGATAAAGATTTCAAATGTTTTGTATGTTTGTATATACACCCACACACTTATACATACATATATACATACATACATGCATGTGTATGTACATGTTGGGGAATTGAGTTGCTTTTGATAGAATTTTTTTCCCCAATAAGGACAAACTAAGTCATAATATTAAGATATATGAAGATTTGTTAATCTTTCTAATGGGGAAACATTCAGCGAAGCATAAGTAATGTTAACTGTGTCTGCCTTGTACACCTTGATTGACTAGATGAATCGGGCAGAGAACAACTATTTAATTTTATTTATTGTATTTGTTGCGGTACACTGGGATGCAAGGATTGGTTTCCAGCCGTGACCTTATTGCTTTAATGAATGAATGAGTGAGTGATCTGTAGTAAAATAATTAACAAAAGCATCTTATTACAAGAATTTTTTTTTTCATTTGTTAACTGGTAATTGATCTAGTCCTCAATCCCCATTCATCTACGACGTTAGCAGCAAGGGCAAGTATACTATCCTTGGACAGTTTAGAGTAGTCAGTCCATATAATTTTGGAGAAGTAGGAACCTTTTTTGTGTAGGTTTTCTGTTGGTACTATGGATCCAAAAAAAAAAAAAAAACATAGTTAATTGGCCACACTAGTATAGCTATAAACAGCAATGTATTTATAGGTTCATAGGCTAATATTAGGCTGCTGATCCGGTAGACCATTTGTAGCCTGGCCTTATGATCTCACTTTGAATTTACCAGGACATGAATTAATACCAAATCCCCAATGAGATATATTAGTTTGGACTTATGTCATCCTCCACTTTCTATAAGGGCTTGAGTGCCCAGACTGGGACTATACTTATGATTGCCCATTCAGTCATTCAGGTTGTGCTTAAAAAGGGTCAGGGAACTACTGTGTTTTACATCCAGAGAAAAAAAGAAACAAAAAAAAACCCATTAATCCAGTTACCTGGGGGTGAGAACAGAACCCACAGACTTCAGATTTTCCAGAATTAATGGAAAGTATGCAGCACTTAGTTCCACTGGCATTGTAACAGTTTACCAGGCAGTAGGACATCTAGAGAAGCAGCATTCGTAAGTTGTCAGGCACCCTTCTTTACAAATCATCCTTTCTTGTAAATATTTTATGTTATCTACCTTAGTAATAAACGTATTGACATGCCTTTGCTGTATATGTCCATATAGAGTATACATTTCTTTTTCATTTCTCTGTGTCAGTTATGGCTTTTTGTAGCTAAGAATTTAATTGACTAGAGAATGTAAATGTTACTTCATGTTAGTGTTATTTCATTGTGGCAGTTCTTTGATATTGCATAGTTACAGAACAGCTTATATAGAGAGTAAGTAAAATAAGCAGCCAAGGAATACACTTTTCAACCATTCAGCAATTCCAGTAGACAGCGTACCTTCGTTGAAGGTTGTGCGTCAGGGCTGGCAACTCGGTACGTAAAAATCTACTGCCAATCATTAGCGGACCGGAGTTCCGCTGTGGCGACCCCTAACCGGGAAAAGCCGAAAGATACAACAATAACAAGTAAAGAATATTTTTCACAAACGAGCGAGCTACAAGCTCAAAAAACATGCACAAGCAAATACATATAATGTTTACATATTCAGACTTTATGATTTTTCCTACCCGAAAACTTTGGAAGGTTGCATTCAGATAACTGACGTTTCGGATAATTGACTCTCTACTGTACTAATAGTGGTTCTTATTACATTAGTGTTATTATTCATCATCAGTGTTTTGTTTCCTCTCTCTGAGGGGGGAAAAAGAAAAAAAAAACATTAATTCAGTCACCTAGGGATGAGAACAGAACCCACAAACTTCTGATTTTCCAGCATTAAAGGAAAGTATGCAATGCTTAGTTCCACTGACACTGTTAACAGTTTATCAGGCTTGTTTTTACAAGGTGCTTTGTTAACTTTCTATCCACAAAGTACTGCCCTGTTTATTTATTTATTTCTTTATTTAATTTTAAGACAGATTCATTGATTTTTAATCATACATACATCACTTAAGGCAAAATTAGTATACAGAATATACATCCTGCTTTGATTTCAGCCAGAGAATGCAATGCTTGTTTTCTGAAAGTGATGCCGATGATCTAAGTTCAAGAATGGCAGATCTACACTTAGGCATTCTCTTTTCCAGTGGTGAGAGTGAGCTGGACATTTGGAATGGAATTCATTGCAGCTAGTTTCTGCTGGCTAAAGTGTCACAAGCAGAAAACTACCCTTATGAAGTATGGGGAAAGTGAACAAGGTTGTGTCGTGATGTGCACAGCTCTTTCATTTTAAAACGCATGATCAGGTATTTAATGCCCAGTTGGAAATGTGGTTACCGCTGCAGCATAACTTGGAAGGATGGTCTTCTTTGCATGCTGACAACATTGCAGATGACTTACAGCTGTCTGTACATCCTTGTATCTCAGAAGAGGAAGGAATATCCTGTGGGATGAAGACAAATACATATTGCGATTAACTGGAGACAGACCTTGAGAGGGATAGGTTACTAGTATGCTGTGATGCTAAGTGACAGAGAAGCCTAGATCTTTACTGGTCAGGGAAGACATTGCTGACCCTGTTAAAAAAAATAATGGATCAGAGATGCTTATTCAGAAAGCATACATCTTTTGTAACAGTTTACTACATTCTTACATTGCTTGTTATCCTACAGAGGGCCGGAGCCATGTATATCTATATATCTGGTGCTGTGTTTCTCTTCTTATTGAGTTACAGTAAAGTGTGAGTGCAGTGTCATCCCACAAGACTTTTTGTAATGCAGTTGTTTCTGTACTATTCACCAAAACTGTATAGTGATCAGATGATAATGTGTCCTCACTTTAGAACTTTGAATTTCTTACTTCTCAAGAAATTTATTTGTAAATATTTTCTATATGCAAATTCCTTCTGGCTTTCTTGTGAAGTTAATTTTGAGAGGTGTTTTCCTTTTGCAAGACTATTTTCTGTCAAGGAAGTCATTTTGTTTGTGCAGCTGATCAAAATGCATGGGTGTAGCCTTGAATACTTAGCTGACAGAAAATACAGCTGAACCAGCTAGTCCGCTCATGAGCAAAAAATGTGTCGCTGTGTTTCACAAGTCTTGTCCCTCCTTTGTATGAGTAAACGGTACATGGTAAGCTAATGATCTTAAAAGCTTTGCAGCATTTTGCATTATCTAATGTAGACACTTGACAGTCAAAGGAAAAAATTGGCTGGCATTTATATACAGTGTGCTGAGTATGTAGTGATAAGACAGCTTGACAGCAAAGAAATTGGCTTTAATTCCATTCGCACCAGCATGAGGCATGCGCTCTGTGATCTTTGCACACTTGTTTCTAGGTTTTGTACTCAAGCTTTTAAACATTAGTCATATCGTCACAGCTGAGTAGCTTATTATAGAGTTTTTACTTATTGCTTGGTCCTTTGTAAAATAGTACTTTGTTTATCTTAAGGGAAAACAGTTGTATAAGAAAATTGGTCATTGACTGTGTGTCACCCTTACCAGACAATCGAGTTGCCTCAGAATATTTTCCATGTTAACGATTTTGAGTAAAGTTTGCCAGGTAGACCTTCTAAGGCGCTTCCTGCAGTGGTATGTGGAACTGTGCATCTGCAGTGCTATGCAGTTAGATGGGATAAGGGAAAACAAACCAGTGCTTCTCGTCCTGTCACCAAATTGACCTTTGGGATTGACACCAGGTTCCCTCCTCACTGCATACAGCAAAAGGTATGAAAGTTGATCTTTCAGTAGTTGATATACGTAGGAGATGCAATCATATGTCTCTTGATATCTGATGACAGCCTAACTTGGCCCAGAAATATTACTTCTAATGGCTGCTTTGTGGTAAACCAACAACATAGTAACATTTCTATAGCTGCCAGTCTGTCACCATTAGCGCTTCATTCGTAATGAGAAAATACGTTTGGATAGGTCTCGTGTTACCTTTTCATTCACACACAAAACTGAATGAACAATTCACCAGTACTGTGTCTTTTTCTTTTTGCAAGACTAGTTTTCCTCAGATGCTGTGTTGTAGCAAATAGTTTAACAAAGCTTTGAAAAAACTCAAGTATTGCTTTATTCCTTAAATTGAAACTCAGCTTTCTGCTAGTGTCATATATGAATCTGCTTTTGGTTGGTGTAGTCAATAGCTTAATGTGTAATTGTGAATGATATATTAGTTTTCCACCATGTTTAGCAGCAAAGAAACTGTTTCTGAACTGGCATTGCTGTTTGCACACATTTGGCTTAGTGTTTCAGCATTGCATTATAGTGTGCAGAGTAGTACTGTGATAACATATGAGTAAGTAATCAATAGGTGATTAGATGATCCATATGTACGTAAGAAGTTAAGTAGTTTTGTAGACTACAGGAAGGGACCATATGTAGACTGAGAAAGCTGCATTACATCTTTTAATGAGCTAGCATTTCTACCTGAACGTGAAAAGTGAATGTAAAAGAAAACCTCAAAGTGGAAGGATCTGTGTAACAAACATGCGTGTCAGTTTTTCATTGAATTTGGTGGTTTGTCTGTTTTAAAGTATGAACTGTTTACTATTACTAATGTTTACTCAACAACATATGTCACCTGGGAGTCTTACAGTACCTTTGTTGCCATGTTACAGTATTAGGTGTTCCGTTTTTGGAATGTTGTGACATCATATGTAAGTTCATTGAGAAGAGCAGGGGTAACCATTCCAAGGAATAAGCTTTTACCATGAAAGGAAGTGTTTTTGCACAGTTTGGCTCTGCTGTCATTGTTTTGCAGAGCAGAGGTCTGTGTGCATTTTAATTTTGGCAATATGTACGCCTTTTCCTACATTTTCCATCGTCTGCTAATCTGTACATTGTGTTCTGGTGTGGCAGGAAATAGTTATGCTCTCTAAGAAGCCAAGTATTGGAAGTTTGTCATATGCTAAACTAGAGTCTTCTGTGTATGGATTTAAGAAAAAAAGGTCAAATTAAATCTCCTGCAGATCACAATGGGTGGGTTACATGTGACAGAAAGATCCTTACTTCAATACCAGTCTTAAGATGTGATTTGAATGACGTCAAGTTTTCCTATATATTCTATGAAGAGTTTTATGCATTGCTTAATTGTTGGGCATTGAAACAAAGTCAGGCGTTGCTGTGTTACTGGGAGGGAGCTGTCATGTGGCATTTTGACTGAAAGATGGTTCTGTGTCAAAAGCTTTTGGCATTTAAGTAGCAAAGACTGAGAGAGGTTTTAGAATCTATTCTCTGATGAAAGTGTGGAACTTCCATTTCATTGTAGGGTCAGAAGGTTCTCCAGGTCCATTTTGCGTACTTTCTGTTTAGTATTAGCTGGATAAAATTAGCATACTGTACAGGTCTGTGTACTTTTTTTTTTCTTTTTTCCCTGCTTCTATTTCAGCAGTGGTTTCAGGGTGTGATTTTAAGGGACTAGACTGTGAGGGCATTTACTTTTTCAAATAACATTCCAGATATCAAGTCTGTGATTGTTAAGTGTGGGGTTGTTGCTGTATATTTTACCTGTATGTAGTAGACTGAAACAATGTGATAATGCTAAGAAATCTGCAAATGTAGGAAGGATTATGTATGTGCTTTTGATCATAGCCCACTTGTTATGTGCTTGAGTAGTGGATGCTAAGACATTAAGAGATTAATCTTGATATCTATTTCTATGACATATAATAATGAGTTATGATTGGAGAAATTTAATCATAATACTTTGTAGTACATAGTGCTTTAGCTGCTCCATTGTAAAATGAGCTACAGAGGACGAAAAAAAATTTTGGGATCCCAGGCAATTGTAAAGCATTTACAGTTTTCTGATGCAGGTCTGCGGTGGCTGCTGTGTAAGCTCTACTGTGAGATTAGACTATAACAACTGAGAAAGGTGCATTGCAAAACTTGTTATTCATTTCTGTGACATCATAGAGGTGCATAGCAAGCATGGAAAGCAGTGATCATGATTCATAATGGGAAAATGACAAGCTCGTTAACACACCTGACCACTGTTAAATTGTATTGGTTATGTCCTGAAGCAAATCTAAAAACAACTTTTTGACTTGGATATAAACTCCTTATCACATAAAGCATGAAATTGCAAAATTATATTGTTTTATTTGATGCAAAAAGTGTGTTCTTTAGTCATTTTATTTTATCGATGAGGGCAGCCCTTGATGTTTTTCTCAGACCTAAAAGTATCTACCATGACATCATGAAATGCCTCACTGTCTAATGTGTAAGCTGGTGTACTTCCATACTAAATGTATCAAGGTTAATTTTGTACTTTCTGCGAGTACAAGTTGCTGAGTAGTTCTTGCAGGTGAAACATCTCACATTGAAAATTAACACATGCGATGATGTAGTAATGAAATCACAATGTAAGTAAAAAGTTGCTCCTCTAAAAAGGTATATTTTTTTTCTTTCCCACAGTGCTTTTTATTTGTATGTAAATCTTTGCTCAGTACCACCAAGATGACTTTTTGTGGGGCTGGTTATAGAGAAAAACTGAGTAAACAGTGAAACTAAAAAATCATGCAACACACTATAATCTTCATTTTTTCAAAACCATTTGCATTTTTAATATGAGGAGTTTAATGAGAAATTAAATTAATTGTAAAACAGGGGTACTTTTCAAAGTGAGCAATGCATTTTAAATTTGGTTCTTATATTAGGGGTTAACAGCAAACAGTGCTGGCCGGCAAAGACCAGAGGCAGAAGAAACAACTTTAAAACTGTTAGAACTCTGTCACACTCTAAACAAAAGGTTTGCCAGAATGAAGAGTCTGTTTTTAAAATCATTCCTTCTTCAGAAGGACAGTACATTTCTGCCTGCTGTGGTGCTTTGAAAGCTGATAAAATATTTTGCTGTCCTGTACTTTTTTCTGTAAAATTGGTAGTACATGGAGTAAATACTGTTCCATGCACTACAATGTATTATGATTGCATCTTTCTAATCAAAATCTTTATTATGTGTTCTTGATGTGGATTGCAAGATTTGCCTTGAGAATTTCTTGGCATACATGTGTCAAACACATAACTGGCTGGTTATAAGTGGAGACCTAGTCATAATCCTTTTTATTGTTTTGCCAGTTTTTGGAGCATAATCAGCACACTCCATGTAATACAGGTTTGTTATGCACTTTTCTGTAGCCTTACACTCTTAGCAGCCACCTAGAACACTCAAGACTTTTTTTTGACAAAAATGAGAACTGAACTGTAATTAATCTGTCTTATTACATCTTTTGGCTGATCCTTCATTGGTCCTCACTTGGCGAATACCAGTCACTGTTTGTAAAGACAAACAGACCACTTTTTGCTTATTTATTGAAGAGCCTGTGAACACTAGTACCACACTTCAGTTCTGTCTTGGTGCCACGTACAAAGTTGCCTATACTGCTCTCATTACTGTTGCTGCACATATCCTCATCTGTCCCTCAGTTTCACTAGAAGGCAAAGATTCACACACATATGCATTAGTAACACAAGGATGTCAATTTGCTTAGAATGCCCAGTTACCTAAAGCTTGATGAAACATGGACCAACAGTCATAATATGTCTACAGCCAAAAAAATTTTAGTACTTGATATTGTGTTATAATTGACTGTATCACTGTAAAACAGTTTGTGCTCCTACAGTATAGTATTATTTATTCTTATGTTATCTACATCTCATATAGTGCATTGGAGCAGCTGAAGCTATCATAATACGTAGACTTGTGTGGCGGTAGTAAACATTTTAGAGAAGTGTAACATTCTTGGGTCTCTCTCTGTAATTTGTTGCACATAGAGCAGGTAAAGCTCCAGAGGGTGCAAATAATTATGATTTAGAAACAACCTGTTTGATCATAACCTGTTATACATTCTTCAAATGGATGCCAGGATTCACTTCTTTAGCTTCACTTTGCCCTGCTCTTGTGGTGAATTTCTTGACATCCTTTTGTCAAACATATAACACCTTGGTTATGATTGATGATTCTTTCGTAATCCTCAAACTTTCCAGAAACTGAAACATTTTCTTAGTGTCCTGGCCAGATTTTTCCTAGTAACTATTAATGCCACCTGTCCCTTGAAAACAAGCCAACCTTTGTTAGACTAAAGCCGTTAAAGGTGTACTTCAGCTTTTACCACAGTGAGGGTTCTGTGTGTACTGTTACTTCACTTCCTTGTCTGTTTAGGGGAGTGAGCTCTGCTGTATTTCATAGTTTCTTCACAGTCTCAGTTGATGCATGGCTGTGGGTATGAGCAAAGTTATTTTTAGCAACTAATTTACTGCCTCCTAACAAACACACAGTCTGCTTACCAACAACTGACCAATCAACCTGTTTTTTTCCCCGAAATAAAAAGTAATTTATATCTTATGTTCATCGTGCATACAGCTGCAGTCATAACAGATGGGTTTTCCTGCCGTCAGGCGGGTCCTCGGTCGGGCCGAATTCCAAAGTCTAGGTCCGGCGTCGGATGTCGTCGCTTCTTCCCTGACGTCAGTGTGACAGGGGTATAAAAGAACCAGCCAGCACCATTTTCTTCAGTCTTTCTTGCCGCGCGGTGCCCGAAGCAGAAGCAGTTCGCAAGTGCCGGTCGGCCAGCTCCTGAGATTACGAATATTTTCAACCGAAGACGTCTTGAAAGCTAAGTACCCCATTGGGGAAACTTTTCTTGCCTCAGACCGATGTCAGACAAAGTTAATAATTGCATTTAATGTGGGAAGCAAATACCGCATAAGGATTTCCATTCCCTTTGTATTCCTTGCTTAGGCCCAGACCACGACGTCTCTGCCTGTCGCCCAACACTATTTTGGCAAAAAGTTTAATTACATTATGTCGTCGGATACTCCGACTCCAGTTTTGAGTAAAAGACGCAAAGATAAGGACCGACATACGAGGTCCGCGACTTCTACCGACACCACGCTAAAGCAGGCTACAGGTGCTCCGGTTCTCAGCAAGGCGCCTACGCAGCCCCTGACTACCGATGACACTTCATTAGCGGTGTCTTCTGTGCCCGAGGTCGCAGGCTCTTCGGCCCACACCCCGACTACAGATACCGAAGCCAATCTTGGCGGGGAAACTCAGAGTTTAGATAGGCCTGCCTCCTCTCAAGGTGTCTTCAGGCCCTCTTCTTCTTTTTCCATTAAGGCTTTCACTAAATCTAAAGCAGTCATGCATACTAAAAGACAAGCTCCACAGGGCCCCACTCAAGGCTCCATGCCTAAAAAGCAGATGCTCAAAATGGCTAAGGATTTGATTACTCTTATCAGGGGTTCTCAACCCCCCTCGGACAAAAGGCCCAGAGTGGAGGAAGAATACCCTTCCTCGGATCAGGCCTCCATTACTTCAGAACATTCTGAGGACCAGGAACATTCATACTCCCCTTTTGAAGATTCTGATACAGAGGAGTCCATTCCTTCTGTCTCCCCCCCTGAGGATTTCTCTTTTGGGGAAACCTTGCATACCTTGAGGGAACACTTCCACTGGGAAGGCCAAGAGTACTCAGACTCCAAGAAAAGGCTCAGGGATTTTCTCTTGCTCCCTCAGCACAGGCCTCTGGCTATACCTCCTGTCTTGGACATACTAGATGATGTGTATTCAGAGGCCAGCCTTAACCCAGATTCTTTACCTCCAGCTCCAGTCAAGCCTGACAGGTATTACCGGGTTCCTGATTCACACCAATTCTTATACAAAAGTCATGCGGCTGACCCAGAAACTATTTCACAGGGTCCCAAGGGAATTAAGGCCTCCACTGCCAAAAATCCATTACCTTCAGAGAGAGATTCCAGAGCTTTAGAAAGGTGGGGGAAAAAGGTATGCACCTCGGCCACCTTAACCATGAGGGCATTAAACTGTCAGTTCCATATGTTAAAGTATCAACAGTTTTTGTTATCTCAGTTGAAAAGCAAAATGTCGCAACCTGAACAACCAGACTTGAAGGAGTTGCAGGATTTGTTGCATAGTGCAGAGCAAGTGGGTAAACATACCTTACAATGTGGTTTTGATGCTTTAGAGGCCTCATGTAGAGCTGCTGTTACAGGATCAGTTATACGTAGACATGCTTGGCTCAAAGAGCAAACCTTACCAGATCATGTCAAAGCAAAATTACTAGATGCACCTCTTCAAAAAGATGTATTGTTTGGTGTTAAAGCTGAGGAGGTATTAAAGAAAATGGAGGAAAAGGCAAAATCAATGCAAACAGTGAAAGATTTTCCGCAGGTACAACCACCACGTTTCAGTAAAAATTGGCCTTCAAAAAATTGGTCCTTTCCAGCCATGGACAGACCTCAAAGAGGTAGATACAGGCACCTGAGGGGTAGAGGGCAATCTCAAGGATCATTTAGAGGCAGACAATGGCAAGCACCTACACCAAGAGGTGGTGAGGATAGTTCACAGCCATTCAGAAAGCAGAACCAATGACTTTCCCCTTTGCATGCCAAGCAAGGCTCAAATGGCAGCACCTTTAGGCGGAAAACTGGCATTATTTTTGAAAAATTGGCATATTGTCACAAAAGACAAATGGATCCTGGACATCATAGACAGAGGCTACAGATTCCACTTTCACACCCTTCCAAAAATGAGAGGCATGCCAAACCTGCCACACAGTCAAAGGGCAGGGCACAAAAACAAATTTCAGATCTCATGGACATGAAAGCTATTCAAGAGATACCTGCACAAGAACAGGGTCTAGGTTTTTATTCCAGACTATTCCTGGTACCAAGGAAGGGCAAAGATTGGAGACCTATCTTGGACCTATCCATCCTAAACACATATTTACTCGTACCAAAATTCAAGATGCTCACATTACAGCAGCTTCTTCCCATGCTGGGCAAGGAGTCTTGGCTGGTAACATTGGACCTCAAGGAGGCATACCTGCATGTCCCAATCAGACAAGATTGCAGAAGATACCTCAGATTTCTTGCAGGTTCAACCCATTATCAATTCTCTGCATTGCCCTTTGGCTTATCTACTGCGCCCAAAGTGTTCACGAAATGCCTGGCATCAGTAATTGCCTTCTGCAGACTTCAAGGGATACAAATATACCCATATTTGGATGACTGCCTGATCCAAGCGGACAGCAAGCACATACTTCTGAAACACCTGGCGTTTGTAATAATGTTGTTGAATTCTCTGGGATACACAGTCAACAAAAAGAAATCAAGACTAATACCATCTCAAACAATAATTTTCCTGGGTGCCAGCTTGAATACAAACACCCAGATGGCCTACCTCACGCCAGACAAACAAGGGCAACTAACTCAATACTTCAGAAAACTGGCAACTCTCACCAGGCTGACTGCAAGGAAAATCCTGCAGGCTCTGGGATTCATGGCATCTTGCATCCTGCTAATCCCATGTGCAAAGCTGCATATGAGGAAACTACCTAAAAAACCTATGGTCTCAACACAGCCACAGTTTGGAAACAATTATACCACTGATTCCATGTCTTCAAAAGGAATTTCTATGGTGGGCTCAAGCATGCCAAAGAAACATAGGTCTCCCATTCTGCAAGCCTCAAGCAAATCAAGTCATCACAACAGACGCCTCGGACTACGCCTAGGGGGCGCACATGACAGATCGGTGCATTCAGGGCAAATGGTCACAAAAAGAAAAGCACCTACACATCAATCAAAAGGAAATGCTAGCAGTAATAAATACTATTATGGCTTTCAAAGACCTACTGCATCCAGGCCAGCTATTGATAAGGACAGACAACACCACAGTGATGTGGTCCATAAACAAATAGGAAGGAACCCATTCATATCCCCTATGCAGGCTAGCCATGTCTGTATGGAACATGGCTCTGGAATTACAAATCCAACTTCAAGCACAGTTCCTGCCAGGCAAGGAAAACACGCTGGCAGACAACCTGAGCAGAAATATGACAGATCCACATGAAAGGAAGTTGCATCCTCAAGTCTTTGCAAAGATAATTCAAGCATGGGGAAGGCCAGACACAGATCTCTTTGCCACCCACAGAAATTACCAATTGATAAAATTCTGCTCAAGGACCTTTCATCTACAGGCCTGGAAAGTGGACGCACTCTCTTTCAGCTGGACAACAATGACAGTTTATGCCTTTCCACCTCTTCCTCTCTTGCCCAAAGTTCTATTAAAAGCCAGAGCAGACAAACCAAAGATGATTCTCATTGCTCCAGACCAGCCAAGACAACACTGGTACCCACTCCTGAGGAGCCTGGCGCATTCCCCACCATGGATCCTGCCCCTAATGCCTCTTCTACTGACTCAGCACAACTTCAAAACTCTTCACAGTCAGCTGAAAACACTCAATTTAGCCGCATGGAGGATTCCTTAAATTCACAACAGACCCTACTCTCCAAGGAGGTGCAGGATGTCATTTTGGTGGCCAGAAGGCCTTCTACTAGAAAAGCCTACTCCGCAAAATGGAAACGGTTTTGTGCCTGGAATCAGAAAAAGGGTCAGAATCCTGGAATACTGAATTTACCTCAAATATTACAGTACCTAGCTGAGATGCTAAACAGTGGACTTTCATTCTCCTCCATCAAAATCCATGCCTCAGCCATTTCTGCAGAATACAACACTGATCCTCCTTTATTCTCTCACCCTCTCTTAAGACAGTTCCTCAGAGGGGCTAAGAATATAAAACCCCCAAGGAAGCAACCAGTACCTGCTTGGGACCTCAATTTCATTCTAGAAAAACTGACCCTGCCTCCTTTTGAGCCAGCTGCTTCAACAGAACTGCAATATTTGTCATGGAAAACAGGCTTCCTTCTGGCTATCACCTCAGCTCGCAGGGTTTCGGAACTACAAGCCCTCATGGCTGTGCAGCCTTTCATCATTTTCCATCAAGATAGAGTTTCCTTACGAACCAATCCTTCCTTTATGCCAAAGGTAGTATCCAGGGTGGCCTTGAATCAAGCTATCCACTTACCTACCTTTTACCCTAATCCACAAAACAAAGGGGAGAGATTACTACATTCCTTGGACATTCACAGACAGCTCCGTTATTACTTAGACAGAACAAAGCCTTTCAGAAAATCAGAGCAGCTCTTTGTGTCCTATGCTACAGGTGCTCAAGGGAAGCCTATTTCCAAACAGACAATCTCAAAATGGATAGCCCACTGTATATGCTTTTGTTACTCTTTTCATGGTAAACCTGTACCTACAGGCATCAAATCTCACTCCACAAGGGCCACAGCTACCTCCGCAGCTTTCCTCAGGGGGGTTCCAATCAAAGATATTTTGGAAGCAGCCACTTGGAGTTCTGTACATACTTTCTCCAAGCACTATCACCTACCATTATACTCCAAATCTAGAGCGGGCTTTGCCACTGCAGTCTTGCAGGGCATTCTGGCTCCTCTTAGTGCCTACCACCCCTTTTTTAGCTTTGGGATTCTACCCATCTGTTATGACTGCAGCTGTATGCACGATGAACATAGTACAGTTTTGTACCTACCATAAATGTAGATGTTCGAGTGCTAATACAGCTGCAGTCCAGGTTTCCCTCCCTCCTTCCCCTCTTGGGACAGGCCTAATGGCAAACACCCCCTCATACAACTTCATTGGGGTATTCTTTTATGGTGTATTTGCTTGCAACTACTGTTTTTTGATTATATTGCATTGCATTATTACATAAATTTATGTTTTGCCTTCCTTCTGGGGGCACCTGACATCTGGGGTAAGAAAAACTGAAGAAAATGGCGTCGGCTGGTTCTTTTATACCCCTGTCGCACTGACGTCAAGGAAGAAGCGACGACATCCGACGCCGGACCTAGACTTTGGAATTCGGCCGACCGAGGACCCGCCTGACGGCAGGAAAACCCATCTGTTATGACTGCAGTTGTATTAGCACTCGAACATCTACATTTATGGTAGGTACAAAACTGTACTATCAGGCTTTCTGAAGTATACAAAATGCTTTCTCTCTTCAGGAGTGAAGGAGGTAGTTACAGAGAGAGTTCGTCATCCTTGTAGGAGATCATGTTTTTGTTCAGAAGCTGAACATTTGCTTTGCCACTGCTGATCAGGATGCAACCTTATAAGGAGACTGTGATGATAACTGGTGGAAAAATGGCACAAACGCTTGTGGACTGCAGTTTGATATCTCTGCAGATGAAGCATGTCTGGTTTGTGCCCAGGTGCTACCACGCTTTTAGCCATTTTTAAATCCAGGCTGGTTAGGGCAGTTTCCTGTGATGCTGACTAAAAGCTATTTGTAAAGGGCATCAGAAGTTAATCATTAATGAGCTGCTTTGTGCAGTTCAGGGTTTGATTCCTTCAAGCCTCCATTTGCCCAAGTCACCTAACCAGACAGTGCCCTGAGCCATTTGGGTACATTAGTCTAGGCTCCTCAATGGTTTCCTGCATTGCATTCCTAGTAAATAGCTATGAATGTAGATGCCAACTAGTAAGTACAATGCATTGACCATATAACACTGACGTACTGCATTCACCCTGTATGAGAAGACACCTTCTAGTAGTGACCATTCATTTTCCCTTACTCGAGACATTTTTCATATTAATAGCTTCTCATTAATCATAGCTGCAGCGACAAAGATACCAGATAAACATTATCACTAAGAATTGAACAGTGTAATTTATGACACTAACTTCCCTCTTGCATTGCTGTTGTTATTCACAAAGAAACATTCACACAGCTATTGATATAATCAGCAGTGTAGACTAATATTACAGCGGCAGCAAGCATTCATTTATTTTCTAACCCACTTATCCTAGTGAGCGCAATGGTGATATCAGGCCAAGCAGGGAGGAGCTTACTTGCTTAGCCCAGCAGCAGTCTCCACCATCTCATCCCATGGGATTTCCAGGCACTTTCAGGCAGACTGAGGGATGTAATGTCTCCAGCTTGCTTGGGTCTGTTGTGGGTCTATTCCCTCCACACCTGCAAGAAGATCCACAGTTTTCCAGGAGAGAACCATGACCTCTGACTTAGAGGTACTGGTTATCATTTCCATCAGTTCACACTGAATAGAGATGCAAGCCAGTACCTGTAGAAGATCAGAGTCACTTGAGGGTAAGAGAGTTTCATCATCTGTAAACAACACGGACTCTCCTTCACATCCTCACATTGGATGCTGCCCAGATCTTAGGTATACTTTGATATCCTGTCCATGAACGTCACAAACAGGAGAGGGTACAAGGCTCACATTTGCTGGAGTCCTGTAAATACTGAGAATGTAGGCACAACTTTCCCTCTTCAGAAGCGGGAACCAGGTGGTACACAGCAGTGTGGACCCCACTTATTATACCAATTTCTACAAAACATCTTGTAATACACTGTCATGCTTAACGAAGGTCTTAAACAATTATGTGCATGAATTTTCTGGCAAACACTACTAAAAATAGTTCCCAACTTGGAGGAAGGTAGTGAAGACACTACTGTGTATACCTGATGGTGCATCGATTTCATTATCACTGTTTTCTTTGTGCTTATGGCATTAACATAGTCCAGTAGCCTTACCCATTTTCATGTAATTCCTCAGGAAACAGTGTACTTTGGATGTGTGCTGATGATTTGTAACACCTGGTGGAAGCTGTCTCTTGTACATAAAGTGGGTTATCATTTATTAATAGAAAACAAATCATCAGTTTGCTGAGATCTGATTGTCTGGCTCTTACTTCTACATTAATCCTGTTATCTTTAGTTCATCTACAAATACAAAGCCTCAGCATTTCCATTATTACCACCAAATATTGTGTGTTCTCTTCACCTAGGCAACCACAGTCCAGGTAAAGTGCTCATTCATCACAAAGATGACTGTTGCATTGGCATGGTAAAGTAAACTTTTAAATGTGTTCGAAAATAACATTTCCTTAGGTTAAAAATAGAACAAGTTATTTAAACACTTCCTGGATTACACTGCTTTCCTTAGATGCACAACAAAATTAAAAACGTTAATACTTGTTTAGCTATTTTATTACATCTATTTCTTGTCTGACTGGGAGGTGAAAATCTTCCTTGTACAATAATCTGGTGCATAGAAATACATGTGTTTATCTGCTGGTATGTAGTATGAAACAAACCAAGCAACGCTGATACTGAACAAGTGTTTAATAAAACAAAGCTTTCAGGTCAAACAAATCCTTCATCAGTGTATAATAGGGTCTATATTAGATTATCGAAAGTTTTATTCAGCGAACGCTCACATGAGCGAAAACACTGGAAATCGAACTTCTTATTGTGGGGGGCTGCACCCCCCACACCCCCCGATAACTATATATTCCAACTCAGAGATCGCACTACAGTGAGGAAAGGGCAAATATCCCACTCCTCACTGTACCACAACCCCACAAACACCCTTTCAATTTCCAGCGTTTTCGCTCATGTGAGCATTCACTGAATAAAACTTTCGATAATCTAATATAGACCCGTATAAAATACTAACACATATTAACTATTTTTATATACTATCAAAAATCACACAGCCATTAATTATTCAATTAAACAATCAATCCTAGTTACAAACAATAGTTGCAGAAGCACATAACTCTATTTCAAACATTTGTTTATACCTTAGTACAGGTTTTAAAGAAACAGTCTGGTTTAAACCTGGTAATACATCAGCACAGAGGTGTATTTTCCATTGATATTCCTTCATCTCAAGCTTATTGTTAAGATCACCCCTCGTATATCCTTACATACTCTATCTATCACCCTAAAAGAGAATTTATGTGCATTTCCATATGTACTGATATGCTTAGCCAAGGAATTACTGTCAATATTTGTTATTTCTGAATGGTGCTCAGTTATTCTTTCCTTCAGTTTTCTGGTGGATTTCCCAACATAAAATGCCTGACATCTGTTACAGGTAGCAAGGTATATTATATTCATTGTAACACATGTTGCTAAGCCAGACAATATATAATTCGTCCTAGTTATTGGGTGTTAAAAAGTATTACTTTTGTTAATGACTTCATAACAGCTACAATTGTAGCAAGGAAAGGTACCTGATTTAGCTGCTGTCCCCCCCCCCCCCCATTATTCACACACATGTCTTTATAACATAACTTCTGCTTTAAACTCTGACAGTTTCTGTATGAGAAACTGGGTTTCATGCCAACTATGGAACATAATTCAGGTAGAAATGTTAATATACACCAGTTATTATTAATAATTTGTCTTACCTCAGAAGTAGCTCTGTTGAAAGCTCTAACAAAACATAACTTATCTACATCTAAGTTAGTCTCCTTAGTTATAAAGGGTCCTTCTATTGTGTTCATAGAGAAGTAGAGTTTAGTACTGTCATCCCTACAGCTCAAGACATATTAATTTTCCATATCTAGGGACTGCCTGTTATAGCCCCTCTCCATAAATTCATCTTTCAGTTCTTGCTTTTGTTTCTTACATTCTTGTATAGAAGTATTAAGTCTACTAATTCTAACAAACTGAGCTTTTGTGTCACTTTTAAACACGTGGTGCATGACTGGCAGGTGAAAACCTTCCTTGTACAATACTCTGGTGCATAGAAATACATGTGTTTATCTGCTGGTATAGCAGGCTTGTTAAGAAATGCATCATTCAGTCTCAAACCTGTGTACTTCTGAGCAGGTCACATAACCAGACAGTGCTTCTGGATTATTCCATTAAAGAGATAATTGTGCAATATATGTATATGTGTGTGTGTGTGTGTGTGTGTGTGTGTGTGTGTGTGTATATATATATATATATATATATATATATATATATATATATATATATATATATATATATATATATAAATAGATAGCCACAAATATGTTACACACACACACACACACATACACACACAATGTCACTACACTACTATACTGCACCGAATACTGTTTGACCTACACAGTGGAAAAGTTGCATTCACTTACTAGTTTGCATTTTATTCCATCCTGGTAATTTCTAAGGCGATATTCTATCTGTCTCAGATCACCTTTAAATTGCTGTACCCTTTGTAGTTGTAACACTTAATGTACTTTTAAATTGTTTCCCGTTGTTCTTCTGTACTTTTTTTGTGAAGAAGAATTCTGTTGTTCTGTACCTTTTTATGAAGAAGCATTCTGGACATTGCTAATTCCAGTTAGATGTTTGAAAGTTTATCTTGCCTTTTTTTTCCGTAGCTATGCGTATTACGTTCCTTTAATGCCATTTTGTTGTGCTTTTGATGCAGTTGCTGTACTGTCTTGGTTGCCCTCCTTTGCCCGGCATCAAACTTGTCTCTGTGTCTCCAGATGTGTAGTCTCTACATGGGCATGTAGCACTTGAGATGGGGTTTCAAATACTATGACCATGGGGACATGGGATTTCACATGTTATGACCATGGGGACATGGGGTTTCACATGCTATGACCATGGGGAGATGGGGTTTCACATACTATGACCATGGGGAGATGGGGTTTCACATACTATGACCATGGGTATCGCTTCCATCTTTCTGATAAGGATGCTTCATTTTATACATCCCAGAACACCTTCCTGCTAGTGATTCCTTGTTTCCTAGTATCCATTTCTTTTGGTGTTGCCTCATCCTCAGTATCCCAGAATCCATTTCTGTGATTGAAGCCGCATCTCAAAATTCATCAACATCTCTTATTTATAGTATTTCATGTCCATTTTCTTATTATTTACTTATTTGTTTTACATTTGTTAACTGGGATTCTCCAGCTGGGATGTCCCATTTTCAGTGCAGTCCCGATACGATAACTTCAAGACAAGAAAACAAGTTACAGCTGGCATTATATAGTTACATAATACAGAGACATCATTCAGCTAAGGTACATAGCATAGCATGGTCCTAAACACAGTAACATAATGGAGTAAAGCATGCATTTGTATGTGTTATGTGAAATAAATGTATGTGTTATTTAAGGTACATTTACTAAAAGAACTGTTAATACAATTAATAGCAATATAAATGACAAGTATACTAGAATGTATTATTCTGCCAGTAAATTAATTCATTGTTTAACTGATTAAAAATTCTAAAAATAACAGCAGCACTCACTTCATAGTCTCCTCCAGAAAAAAAGTTTGTTTAGCATTACTGTACTCTTACTCCACAGCATATTTTGGTTTTAGAAATCTTGTTACACCCCAGCTTCTGCATCCTATTAGTACCACATTAATAGTCTACAGATTTGCTTCCTTTGAAAAGCTACCAAATCTAAATTCAGTCTGTTAAGCTCTCTTTCCATCTTTGTTAATGGTGCAGCCCCATTAAGTAGTTTACCACTAGACAGAAACATTTTCCTAAAGTCTACTTCCCTGAAACTGAATGATTGAAAAGACTTGGCAGTTAACTTTCCGTTTCCCTGCTGAAGCAAAAAAACGCAAGACATTTATCCAAATGGTATACCATCCTCTGGACATCACGTTTAAGCCTGCCCTGTCTCACTCACACACCATTCTTAACACACCATTCTTAACCCTACACACCAGGCCTCCTTTCTGCAGGACAACTTGCTGTCCCCTTTAAATAAATAAATACTTAACAGAACTGTCATGTAAATGCTCAAATCGTTAGAAATGAGTTGGATATCATGATAACCTTTAGAGCTCAGAACACACAAGGCATACTTAAATGAATTGTGGCTTAACAGCTCTTATTTACCCAAGAAGTAAATATTCTGGGAAGAAATAGACAGGGAATTGTTATAGCTAGGCTTGTATAGGCCCTATGGCCGATAGCCTAGTACCAGCCTATGAAGAGCTTACCTAAACGAACACTTCCAAATATTTGTTAAGAATAGAGCAGGACAAAATCAGGAGGGGGCATGTTGAAATACTTTGGAGTTAATTATAAACCGAATATTCATCTTTTTTAGTTGGTTCTGACTTTGGCCCAGTTATGTGCATGGTAAATCCAGATGTAGAAAATAAAACTGGAATCATTTAAAATGTGATCCTTTGGTGAAATCCTCAATATTCTAGATTAGCATTTGTCCAAGACTTTTATTTCCACAGTAGCTCAATTTCATAAATATTTTGAGAGTTTTTACAGTTTGCTAGCAAGTTAATTATAGAATTCTTTAAAAAATAAATATATGTCATTGAACTAGCCAGTTTTTTAGTTTTAGCACTCAAATCTGTTTCTTTGAGCTCAGCACTTGTTCAGAACTCGTAAGCAGTAAATAAGATACAAATTACTACAGCACTCAACTTTCCTCAGTTGTCTAGAGGAAAACAGTTTTTAGTACTTAATAAATAAGCACCTATCCAGGCATATCGAAGTGTCAGCTCCTGGTGTTTTCTCCTGTCTACCTGATGAATCTGGGCATCTTTGGGCAATGCAGCAATTGCCTCATGTACACAGACAACTCTCTCCTCCTACCACCCAACACTACAACCTGTGAGAGATGCACTTATATAGCCAAACTGGAAGCAAAGCTCTCTTCACCCAAGACTGGACTAGACAGTCAAGAGGAGAAGGTAAACACTTGCACCACACCACACTCATCACATAGTCCCTTAAAACCTACACCACCAAAACACACACATAGCAACACAAAACACACACCTACATTCATGGAGGCTCTCAATAAAAATCTGCTCAAGCAACAGAAACCTCCAAAGCCGAAACACATGCAACCACCACCCCCAGTACAACCCAAATGACACATAGCCCACAAACTCAGTTTGCCACCCAACCACAGCCCATAAGGCATAACAGCGTACCCAATACTCTAGTCATAGGTGACTCTATAGTCAGGCAAACTGATGTTCCACTCACCAGGCTAAACAAGGAGAAAGTTACTGTCAGCTGCCTGGATCCGCCACATAATGCATGCACTCGGGCCACTCCACAACAAGTACAAATATGACTCTGTCATTGTCCATGTTGGTGTGAATTCATGAGATGTACCTCCCTGGACTGCATGAAAAGAGACATGGAGAAGCTCTTCGATCTTGTAGCCCAGGCAGGTATGACCCTAGCCCTGAGTAGCATCCTGCCATCACTCCAAATGATACCACAGTACAAGGACAAAATGATTGACTTCAACAATTGGCTAAGCTTCTGGTGTCATTCTAAGGAGATCCAGTATCTCTCTGCCTGGGATGATATGATCGACAGACCACGATGCTTTGCCAGAGATGGCCTGCACCTGTCACCCTTGGGATTCCGGATACTGGCTAAGTCTCTTGCCACCCCTATAGTGACTTTTTTAGGCAAGGTTCAAATGACAAATTCACCACCGTAACAGGTACAAGCAAGCAAAATCTGAGGGTAATGCTACTCAATGCTTGAAGCCTAAACCTCAAAATGTATTCACTCGAGGCACTCCTTAAAATGGAGGACATCAACATCTGTGTAGTGACAGAGACCTGGTTCAAGGTACCAGAGAGCACCCTTGCATTACCCGGCTATATTTCATACCACACCTTTCGGCCACCTAACCTGGACCGAAACACTAAAGGTGGAAGTGTGTCCATATTCATTAAGGATATCCACACCTCCAGGCTAGTTGCTCAGCGTAATGCATCCGCGATTATCCAAGTGCAGCTAACTCTAGGCAAGACCGCAGTCTAAATTGTAACTTGCTACAGATACCCCACCCCCACTAGGATTCCCACTACTCATTTCTTGATACACTGGAAAATATTAAGTTACAACCCAACACCCTAATAATGGGCGATTTCAACTACCCCACCATTAACTGGGAAAACTACTCATGTGCCAACTCTTTTGCTCAATATTTTCTGGAATTCATAAATTCCATTGCCTTGGATCAACTTATCCACGCCCCACCATGGGCAGCAATATCCTAGACCTGGTCATTACCAACAATGGACAACCAGTGTTTTACACCAGAGGTCAATTCCTCGTTGGTCAGATCCGACCACAAGCTAATGAGCCTAGACATCCACATCCTGCCACCACCCCCCATTAGGGAAACCACCGTAAAAAATTTCTCCAAAGCCAACTTCATGCTTTTTAAGTCATAAGTGGCAAACTTCACGACACCCATGCAGACGGACAATAGAGGTACGACTGCTGAATCCTACACAAATGCACTTTATAAGCACTTACACAAGTGCATGGATTTTGCAATCCCTAACAGAACCAAGATGCTATTCTCCAAAAAAAGGAAGCCAATATGGTAGTCCCCTGCCATAAACAAACTCTACAACAGAAGAAAGAAACTGTTGCAAAAAAGAGTAAAATCCCATGACTGGAAGAACTCCCTGGTCAGCCTCAATAAGAAGCTGAGATCCCTCATAAAATCCTCCAAAGGTAATTATGAAAACAAAATTGCCACTGATTCTAAAGAGAACCACAAAGCATTCTATAGCTATATCAAGAATCTCAATGGCAACACTCAGATCTGCTCTGAGTTACAGCACAATGGCACTAAATATATAGAACGAACTGATATTGCCAACATCCTGGCAGATAGGTTCAGTGCTAACTTTACCCCCCACCCCCTAAAGGGCCCATCTCTATACCGGAAGAATGCAGAGTTCCTGTAATTGCGGCTGCACAGGTAAAAAACACACTCTCCAAAACCAAGAACACAGCATCCATGGGACCTGACAACTTCCCAGGATGCATTCTACATGAACTACAGAATGAACTGGTACCCCACCTAAGCACCATGTTCAATCATAGACTCACCTCAGGCTTTGTGCCCACTGAATGGCGCACAGCGACGGTTATCCCACTCCACAAAGGGGGAGCCACCACGGACCCCGGGAACTACCGCTCCATTAGCTTAATGAGCCTGGTCTGCAAGGCCATAGAAAGTATCATCATGGAACTTATAAACAAAGACATTGGTAATCTCCAAACTCTGGACTCCACCCAGTTCGGATTTGTATAAAAGGCATATCATGTCTCATAAACCTGATTGACTTCTTTGAAGCAGTCACCAAAGCCGTAGACAAGGTTAAGGTGGTTCACACAGCCTATCCAGATCTCACCAAGGCTTTTGACACCATCCCCCACTCTGGAATTATAGATAAACTCACTAAACTAAGTATAAATCCCTATATCACAAGATGGGTTGCCATCTGGCTCACTGACAGAACCCACACTGTGAAAGTAGCAGACTCCAAATCTGACTTCAGACCAGTGACAAGTGGAGCACCACAGGGTTCAGTCCTGGGTCCTCTCCTGATTGGTATCTATTTTTCTGAAGTACAGGCTGACACAGAAGGTCTTTGGCTAATGAAGTTCTCAGATGACTGCAAACTAGGAGCCATAATTGAAACTCCTAATGATGTGGACATCCTAAAAAAAGGGCCTCAGTGATACAGATGCCTGGTGTCAAAGCCATGGCCTCAAGCGCAATGCCAAAAAGTGCATTGTCATCCCCTTTGGTAAAATCTCTGTACCCATGAGCTATCACATAGGTGGTAGTCTACTTAACACCAAAAGTGTGATAAAGAGACCTTGGGACACAGGTGGACAGTAGTCTCTCCTTTGATAATCACATCACCACAGTAGTCAGGAAATCCTTCTACGTGGCACACCTCATCACAAAAGGTTTCTCATCCAGGAAAAAAGAGGTCATTGTTCCCCTCTACTTGTCACTCATTAAACCCATTATAGAGTACAACGCCCCTTTTGGTATGTACCTCACAAGACAACTACAACCATTGGAAAGGCTGCAGAAATACCTCACAAAGAGGATTACCGGCCTGAAACAGATGCCCTATACAGACTGTCTCAAAAAACTCCAGCTTTACTCTGTCGCATATCGCCTACTCATAGGCGATCTCTGCCTAACACACAAAGCTATGTCAAACCCAGAGCTGTTGGATATGCTCCAATTAAAGAAATCCCAATCCCTCTGAGCTACACACTCTAGGGACCTAAACCTTGTCACCACAATAAACAGAACATGCTGGAGGGATAGATTCCTGTCCCAGAGACTTCCTATACTGTGGAACAAACTACCTATCTATCTCAAACAAAGCTCCTCATTAGCACTCTTCAAGAAAAATCTTAATGATTGGATGGGAAATAGGAAATTCACCCTGGGGATCACCTCTGTGGCTCTGCTTAACAGGGGCACAGGAAAATAATTTTCTTGGGTGGCCAAAGCCAGGGTACCTTTTTGGCTAGGCTTGTATAGGCCCTAGGGCCAATAGCCTAGTAACCTACCTATGAACCTATAAAAGCTTTTGGTTCCCAAAGATAAGTGTACACCTAATCTTTGCAAGTTCAGGCTGTTTTACACCATTTCTAGAATGGTCAGATTATTTGCTGTATATGATCACTTTAGTATTTATCAGCATAATACCATACTGTGGATCACAACCACAAGATTATCAATTCACATACTAGTACTTTAATTGAGATCTATGTTCCTTTTATAAGTATATAAGCTGTTTTGCTATACAAAACAATAAAAACGTTGATAATTACTTTGAAGAACACAGGATCTTTGTTTAGATCAGTCCATGCAAACCCCTAATCGGGTTAATTAATTATTAATTAATTATACATTTCTGCTTATTTCGTGGTTTGCTATCCAGTTTGCCACTGTAGCCAGTGAATTGCTTGCACAACTGATGTTCACTAGCCTGGACTCTTTCGTATAGTTTAAGAGTATGAGATGTCCAGTGATGGTCACGGATCATTATGCTTAACGCATCTTCTCAGGAGTACATGACCATCTAAGTCTTGCTTAGGACACTCTTGTGTGTACAGTCGAAAAACCAGATCATTTTGCTTGTGATTCATCAGAATTTTAAATTACAGTAACCACATGGCTTATAGTGGTTTATGTTGACATTGGATGCAGGACTAGGAGACTGCTATTTAAAACTTTGGTGACACAGCTTCAAATTACAGCATCAGCATTTCAGCAACACCAGTTTATAGCAGTATTAATGCATTTGCACTTTTTACGTCAGTTTGAGTGCAGCATATAGAACTGCGTTGTAAAACATTTTTCAGTATTATTATTTCAAGTTGCCTTTGACTTTAAATGTAATTGTTGTGAACGTAAATGCACCTTTTCTTGTTAAATGATGTCTGTAATCCATTTGCCCTTTAAGGAAGTAATCTGGTTAAATGAAAACTTTTTCCATATATATGCCCAGTGTAACTTTTCATAAAGAAAATAGTTGTAGTCTGTTAGGTGACAGTTGTGCAATATAGTCTGTTAGGTATACAGATTTATTGCTGACCTACTGAGACTTTCTGGATATTTTAATAGTCCAGCAAGACAAATTTCTAGTAGCATTACTATTCTCCTACATCATGTCCCATATTTTCTTAATATTTATTAAGTGCTGAAGTCTGTAGTTTTATTAGGCAAAGCTTTCTTTTAGTCAATGTGGTCCTTAGCGATTTACTGTATTTTATAGAACATGGTTCAGGGCAAAAGGATTGTACAGCATGCCATATGTGTACTGCTGTCCATTCAACGCCACCAAAATCCATTCTGCAAACTCAGACTGATCTAGTCTGAACTTTATTAAAGGTTATCATATTCACACAGTTTTACCAGTGACATGGGTATGCATACAGTTATGAAAAAGAAAACAAATGTGTTTATTTTCTGTTTTTTATTTCAGTCCGTGTTCCCTACACGCTAATTAGTCGCCATTCTGGTTTCAGTCACACAAGAGTTTTTAGTTCTAAAGTTATTTTTAAAAAAAAAAGGCTTGATGATGTAACTCATATAGCAGGGTGCACTGAACCTTTTTTTAAACATCATAACATTGCTACGCAGTTACTGTTTCCAATGAATACATTTTCTCTTTGCAGTTCGTACAACCTAACATTTAGCATGAAATGTCCTGATAGACCATTGGTTTGTGGCCATAGAATAGCCAATTTCCTATGAGCTGTTGTTGTTTATTTACATTTTATTGAGGTGGTTCATCCCAGTAAGCATAGGATTTTTTCAGAGGTGACCCAAGTTAATATAGACTAGCCACTGTGAAGTTGTCCAGATCTTTATGTTATAAGACTATTCTTGCAGACTGGATTTTGGGATTAGGCTATGATTCCTATGACAAAATGCTTGTATGGGCATTCTTGTTGCATTTATTTATTTATTGCTTTTGTTTACCAGGAAAGTCTGACTGGGCACATGTACTATTTCCATCAGAGGCCCAGAGAGAAATGCTTCATTTTACAGAATAAGTAGAAGGCAGTTGTACAAGATTTATGTAATAAGTATACATATATAGAATGATACAGTAAAATATTAGTCAATATAGAACTTATAAGAGTGTTGTTATTTTCAAAATGAATCAGTTGTAATTGGTTATTAAGTAGGAGACAGTGAAGTAAATATGAGATGAAGATGGTTACAAGTTGTAAAGGTCCAGGTCATAGACGTGTTTATGGGAGATAAAGATAGTTGTGGAGAAGGGTAGGAGATATTCAGACAGATTGTGAAGAATTATTTGTATTATGGCCAGTTAGAAAAAAGTGTACTGACTGTTATCAAGGCTTAGGAGTAGGGAAGATGGAGATTATCCATGAGCATCATATGTACAGATCTGATAACTAAGTAGGTAGGGCATTAGTTGAGCTTTAAATTATTTTAGGGAGTGTTGTTTTATTGCTAGTAGTATAGAATTTCAGAATATTGTGAGGTGGTGAGAGAGTTGTGATTTGCCAGCAAAATTGTTAGGTTTGGATGCATGCAATAGGTAACCTACCTAACAGACTACAACTATTTTCTTTATGAAAAGTTACATTGATTTGTCCAATGAATGTACTGGCCTGGAAGGGTTATATATTTGTATGAGGTTGGAGATGGGTGGATGGATGTTACGTTTAAATATGATGGTATGGACTTGAAGTTGTGTGTATGTTAAATAATGTGAGAATTCCGGCAAATGTAATTCCCTTACGGCAATACAGTGGTGGGTTCTGTTTGGAAAGCTGGCAGCGAATCATTCTGTTTTGTAGTAGCATTGCTCAAGTTTGTTTAGCAAGGTCACTTGGATGCTGTTAAGAATGGGAGCAGAGTACATCAGAGTAAGTAAGAGGAGAGGGGAGGTAACAGGTTTTCTTATACTGTCTGTGAAGAAGGGTTTGGCTGTATAGAGAGATGCCTAGTACTTTTTTATGTTTGACAAGTTCCATTTTTGTTTGTTGGATGAGGTAATTGTGAAGGAGGTTTTAGTTGTTTGCAAGCTGTTTGGGAGTAAATAGGATTAGTTTGAATTTATTTGGGTTTAGGAATAGTTGAGCTGATGTCAGCTAGGTTTCTATAGAGGCAAAGGACTCCTGGTTAAGTTCTTGTAGTTTGTTAATGTTTTTTTTGCAAAACAGATAACAGTGGAGTCATCTGCATACTGTACTAGGAATGCAATTTTACAGGCTTTGTGTAGGTCATCTATAGAAATGTAAGAGAATGAGTCCCAAGGTTGACTCTTGTACACTGACTGGAACAGGGAGAAGGGAAGAGATGTCATTTTGTCACTTGACTGCTTGAGCTCTATTTTGGAGGTAGCTCTGGAATCACGATATAGCAGAGGTTTTGAGGCCTTGGTTATAGAGTTTGTGTAGGAGAATGGAGTGATAGACCATGCCAAAGGCCTTGGAAAAGTCAAGGAAGCAGGTAGACCCTAGGTTTCTGTTGTACCTGTTTGTGTTTAATGTGCTGGTGAAACTAAGTAAAGTAATAAGAGGTACTGTGGTAGGGACAGAAGTCGCATTGTAAAGAGAAGAGGTTATTTTGTGTGAGGTAATGTAAGAGTTGGGACTGCATACATTTCTCAACTATTTTAACAGTTGGAAGAGGATGGCAATGGGTCTGTAGTTGGGGAGTTCAGTTGAATACCCAATATGGAAGGGAAAAATGCGGCTTTTTTCTCCAGAGTGTAGAGACATCACTGATGGAGTGATTTATTAGAATTGTGATGGGGTAGTCTGTTCTTCTGCAACCATCTTAAGGTATTCTCCAGGTAGGTTGTCAGGGGCTAAGGCGGTGGACTTCTATTTAAGTGATTTTTATTTATTTATTTTTACTTAAGCAGTGGGGTCTGGTTGGAAGGGAGTGGTTATGAAGCAGGATTGTGGGTGGTGCTTTTGTCTAGTTGGTATTAGGGGAACTTTGGAGTAGTGGTAAGGCTGCATCAATGAAATGGGAGTTGAAAGCATCAGCCAAGTTGTTAGTCCTAAGCACAGGAGATGGCCGAGTGTTACAGCGGCAAGTGAGTTGCAGCTTTATAGAGGACCAGAATGTTTTGGAATTTCTGTACTTTTTATGTTGCACATCAGTGTAGTATGTTTTTTATCTAACGTAATTTGATTTTTTGTTTGGTTTCTAAGCTGTCTGAATTTTTGGATATTTAATAGTGTTTTATTTGATACCCATGTATTCCAAGCTCTAAGTCTGATGAGGCGTTTTGTATTTTGAGACAACCAGGGGCAGGTTTGGTACTAACTTGCCTTTTTTCTAGAGCAAGTTCATTTAGGATGTTCAAGAACGTAGAATTAAAAAGAGCTACTACAGCATCAAATGGAAGATATTTTAGAGTACTCCAGTTACATATTTTTAGTATGTGAGGTTGAGTGCTTTGCTGAAATATGGCAAGTTTTGAATATTAGTTTGCTTTCTTATTAAGTAGTAGGGAGCTGATCACTTAGGGTATCTGGAAGGGTAACCAACTGAAAGATTTTTTGAGGCACAGAGATAAGAATCCAGTCAATTAATGTTTTCTTTGTGTTGCTTTTTTAATAAAGGGTGAGAGCATTGATTAACTACAAAAGATCATAGAGATTTATTGATTGATTAGGTGAGTTGGAGGAGAGAGAACCTGTCAGTATTAAAATCACCAAGTATTCAGTTTTCTTTGGTCATCCGTCTTGTGACAGAAGGTGTTTGCTGGTTTCTCTGAGTTGGGAAGCACTCCAGGGAGCTCAGATTTACTGGCCAAAGGGCATAGGAGTTAGTTTTCAGCTTTCTTTTCCTGTGGCAATAAAGCAGGTGTGTTTGCACAGCTCTGTGCTCATTATCATAGAGCTCAACAATCCTTGGCGACCTGACATGTGAGTCCCAGGTATTTTTACTGCATCTGGAGCCATTCAGGCTGAGATATGGAACTTTACTGTAATTTTGCCTTTGCTAATTTAAAGGATTGCTGCTGTTTTACTGCATTTTCAAAGCATTTAAGCAACTGTTTATCTGAAAAATCTCTCTTCTCATTTGTTTGTTGGTTTACTCATCTGTCTTAATTTAAATTGCCTTACAGAATGGCGTTCTAGCCAGGGACTTAACTGTATGGTGTTTGTCTGTACTTGAGAGTTACTTTTGCTGTGCTTTTACATTAAGAATTTCAAAGGTCATCCATCTTGTGGCTGAAAGTGTTTGCATGGCTTCTCTGGGTTGGAAAGCAGTCCAGGAAGCACAACATGTAGTTGTTTATTGGCCAGTGGGCATAGGAGTTAGTTTTCAGCTTTTCTTTCCTTGTGCTATAAAGTAGGAATATTTAATTAAAGCTGCAGGCAGTGCCCTGTATAGTAGCAAACACTTAGACTGCAAAATTTACCTAAGCTAGTGCTTACTCTTTAACCTACAACATAGTAAGGCTTTGGGGGTGCCAAACTTAGGGCAGCTAGTTAGGGCATTGAACAGCACTAATAACAGATCCTAGCACTACCTAACAGCTAGCCTTAATACCAGACATCACACAGGTGACCCCTGTAAAACCAAGTCCTTAAAGCATACTGACAATATGGGTATGCATTATCCTAATGTCTCTGTGGGCAGCTTGGTAAATATGGGCATCCTGAGACAATGTAGCAATCATCTCATGTATTCTGAGAACCTCTTAATCCTTAAAAAACTAACACAGTTTGCAAGAGGTGTACATACATACTTTCATGGAGGCAAAAATCCTGCTTACTAATAAGGTTATTAAAAGCACAGGTCCAGGTAATAGATGTGTCTTTCGGAGATAAAGACAGTCGTGGAGAAGGGTAGGGGATATTCTCTACATCTCTACATCCTACACATACAGCTTCTTACGCTGAGGCACTTTAACCTTCCCACACCTCAAAGACCTCCAAAGCCATTTAAAGCCAACACCTGTCCTCAGCATTTACTAAAGTACATACGAAAAACAATGCCTAACACCACACATAAGACTGCACCCAGTAGTCCCTAAAGAACAAAACCCATAAGGCCAGCAAAACCTTTACCTAATACTCCTGTCATAGGTAATTCTGTTGTACGATACACAGATGCCTCTCTCACCAGGCTGGACAAGAAGAAGATAACAGTTAGTTGTCTATCTGGATCTAGGATCCATAACATCACTTACACACTCAAGTCACTACACCACCTGTAGCAATACGAGTTTGTTATACTCCATGTGGGTGAAAATGACCTGAGGCATACCTCATTGAACTGTTTATTTAACATTTGTTTACCAGGCTGGTCCGACTGGGTGAGAGCCCATTTTCAGCAGAAGCCCAGATGAAAAGAGACATTGTGTATCTCTCTGAATATGTGTCACAGACAGGTACATACCTTGTATTGAACAGCGGCCTACCTTCACTTAGGGTGATGCCGTAGTGTGAACAGAAATCCACCTGGAGTGACACTAGAAACTAAGCCAAAATCTATTGGTGTAGGAGGACATGGTTAATAGACCATAATGCTTTGCCAAGGATAGTCTGTACATGTCTCCATTCTGGGCTTTCATATATTGGCTAAAACTTTATCCATTCCTTAAGGCTTTTTTTAAGCAATGTAAAAATGACAAAACTACCAACATAGCAAAAGAATAAAAATAAAAAAATAAGTAAGTAAATCAAAAAACCTTAAGGTGCTACTGCTTAATGCTAGGAGCCTAAACAAGAAACTCTGCACGCTAGAAGCTCGTGTCTCTCTGGAAAATGTACACATCTGTGCTGTTACCAAGACTTGGTTTAAAGTTGAAGAAAATACTCCAGCAATGCAAGGTTGTGGTGCCTTCTACACATTTAAACCATCAACAACAAAGACAGGGACTAAAGGTTGAGGTGTCTCAATTTACATTAGCTACAACTACAACATCAGGTTAGTTAAATATGATGAGGTCGTAGAGTTCTTTCATTTCCAAGACTCCAACGACAAGATTCTTTACCATGATCTGGTGAGCTACAGGTAACTGTATGACCAGCAAAGTTCACAATTTGTACCTGACCTACAGGAGGCACTCCACATTCAACCAAACGCCCTCTTCATGGGGGAATTTAACTACCCCTCTATAGACTGGAAAGCGTACACTACCTGTAACTCACAGCCACAACATTTCCTGGTCTTCATCTTTACAAACACCCTGGTCCAGATAATGCGCAGTCCAATCAGATCATCAAACATACTAGACCTGGTATTCACCAGCACTGGAGAGCATTATAACCCCCCCCCCATGTCATGTCCTTATTAATGAGGTCAGATCACAAAGCTGTCTCCCTTTAAATAAAAATCAACCCAGAAAACCCAACTCAACCAGTAAGAGTCAGGAACTATTCTGAAGTTGACTGCATCCCGCTAAGCAACAGTTTGTCAAAATTGATGGTGCTCGCAAACCCCAAGAACACAGCTGATTATGCAGAATTATTAATTGAAATCCTGTACAAACTTGTAAATGGCTGCATTGAGGTTACCGTGCTTACCAGAATCAGACAAAGATCCAACACCAAAACCAAATCCCACTGGTGGGATTAGGTATATAACAACAAAAAAAGTCATGACTAAAATCAGGAAGAGAAACTCTCACAAAGACAAGAGCCCTCTTATTTAACTAAACAAGAAACTAAGACGTCTTACAAGGTCAGGATTGTCATCACATGGTCTTTATCTATGCCAGAAACCTTAAAGGTAGCAAAACAGCTCACAGCAGTGTGCAGAAAGGGTGGTAAATGGCACAACCTTCACATACCAAGTTAATATAGCAAAACTTTTAGCTGATAAATTTAGCTCTTACTTTACCCCCACTACCCACTGTGAAATCCCTTCTAGTATATCCTCCCAACTATCAACTAGGGAGCAGGTCCTGACTGTGCTCACTAAGACCAAAAAAAAAACTGCTTCATTGGGCCCTGACAATATCCCCTCTTGCCTCCTTAATCGCCTCAAACATGACCTAGTAGGACCACTAGAGGCAATCTTCAAGTTCAGACTCAAAATAGGTTATGTACCAAGTGAACTAGTGAATGGAGAGCTGTAATAGTCATCCCTTTCCACAAGGGTGGACCATCAACTGACCCTGGGAACTACAGACCCATCAGTCTGATAAGTCTAATATGCAGAACCATAGAATGAATTATAATGCTACTGATTAAGGACACTGACAACCTACAGACACTGGACCCATCCCAATTTGGCTTTTTCAAGGGAATGTCTTGCCTACTCAACCTGGTAGACTGTTTGAAAATGGTCACCACGGCTTTGGATGAGGAAAAAATGGTGCACACCACCTACCTTGACCTAGCCAAGGCATTTGATACAATACTCCACTCAGGTATTTTTGACAACATAACTCGCTGGATTGCTGGCTGGCTGGCTTACAGATAGGATGCAAGAAGTCAGGATTGGTGAGACTACTTCCACCAGACTGGTCACCAGTGGAGTACCCCGGGGCACTGTGTTGGGCCCGCTCCTGTTTGGCATCTCTTCCTCAGACGTCAAGGCTAATATTGAAGAAGACCTCTGGCTCAGCAAGTTTGCAGATGACTGTAAATTGGGAGCTGTCATGGAGTCTCCCCATGACACCCACATTCTATAAGAGGGTCTGACACAATCTAATGATTGATGCCAGATCCACAGTTTAAAATTCAGTGTGAAGAAATGCATGCATTATAGTGCCCTTTGGGAAGTTATCTACCCCAAGCTAATTACTCCATTGATAAAATAGCCCTTAAAGTTGACCCAGGTAGTTTGGGATTTGGGAACATCACTAGATAGTAATTTGGCCTTCGACCAACATTAGCCAAGAAAGTAAGAAAATCATTGTGCGTCACCCCCTCACAAGTAAAGATATGGCACCAGGTCACAGGAAGTTATTGTGCCACTCTACTCAGCCCTTATCAGACCCGTCATCTAATGCAGCCAGGCACCTGCAGCAGTTGGAATACCCTCACAGGTTTCTCACCAGGAGAATCCAGGGTATGAATACCCTGTACTACACATCTTAAGGCCCTGTTTATTTACTCAGTCCCCTACAGGTTACTGAGAGATGATCTTTGGCATATAAGGCATCATCAAACCCAGCTCTGATGGACCTCTTGCACATCTGCAAAAGAAACAGCACCAGGAACACTAGAGCAAAGGACCTCAGCTGTACCTTTGACATAAATAAACATGCTGGAGAGACTGATATGTGTCTCAAAGGATCCCTGCTCTATGGAAAAGGCTTCCCATCCATATGAAGCAGAGTTCATCCCTGACCTCTTTTCATGCAAAACCTTGATCATTGGGTAGGAAATTATAAATTCTCCCTGGTCTGACCCCCATGTCTCTGATCAACAGAGGCTTGACAGTATGTTAACTAATCCTGAACTAATATACCCCCACATAAACCTTAGCTACCTCCGTACTAACATACCCCCATATAGGCATGCAGTGTACTTATAGACAAAACTGGGTTGGGTTACATGGCTAGTCTTATAAAGACCCTGGTGGTTGATAGCGTAATACAAACCTATGAACCCATGCTAGATGAGAACCATCCACAGAACTCTTCTGCAATAGAGAGGTTATTACCAGGTAACAAATAGGCACATATAATGGATAATGTCATGTTTTGGTTGAGTTTGAGGGTAGACATGAGAATTTCTGCCTCATTGATTTAGTGTTGAAGGGTTAAGCTGTAGAGATTTTTTTGTATAGTATTGCAACTTTAACAGCCCTTTTATTTTATCTGATTGGTCTTAGTATATTATAATTTGGGGGTAGAATTTCATTACAGTGTATTTCTTTTTTTTAGCCAGGTTTAAGTTAGTACTACAATATTTGGAGTTTGTAGGGTACGCCAACCACGGATTTGTGGTATTTTGTTGTGGATGCTTTTAATATTTATATGTATAATGCCATGGGAAGAATAAGTAGTGTTGAAGTGTTAGTAGTGTGGTGAGTATTTTATGATATACAGGATAGAAAGGCGAACTAGGTAGTAGATGGCATATTGAATTAAATATTGAAGGGACTGCAAATAGTTAATGTGGATAGGCAAGTGAGGAGATGTACATTATAGATTTTGACTGGTTGTGCTTTGATGTGGGCGAAGATGAAGGGTTAAATTTAGAGTAAGTAGGGGTGGGTGGAAATTGGGGATAGGGTATGGGAGCGGAATGAGCCTGAGTGGATAAATATGATTGTGTGTTCATTTTTTTTTGGTTCCTTGTAAAGGGCACAAACATTATTCATGCATATAAAAAAGACTACATTTTTGTGGGCAGCTAGAAGCCTGTAAATATGTTTTCTTATTTTGTGATAGAGTGAAAGAATTTTGGAGTATTGCACACAGAATGTAAGGAACTGTCTTGTTCAGTTTAAGATTTATCTAGTACTAAACATGATTATGTATAAACAAGAGTGCTAATTATGGCTTAAGAGATACGATTGTGTTTTGTATGACAGGTAATGGAAAATATGATTTTATGTGACTTTTTTTTTTTTACATTTTCTTACTATTGCTTTTCATTGTTGACTGATTGATCTTGAAGTTTTGTAAGTTATCTGTTTTATCAGTAAAATGTCTCCTTGCTATTTTCATAGAGGTCACAGGAGGGCAGATCTCTGAGAGAACAATGTAATAACAGGTGGTGTTACTGCAGCATCTAATGGCTTTAAAGATGAGCAAACAATCTGGTTACAAGATGATAGTTTGACTGCAAAGGAGTTGTGGAATCTGTAAACAGTTCCTTATTTACAAGCAAGCAGGTTTGAGGAATTGTGGCTTGCTGTTGTTAAGAAAGATATGGACAAAGTATTAATATTTTCCACTGTCATGAATTTTTAAATCAGAATGGTTGGTTGCTTGCTGTAGGTTTGTCAGAGATGAGGAAGCCTTTAATGAAAGAAAGGTCCTACGCTTTTAGATACTGAATCTTTTCCTGGGCCAGGAGGCAGATCAGTGGAAGGTGCATCTGGTACTATATGGCTACTGGAGTTGGATTCCAAGTGTTTTATTTCTGTGTTTCATTATTGAAAACTGTCGTGCCCACAGGCCCCATCCCTGGACAGTTGTCTTTGTTGGAACATGATGTAATGGACTCTGAGTTTTGACCTTGGCAATGTTCTTGTATTTGTACAGTTCTTTAAAGGATTGTCCTGTGATGTTTGTATGGAAACTGCAGAATGCCTGTCTACCATGTGCTTTAAATATTGTGCTAAGATAGAGACACCACCTTAGTCTCACTTTTCTCTAGAATATGTAGATGTTAATAGATTGAGAGCTGTGCAAATTTACTTTAAAATATTATTTTCCACTTGCTAAGATTATTTCATTGCTTTTTTATTGTTCTGTATACTCAAACTTTGCTAATATTTTGGAAAAACAGTGACTAAGTGTTCTTCTTCATGGAATGTTCTGATGTTCTGCAACAAGGTCTAACCAGGTACTGGTCCTGGGGATTTGATGTCTGCTTAGTTATGCTAGCTAACATGAACAATGTTTTTCATACAAGGAAAGTGTTCACTTCAGGGTAGAATATCTGAACACATACATAATGTGAAGAAATGGGCTATTTAAATGTCTAAAGACTTTACAGACGAGCTGTTCTAATTTTAAGTACATGAAACCTTGTATTCTCTACAAAGGAATTGGTCATTTTGGTTGGAGGAGATTAAAATGATTATACATAATGTTCCAGAAGTAGGGTGTAGTGTGATATGACTCTGTATAGAAACACCCTTACATTTGGGAGGTGGTTGAAGGGAAGAGGTAACTGCTAACATACTTGTTTTCATAATCACATACAAAAATTGCTTGTGTTACCTTTGTAATGTTTGTGTATACAAAATGTGAGTACTTCATGTATGAAACGCACAGGGTTAGAGCTGAATAATTTGATTATTGTAGGTCTGTAAAGGCTGCATGGAACAGAGGAATTAATCCCTGATTGCAGAGCGGAAAACCCAGGTTTAATATGTGACTTGTTTATTGGATGAGACATGGACAAAGGAGGGGAAGTGTCAGCGCTTGTTGACCGTTGTCACAGGCAAGGTTGAGGGAATGTGATAGGGGCCGCCACTGAGTCATGAGCTGTGGTGATGATACCAGAGCAATAATGAGAGGTGGCTGCCACAAAGTAAGGCAGGCACAGGAGGGAAGCATCTTCATATAGGTGGATGTTTTCCTCATGGTGCAAGTGTGCACCCACCTTGTGATGTAAGACCAGCGTGTCAGTATGAGAGGAAGGGGTTAATTGAAAACTTCACTTTAGACCCCATAATGAATCCCTGTGTGGCCTCATCCAACTTGGTAAAGTGTGGTGTCTTACACACCTTAAACCCTTAGCATATCTTTAGAAGGTGAATGCTCCTCTCTTAGGTCACAGTGGTGAATAAGCAAGTGAGGGGCCCCCGGGTCAGGAATATCTGAGAAATGACCATAAGAGATGCTAAAGACGATATTGTTGGTGGTGGGAAGAATCATTACTACTGTTTAAATGTTACAGAGGTGTGCACATCACGGACACACATGCATGTACATGCTTTATATTTTCATGTGCTGTAGAAACAGCAGCACCATTATCATCACACGTTATATCTGTGCACTGCTGTCAGAAACAAAGGTGATGCAGCTTGTGAATACTTTAAAAACCCTGGGATTTTTCATTATTCACTATAGACTTCTTTAGAGCTTCCACATGTTTGAGAAATTAACTGTGGACTGACTTGTTTCTGTTTGCTTATGTCGTGCGGGTTAAATGTTTGCTATCTGTGCAGCCAGAATGCACTTAAGTGACTGCTTCCATTTTCTGTCCATTAGTTTTTCCCTCCCTGAGAATAAAGCACTGCAAACAGTAAGCTGTGACAAAAAGGATGGGGCAGTGGCACACAGAAGATGAAGAAGTTCCAAACATTAACACCTAGGAATTCTTTAATCTTTGCATGGTTAATAGATAGTTTACTACTCCCTTTGTTTTTACTGCAGTAGGTTGACTACTAATCGCAAATGCATTTGGAAGCAATGTTTTTTAACATTTTCTGCCATCTTGCTGACTTCTTTTGGCTCTGAATTCTGACATAATACTGAGGACCACCTGTCTTTTCCTACTTTCATTTGTGCATAGCATGCCTTCATCTTGCCACGTGCATCACCAAGTTGCAGGGATTTCCAGGCAGCATCCTAACTGCTTACATCAGATCTACTTGTCAAGGTACATTTAAGTTCTTGGGTTGTAAGTTAAGGAGCAGCTTTTGACATGCCTCTCAACCTCGTGGTGTAAGAAATCTGGACAAAGCCTGACAAAATGGGGAGACAAAGGCCCAAACATAGGGACAGATTTTAAATATAGTTCTTATAAACTTAGACAGTTGTTATAGTAACGTACATTGTCTCAATTATTTGAAGTCCAAAACTCAGATGTATGTCATTATTTAGTGACTTCAGTTCAAAGATCATCCCAGCAATTTGCCAGAAAACCACAAATTTTATAAAGAATAGACCAAAATTAAGAAGCTAAAATCTAGACATTCTGCAAAAATCTGGACATTTGAGAGGTATGGCTTTTGGTGATCAGTATTGTTTATTTAATTACTTTATAATTGCCTTATCTAGCCACATAAGACACACATGGCACATGTGCCTCCTTCTCAGAGGTTCCCCTTTGATCAGTTGTCTGGATGCACATTGTTTGTGGTGAATGGAAAAAAATCAAGCCTGAGTCTGTAGGATAAAGCTCATAAACGTCTCTTAGCTGTAACCCTTTTGGCAGTTTTGCTGGACATCCTGCTGTATCTGAGCGGTGATGTCAGCCTTTTTGTGTTTCACCCCACACTAGCACACATGGGCCTGTGCATGCTTCCATGCAAGGCTGCTAGGCTTTCAGTTACAGCAGGCATTCTGAAGGGGAACAGTGACTGCTGATCATATCCCTTTGTGCATCAGGCCGATTGCTACACTCCATTCCTGCCTTCCTGTTAAGGAAAACACTCTCTCCTCAAGCTGTATATTTATCTCCGATGACTATCCCCGTGACCTAGCCCCTTTCAAGAATTAAACATGGTAGCAACAGAAGACAGGCAGCATATTAATTTGCAGCAACATTGACCTTAAATGCACTGGTATTTGACTATAGTGAACTTTCTGAAGCTTGACAAGCATTCACTGTGTTGTCTAAACTAAATTGTCAGTCTCTAAAATGGCATAAATGGTTGTCAGTCTACAAAGATGCCTAAACGATACCTGTACACACTTACAAATTCTTGCACAATTTTTAATTAATTGAGCATTGTCTTGCCCCCAGATAAAAATTCAGATATATACTATTTTTTATATACATCTTTGGAAAGAACAAATACATAATGCAGCAAAAGTCTCTTTTCTATGCCTGAACTGTCTTACTTTTTATCTGTAACATACCGCCTGTTGTATCCCTCTGCTTGCTAGTTTAGGTACTTTTCATTCTTTCTATCAAAGCTGTACATGCAGAATGTTTAATTTTATAAATAGACTTTTAATTTGATATTTTGGTAAAATCAGAACATAATTATTGACACTGCACTCCTGAAGGAGAACAGTATTCCGATTTACCTAAAATCACTGTGGATTGTACAGTATCAAGTGATTCTTCTCCGTTGGTATTGTGACAGATGACAACACAGAAATTTGAATTACTTGATAAAAGAAAATAATAATAAACAGGGAAAAGATGTTGAGTTTTTCTCTGATTAAACATTTGTCTGTCTGCTGCAGGTTATTGCTTTTGAGGAATTGAATGTTCTTGTATCTGTTTTTTTTTTCTTTCTTAAGGTACTCCAGTCTGTAGACATTGCCCAAAAAAACTATGTTGGTGGAATGTCTGCTTTATTCTATTGTAAATGTATAACATGCAGATGTACATATATCTGTTTTGCATTTATCCCTGCCTTGTGGCCTTGGTGAAAGGTCTGTAAAAATTCATTTGACTTAGCCAGTAGATTAATAAATAAATAATATTCACTGTAAAGAAAATGCGCACTGGAAGCTTATAAAACCTAATTTGTTAACATGATGTTTAGTTTGATTTTTGTTTGTAATATCAGTTTTACCCTTGTTCCTGTCCACCGACATGCCTTCCCTCAGTCAGAAGTGCACTGTCGGGGGCATCATCCAGGCAGTCGTAATGGTACTTTCTGCTGCACCGGCATTTCAGCAATGAAACCTTTTTCCATTTTTGTGGCCTATTGCTAGCCGCTTATGGTGATATAAACATGTGTGTCACCATAAGGACCACCTATGCATCCCACGTCCTCCAGATCTCCCTCCCCATGTCATAGTCGGCCTCCATTCTTTAGCCAAGGCCCTGTCCTCAGAATAGTGGCACAAACTGGGTAGGAGCCACTGTCAGTCCCCAGTCCACCTAGGATGGGCATACCTATCCTCTCTGCCTGTCCCATCAAGTGCCTGAATTGCTAGTCAAACTGTTATAGCCTTAATGGTAGTCAGGGCTTTATCCCTTTACGTCACCAGTGCGGGCTTGTTTGCTTTGGTTTTCACACTTAAGCATTTAAAAGAATTGCAGGCACTTGTTTAAAATTAATGTTACTTGCTACTTGCTTGAACTTTATTGAAAAAAGAAATGCAAGAGCTTTCCATTCATTTTCTAAATTCACCAATCTTAAATATGAGAAAGACGTAACTGAAGTTTACACCAGTCAACAAACCATAAATTAATCAATCAGGCTGATCCAGAAAGACCCATTTCAGGCATTGACCAGGCAAAAATGTCACAAAAAGTAAGAAGAAAAGTGGTTTGCAAATGTCGAAAGGCTTATAGTACGTGACATATACAGATGGCATGGTTACAGAGGCATGTGTGCAATGAGTAGTACATGATCAAAGGTTAAGATATATGCATAGATTTCACGTCTACATGCTTAATGAAGTGATTATGCATAGAGTAACCCAGCAGCGAGGAACTTGTACACTATTACAGCAGGTTCTAGTACAAATAAAAATTGTCCATAATGCAGCAGTCAGCAATGTAATGCATTAGATTTGTATTTTGTGACATGAGTGAACTTGAAAATAAAATGCGTTGAGTTGTTCAGTTGCAGGGATGTCGGACAAGGAATGAAAATGCATAAAGACAGTTTTATGTTTAGAGGTGGATATAGGCTGGGGATGTCCCAGAGGAATAAGTTATTCAGGGCAGTTCAATCAAAGAAGAATGTAGGGTACTGCTTGTTAAACAGAAAGAGGTCTTTTTTTTTTAACGTCTTTATTAAATTATCACTTAAGACAAGGGCACACATACTTAGAAAAGAAAACAAACTATATTAAAACAGAAATATTTTTTTAATAGAACTTTCAGCTTACACTTGAATTAATTTGTGATTTGCAGTTCCTGACTTTGGGACCAGTTAATCCCACAGATCACGGGCAAGACTGGAGAAAGAGCATTCTCTAACAGGCATGGAATTTGGTGGTCTGTAGAGAGGGGATAAGTGCTGGTGTGAGAGGAAAAGTTATACGGTGTGCTTTTATAATGACATTTAGGGGTTAATTGAGGAGAAATGTCTTGCATAATGATCTTTTGAGTAAGAATAAAGGAAATAAAGGACTGTCCTTTCCTTATCTGGATGTCAGGTGACTCAAGAGAAGTGTATGCAGTGATCAAATTTGGTTGAAAGTAGAGTAAACTTAGAAATACGATTACCATGGATTTGCATGATTCTTGGACTATGGGTGGAAGATTTTTTGAGAAGGAGGAATCTATATTCAGTCTGGGTGTGAATGATAATTTTTACAGTTGATTTGAGTGCTTGTGGCATAAAACAATGAGAGAATGTTGCAGCATCAGGAGAGAGATTAGTGGATTTTGGTCTTCACTTGGATAGTCTAGGTGTTCATTGAAAGGAAAAGAAGGTCAGAAATAACTGTAATAAAAGCTGAGGTGAAGTGATACAGATACCCAAATAAACAGATATAGGTGATGGTTTCTATATGGGTGTTCTTGTAGGTGAGCAAGAGATGGTGATGTAGAGTGGTACTGGTACCAACGTTTATAGCTTAAATTTTATTCCACTTGAGGAGCATTTCATTGTTACTAAACCTCTTGAGTAAGAGCTTTGAGATTTTTTGGGAGATTTGGGAACTGGTGGTTTCAGAAGACTGAAAATGAATAAGTCATTGATATAAAGGATAGAAGTCGATAAATATGGGCTAGAGGGGGAGAGAATTAATGAAGAGTTGAGAAAAGTAGTGGACTGAGCACTAGACGAAGTGTACTAACCTTCCTTAAATGGGCTGAGGTGTGTGTGTGTGTGTGTGTGTGTGTGTGTGTTCCACTAGCATTGCACGAGTACAATTCACAAAGCCTAATAGGGCGACAGTCATGTTGGAACACAGTGGCTCCCAAAAGCTAAGAAATGTGGACATAACTCATTACAGTAACCAGAGCATTGTCAACCCCCCCAAACACACACACACACACACACACACACACACACACACACACACACACACACACACACACACACACACACACACATGCGTATATACATAGACACACATGCACGCATGCATACATACATACATATATACATAGACACACACACACACGACACAGGCATGCACATATGCATATGTACAGACACACACACACGTGACACAAACAGACATGCATGCATGCATACAGACACACAGACACACACCTGCCATACCTATCCCCCTCAACCTCATACCTAAAGTACCCAAGCTTCTTTGGCCTCTGTAGTGGGAGGGAGGGCAACTTATGTCCGTGGATCTGTGCAGTCATGGGAACGGCTGATTAATAAAACTTTATGCACCCATTACCATGACTGCACCCGTTACTATGACTGCAGAAGTTATGTAGTTAATATATGCTAATGAAGTAATTGGGTACAGAAGGTAATCTCGTTGGTTGGAGAGCATGTGCATCAAACTGGTGGGTGGGGGGCAAGCACAGTTGAAGCAGTGCATTTGCCTGGATTACAGTGCAGCCCATGATGTGCCTTTGTTTTCTCTAATCCTGTTCTATTATTATAGGGAGTGTCATCCCCAGAATGAGAATACTGCTGCAGAGCTGTGTTATATTGTGCAACCCGCCATCACTTCCTTTGGACTTGGGTGCTTGCTCTGCTGTATTTGCAACATGATGTCTGCTAAAGGATGGCCCTTTCCCATTTGACCCTTGCCTTGTGATGGGGAGCAAATGACCAGTTCACCAGGTGGGGGCTTGATGGCTGACAGTCAATGGGGGCAAAGAGAGTAAAAAATAAAATACCCAAATGTTATCTGAATTGTTGTATGGGAAATGGACTGATACAACATTATATTGTATCTAAACACATGCAATGATTTGAGTGAAGATTTTGGTTTTAACATGTGATTCTTCATGGAGTTTTATAGCTCATATATCAACTAGAGTTAAACACACGAATAAGGAAAAGGAATTCAGGTGAATATGGCATGGTGATGTCAGTTTTGTCGATTTATTCTGGCTTAGCTAGTTGTACTTTTCCAGCCACACACCTAGACGATATTATTTAAAATTCGTCTTCCAGAATGCATGTGCATTTACCCTCAGTGCTCTACAGTTTGCTTTGTAGCTTTGTCTCTTGTTAAGTTTAATGTTTGAAATTGACAGCACCGAGTGAGTGCGTTATTACCATTTTTGCATTCATATTGAGTAGATCAGGATCAACAAATTAAGGATCCCACTGTGAAAATAGCAGCAAATCAAAGATGTGTCTATAACTGCACATTGAATTTAAATACTTCTAATTAGCAAGCTGTGTTGTATTTTAATGTTATACTATTGCAACATTATTAACTTGTTTCTTTTCTGTTTTAGGAAACCTCATCTTCTTTAAAGGGGCATTCCTTACCATCGTTACTGAGATCCAGTGCCATGTATTTCTAATGATGTGAGGTCCCTAGGTTCTGCTGCTTGTCGACCGTTTAGTAACACAGATTAAAGAACTTCATGCTCTGTCTGTACACCTTCTCAGTCACGTTATCAGTTTAATGCAGAGCATGTCCAGTACGGATAGATGTGAAGTAATTCTATAAACATCTACATCTAATGCGTAAAGAAAACTGCTTGGGACATTCAGTGCAATATCAGTCTGTACACTAATCAAACACCTGGAAAAATGGGACTATCTATCTATTAAATACATAACAGCACCGAATACTGCCCGTGTTTGCACAGCATTTGAGTGATTTAGCACTTAAAACGTATTAGACTAGAATGGAACCTGGGGACACTGCATTAGGACAGGGCACAGCCCCAAGATCTAGAGACACTCTTGCACAACACAGCAACTGGCAGCAGGACCCATCAGCCCTTACTGCGATGAGCACTTTCGGCAGCCATCAGAGTCGACAAGCATCTCAAACAGATCTTACACAACTTTCCAGTGCAATGCCAGTACAACCATACAGTTCAGGGAAACTGCAGGTATCTGCAGAAGGAACACAGCAGCTTCCAGAAAGACAGTATCAACATCACTTCCCTAGCAATTACCCATACCAGCAGTCACTTTCTTTTCCACAACAATCCCTGCCTCAAAGATTTTTGCACAGTACAAAACCACAACGGAGCTTAGAGGAACCTTCTTGGCAATTTAGTACACAGCTTCAATCTGTCACTCCAGAAGATGTGTTTTCTGTTCATTCACAAGGCCAGACTGGAGTATTCCCTAGAAAGAAAGCAGCATTTGGACAGTATCCTCAAAAATCAGTGGAACAGTCAGAAGATAGCCATAAAAAAGAACTGAAACCCAAGAAGCCTGGTAAATACATTTGCCACTATTGTGGCCGAGCTTGCGCCAAACCTAGTGTGCTGAAGAAACATATCCGGTCACACACTGGGGAACGGCCTTACCCTTGTGTGCCATGTGGATTCTCTTTTAAAACTAAGAGCAACCTGTATAAGCATAGAAAATCACATGCCCATGCCATCAAAGCAGGGTTGGTTACTTTGACGGACATTTCTTCTAAAGCTGAGTTAGATGACAGTTTCACTGGTGGAGAGCCAGAATTCCACTCTGATGGTGACCAAAGCACAGATACTGATGAAGAGAATACTTTAGGTGTAACTGGTTCTTCATTGTCTGAAAAAGGCAGTCACACTCTCCAGCTTTCATATGATACAGACAAGAATTCACTTAGCAAGCGGATAGAAATGGCTAACCCTGATTTTCAGTTGCCCACAGAAGAGTCAGCAGTAGGAGCCATGAAAGTGCCAATTTTGATAGTCCCCAAAAGTCGGCTGCATAGCAAAGCATCTCAATTTACAAAATCTGAACTACTGCAAAGCACAGTTTTTGCTACCAAGGTTGATGAACCACATACCGTAAAGCAAAGACTTGCACTTATACTAACTGAAAAGAGAGACCAGGATTCGGAACAGTCTCTAAATCTTTTAAGCCCACACAGCAAAGGTAGTACAGACTCTGGGTACTTTTCTCGCTCAGAAAGTGCAGATCAGCAGGTTAGCCCACCAAATACAAATGCCAAGTCTTATGAAGAAATCATGTTTGGAAAATATTACAGGCCTAATCCAAGAAGTTCAGTGTCAGTTTCAGGTGTGACAGCAGTGAGCCAAGAAGGGCAGTTAATGGACAAGAAAGATAAAACTGGGTCATTACCTGTGTCTGGTCCCAAAGTAGGTATGAACAAAATTATTGAAGAACACATTTCACAACTAATTACAAACAATGAAGTACTAGTTGACCCTAGTAAAATAAACACAGTAAAACCAAGAAGATTATCAAGGGGTGATAGCTCAGATTCTCAAAAGTCAGTAACTGTTATGGGACCTGGCAGAGGGGAGACGCAGCTTTTGTCAGGTACTCATAACACTGCGGGATTGCTATTAGAAATGTCAGAGACATCACCTCTTAGTAGAAGCAATTCAATGCCAACTTCATCTGCAACCAGTTTATGTGCCCCCCAGTCCCTAAGGGGAAGTCATTCATTTGATGAGCGAATGTCTAACTCAGATGATGTCTTTTATCCGGGAACAGTAGGCTTGCCTCCTCAACGTATGTTAAGAAGGCAGGCTGCTTTTGAATTGTCCTGTACTCAAGAGGGACATTCAGATTCAGATCAGTTCAGTAAAATGGCAAAAGCTTTTCATGAAGTGACTGTAAGATCACCTGGACTTGATTCAGGGCTTTTGTCCAAGGAAAGAAGGTTACAGGGAGGTGACAGAAGCATAGAATGTGATATATGTGGGGCAAGTTTGAAGAAGTGGGATGAGCTGGATGGGCACAAAATGAAATGCCGAGAAATACATTCACAGATGGTACTGACTGGAATACCCTCTGGGGGCGAATCTTACTATGAGTTTATCAACCAGCAGCAGTTAATGCATTACAAAGGTACAGTGACACCTGAAACCAGGAAGCGCAGGAAAGAAAAGAGTGTTGGAGATGAAGAAGATGTTCCCATGCTTTGCAGCAGTGGACCTGTTTTATCTGATTATGGTGCTAAATCCTCAAGTCAAGAAGGAGCAAAGTCTTTGTCAGGTTCAACAGGTTATGATTTCAGTGTTCACAGTCAAACAGAATATGTTGAAGTAGGCAGAAGTTTCACTGGAAGTCCTGCAACAGAAGACTTGGACCAGGAAAAAACATCAGATTCAAGCAGCAGAAAGCCACAAGGAAATGTAATTTCTGTTATACAGCATACAAATTCACTGAGCAGACCAAGTTCATTTGAGCGAACTGAATCTACAGAGCTCATTACCTGCCCACCTGAAAAATCTGTTTCACATTCCGAGCCCCTTGAGAATGAAATCACAGATTCCACAGCAAATCCAGAATGTATCCAGCAATTAGAAGGTGCTGATCCTGGTCATGTGCCATCTTCATCCCAGGAAATGCAACAGTACCATATACAGCCTAAGCTTGTACGCCAGAACAACATACAGGTACCGGAGATACGTGTCACAGAGGAGCCTGATAAACCCGTTAAGGAACTGGAGGTGCAACAACCTAAAGAACAAGAAAAGCCGCCTGAGGAATTTCAGTGGCCTCAAAGAAGTGAAACTCTTTCACAACTTCCAGCAGAAAAACTGCCACCTAAAAAGAAGAGGTTGCGTCTTGCTGACATGGAGTACTCTTCTGGTGAGTCTAGCTTTGATTCAACATGCACAAGCCTTTCCCGTAGTCCGAGTCAAGAAAGTAATTTATCTCACAGCTCCAGCCTTTCAATGTCATTTGACAGGGAAGAAACTCTTAAAGCTGTTACTCCGAGCAGACCAGATGAAAGTGGAAAACAGTCAGAATTCCTTACTGTTCCAGGAGGTACACATTCGCTTTTTGTTCCAGGTCATCATCAAAAAGAAATGCGGAGGTCTTCATCAGAACAAATTCCTTGTCAGTATCCTACTGAAATTCCAGATGTGCGCAGTAAATCCTTTGATTATGGGAATCTTTCTCATTCATCTGCACTAGGATCTTCAGTTGCTTCCTCTTCCCCGCGAGAAAGAAGGAGATGTTTTCTTGTGCGCCAGGCTTCCCTTAGTGTACATCCAGAAGCCCACATTGATCCAGTTACTGATCAAAATGCTAAGCAGGAGCAGTTGGATCATATGCAAGTGAACCAGCAGCCCACCCAAGTCCCTTGGCATCATTCTGTTCCCCCAAGTCTACACTCAGTTGCTTCTGGAGACTCTGGTCAACAGACTGTTGGCCCTTTGTCTTGTGTCCAGCCACTTAGCAGCTTACACTGCATACAGCAACATGTCTTACCATTTGATGTTCATCAAGAAATGTTCAGAAGTCCGCTGACATCACAGAAATCGAGTGTTTGTAGCCAGCAGTCATTGGAACAAAAAGGTCAACCATCTTTGCTTCATTATCCAGAGAAAGTACAGTTGCCTTTGTCATACAATAACTTACCACGATTGCCCTATTCAGTTGCATGTGAAACTTCATTACCAGTCCATTCATCTGCTGTTTGGCCGCAATGTTCAGAAGCTCCCCAAGGTCACTTACCATATCACTTTTCCCAGAAGATACATAAGTTCCATATTAAACCATCTAGTCTTCAAGTTATCCAGCAAGAGTCCCATCATGCTTACCAAGTGGACGAAAGCCAAGAAAGTATGGGTAAGAAGTCTGCCATTCATTCACAGTCAAGGGATCAGATATTTCCACGTTATTCAGGGGCTTCACCTCCCCAGTCCAAAAGCCCTCTTGCAAAGACAGCGAAAGACCATACTTCATCAACAGTTGCCTGTTCTATGCAGCATCCTCAACCTTTATTTCCCGCAAAGAGCGCTGATGCCCTGCATTCAACATCAGATGCAGTTGTTCCTGTCCGTTTACAGACCCATGTACCGTCATACGGTAGCATCATGTACACAAGTGTCTCACAGATTGTTGTTACCCATGCCCGTGGTACGAGCTCTGCAATTGTAATTTGCAAGGTAGATGAGAATATTAACAGAAGCACATTAGCAACATCTGCTGGTGTTCGGCATGTAAGCCTTAATCTGGCTCAAATGCTGAGTCACCATGGAGGTTTGGTACAGTACCCAATGTGGAAGGTTCCAGAGACGCTACCAGTCAGATTGGATTCTGCAGTTCCATTATGTCTGCCATCTACCACAGATGCAACTTCCACTTTAGGAGGAAGCAAACGCATGCTTTCACCCGCAAGCAGTCTAGAGTTGTTCGTGGAGACCAAGCAGCAAAAACGTGTAAAAGATGAGAAGATGTACGGACAGATTGTAGAAGAAATGAGTGCAGTGGAACTCGACAATTCAAACATCAAAAAAGAAGCAAGCAGGTCCCAAAAACCGCTGTTAGTAAGGCAGTATTGCACAACGGAGTCAAAGGATAGTCCATCTTCATTGTCATCATCATCATCACCATCATCATCTCAGGATTTCTCAGCAATGACTCCTCCTGCGGTAGACTGCATCTCTGAGACTATACAGAGCCATTTGGAATCTGGGAGGACGTTATCTGGCCTGAAGGGTGGCAGTGGCACCTCAGATGGCAGAGATTCACCAGAAGAACTGGATATAGATGAAACTACATCAGAGATGAGCTTAAGCCCTCAACAACATTCATTAACGCCTTGTGACATTCGTCAAAAAGGGCAGCTAAAACAGCATCCAAAGCTTCCTGTCACCATGTTAGTTCAGTTTGCTGCTAATCAGAGTGGAGCAGTCTTGGGATCTACAATTCTTCTTACTGATGTTGCAGATGTTCAACAGTTCCTTCAATTTCCTAGTTTGCGTACAACAACAGGTGTTAGTTGGTGCTTCTTGAATTACACCAAACCTAACCACGCACATCAAACAACTGTGAAATCATCTGTCTATGCTTCTTGGTGCATTAGTTCATATAACCCAAACCCACCTGGAATGAATACTAAAGTTGCTCTAGCACTCTTGAGGTCTAAGCAAAGTAACACATCACACCTGTTCAGCATGGCAGCCATGTACCGTCCAGGAACTGGAAAACTGACATCCTCTGGAGCGTGGAATCAGCAGGTTACTCAGGTAAGAAACTTATGTCACTCTAGAATTATTTTAATCTGCACCTTTAGCCGCTTTTACTGTAAGTAAGCATCAACACAATCTCATTTTGATTTTCTAAAGTTGTTATAAGTGTAAGCTTAAATAGAATGTCCTTGACTTGCACAGGGAGGATGGATCTCTGTTAGGTCTATTTTAGCTTGGACTCTTCTGTTAACACATTAAGACACCTTTGGGTCATCCTTATCCTAGCACATTGTGTATACTCAGGATTGAGATGAAGCATGTGGGTTTCTGCCTTGTAATCTGCTAATTAACCCTATCCCCCCAATAACTGTTCACAAATGAGTAAAGGCAGTATGCTAGCATTATTGTATTTATTCTGAGATATGCGATTATTGGTATAGCAGCGCATGCACGTTTGTTGCATTTCAAGTTGCAGGTGTTGTTGCCATTTTTGCAGTTCAATCGAAAATAGCAACAGTACCAAAAATAAAACACAGCACCACGGACCTGTAAAGGCTGTCTTCTTGCTTCAAAAACTCCACCAATAATTCCAAGAACCATAGAAAAACTAGATGCATGTAGTGGAAAGGGTCTTAATGAAAATATTTCTATATTATATATATATTTCTATATTACCAGCATTAAAATTGTTATCCCAGGACCCTAGGAAACCATACACACATACATAATCTTATTGTACGTACATCTACTAGCAGGCTGTTACTATACAGTTAGGGTTGTATATATTCCTTTTATATGTATATCAATGTATTTTACATGTATATATTTATATATTTATACACATTTTTTACATCCTATTATATACTTTTTTCATCAGTATATGTTTATATATATATATATATATTTTTTTTTTAGATTAGTTCTAGTTCATGTATTGTATTATATATATCCATATTTTTATATATGTTTATATTTATGTATTGTACATTTTATTCTAGGAATATACCTATGTATGAAGAGATTTATACTGACATTCAATACAGGTTGTTATAGCACTTTAAAGGAATGGTGGATAGTTAATTAATTAATTATCAATCAATAATGCAAAGTACATTAATCATTGTTATTGGCTATGATATAAAAGAATGCCATTGACAGCTTTTTTTTGATTCTGAAGAGGTCTCCGGTACGGAGACGAAAGCGCTCAATCCTGTTTTATTTTTGTTATGGAATAAAATTCATATTTTGCTACTCTTGTTTTTCGATGGTTCTTGGAATTATTGGTGGAGTTTTTGAAGCAAGAAGACAGCCTTTATAGGTCCGTGGTGCTGTGTTTCATTTTTGCAGTTCATTTGGGGGTTCTACAGCCTTGAATGGTGTTTAACTCACTTCTCATTTTAAAAGCATTTTAAAATAAAACATATTTTTTAAGTAATCCAGATTAGCCTCCAGTCACACCAGCAGTCATGTAGTAGTATTTATCAGTTAGCTGTTCCTGCTGTTGGTTCCTTGAGTTATGAAACTGTTTGCAGTTCAATTCATTGTTGTTAGATAGTTGTATGGGCATTGCTATGAACTTTGCAAGCCTGTTTCTTTCTTTATTTTATTATTTGATAATCTGATAAGTAAACTGGTCTGTGGACCCTGTTCGCCATGAGCTGAGACAAGGAAACTGGCTAAGTGACAGAAATGGCCTGAAGCTGGAAACATTTGGTTTGTCAGTGCTTAAAGAAGGGAAGCTTCACACAGCAGCTGGGTTTGACTTTTCTTGGGACCTTCTGGAAAGAGAATCTTTGTGTGAAAATGGTGCAGTTTCTGTATCTGACTAAAATGGGAGAACGATTATTGCATGATCATTGTTAGCTTAATATACGTAGACCACTGGAGTTAGAGGTGGGCAAGCCTGGGATTTTCAAAAAAGAGTAGAGCCAGAGCCCATTAAGACCTGTCTGTCCATAAAGATCTATTTGTATCACAGGCAAAGTTTGAGTCTTTAGAGCAGGTTATTTTTGGTGCTCTTTGTTTTGCAGATATGAAGGAGGTCCATCAGAGTGGGATTTGAAGATGCCTTGTATGCCAAGCATATATTTCCCCTCAGTAGCCTGTAAGACAGAAAACAGGGATAGGGCAAATGCACAACCTGTTATTTGTGCAGCTTTTTAAGCATGTAAAGACAATGTTTAAACACACAAATATACATTTACACACATAATGCAAATACACATACAGTCTTTGCCTATGAGAAACTGGCTTGGTGATCAGTTGCTTCTCCTCAAAGATAAACAGACTCCCCTAAAAATAATGGCTATTTTCTCTGTATGCTTTTGCTGTCTGTGATGAATGTGAATCACAGTAATGGCCACAGTAAATATGTATTTTAACTTGCTGCTCACAAATACATACATTGCTCACTTTCTCACAAACATCATATTGTCCATGATCATTCAAAAGTGTTAATATACATGCCTTTCATTTGAGCGCACAGCTTGCCTCCCACTCAAAAGATATCCACTTTCTCTGCATCACTAATGTTAGCTGGTAATGAAATTGAAGATAACTTTCAGTCTCTTAGCTCAACAATCAAAGACAAAGACAAAAAGTAGTTTGGCGAGAAAGTTTAAATATTGTCCTTGCATATTTAAAAAACTGTTCAAATAACAGGTTGTGTATTAGCATATATTTTGTGAAGGATATTAAGTCTGAAACACATTTATCTGCCATTAGTAACTGCAATTCTCAATGATTTGCCAGAAGGAATACAATTGTCATGAGGAATAGGGCAAAAATATGAAGTAAAATCTAGGATATTCTATGAAACCATGGACAATTCAGAGTTATATATGAAAGGTGGCCACAGTTCAGACAAAAAGTTGTTTTCATTAATATATTGACATCCTCCACCCACTGCAGACCTAGAAATTCATTAAAGTTCATAGTCATGCGACTCATGCTAGAAAGGCCCTTCCGCTTGCCCTACTGGGTTTCAGAAACATGCTAGCTGTGATGAGTAAGACGTGTTATTTGCTAATTTGCATGTTTCTTAAATTGCAGTTACTTCTGCCTTGTACAGATCATAGCTGACCTGCATGTTGTGGTAGTAATCGGCTGCTGATCCCCCTGACAGTCACTCTCTCACACACACAAATACTCAAACTCAAACATACACACCACAGTCACTGCACCTGTCCCTATGACCCTTCTGTGGTTTCTCCTTCCTGTAATACTTTACAGCCCCTGCAACAAGTATGTACAAGTGCCTTGTGTCCAATGTATCCCCCTCAGCCCCATTATGATGTCTATGCCTTGGGCACTTAAACTGTTCCCCAGTGGTGTAGTGCTACCCCCAACCCTGGATACCCATAGTTATGTTGGTGCTATCACAACACTCAAAGTGAGCCCTAGGGTTCTGTAGTTCCTCTACTCCTGGTCTCTGTACTACAGTTGATGCCATTACAACACTTTAGAGTGCATCAAGTGGTTTCCCCATTACCCTGTTCTGTACCTTAGCGCACTTTAAGGAGTATTCCCCAGTGTCTAGTTTACCTCCCCACTCCTGGTTCCCTTAATAACATTGGTACGGTTATGGGACTTTAGAGTGTGGATTCTCTCCCTGTCCCCATATTGACATTGATACCATTATGGCTTTTTAGAGTGTGTATCCCCTCACTCTGATTCCCTTGGTAAAGTCAGTGCCATCCTGGCACTTATTTCTTGGTGATCTAGTGTATCCCTCCCCACCTTCCCAATCCCCATAGCAGAGTTGGTGCCAGTACAGCAGTTTACGCATTAATCCCCAGTGTCCAGTGATTCCCCTCAGCCCAGATCCCTGTTTTGATGTTGGTGCCATTATGAGAGTTTTAAAATGAGTCCTGCTATCAGGCGGTCCCCCACATTCATATATGGCAGTTGAAGATGGTCGTCTGACCATGCTCGCTACCCACGATGTGATGGGATGGCTGTGGTGATCTGCATGGTGAGCACTTTCTTGAATCACTCAGTTGTGCAGATGCCCTCCTGAAATGCAGTTCTGGAGAAAAACACCTGGCTAATTAGCATATACCTCTCCCTCCAGAATGCCTCATTTGCATTCAGACTAGCTGCAGTGATGCATGACTTTGTGTTGGAGAACTATGCAGTACTTTGTAATGCTACTTGCTGGATAGCAAAAAAGTACTAGGATGTGTGCACCTCCATTTTGTCACCTCCTTTGAAAGTAAGAATTGTAATGGCTGACTTACAAACATCATCTGGGACAAAACCACATGATATACTATTTGGAATAAGTCCACAAGCATGGCAATTAATCTACTGTTTATGCTTTCAATGAAAATACTTGAGATATTGTCAAGTCCAGCCGCAGTGTATGTTTTTACAATTGCAGTTACCTCTTCAATACAGAAGACTGTTATAAATTGAGTTACATGACAGGTCTATCATGGTTGGATGAAGGAATTATCAGTTATAATATTAAACGGAGTAAATATCTCATTAACTATATACGCTATTCCCACAGTGTCAGAAACCAAACTGTTAATATACTATCAGTGAATGGTGGGACATGACATGTTGCATGTTCCTCTGTTATATAGGTTCATAGGTAAGTACTAGGCTAGCTGACCTTGCAGGCCATTTTAAGCCTGGCCAATTTCCATTTTTATGCTCAAAATAAGATATCCGATATCCTATTTGGTTATAGATTGGCCTTACCCCATCCCATGTTTGATAATTATATATCACCCCTAATGAGAATAACTGGGATCATACCATAGATAATTTGAAGAGACCCATGCATTGGATAAAGCATTTAGGAGCTGGACCTGTCAGTTAATAGCCATCCTGGGGTAACTTTTCTGTTTCCCATCCATAGATCCAGGTTGTGCTTGAATATGGAAAGGGATGAAGTTTGTTTTATGTGAATGAGGAGTCTGTTCCATAGCAATTGTATGCTCTGCTAAATATACCCTCCAAACTGCTCTGTTGATGTTACAGAAGAGGTTTAGATGCCTAGACTGAGAATTTCTGATGCCATTTGACTTGCTAATGTGTAGTAAATCCATCAGTATTGGGTTAAAGGATGCCTTTTATGCGAGACACAGGTCACCTCTTAGCAATCTGTAGGATACTGAGTATAGTGACAGGGCTTTGAGTAGGTCCATGTAGGATATGTTGCTTAGACCTTGTATCCTTTTAGAAGGTATCTCTGTGGGCGTTCCAATTGTTTCATGCGTCTGGACAGATACATGCCAAAGGGGGCATTTTATTCAATGATTGGCCTAAAGAGGGCTGAGTAAAGGGAGACAGTGGCATAACTAGACCAAGACACAATCCCTTTGTGTATACGTTGTGCAATATAGAAGGACTTTCTTACAATAGACACATGCTGCTTGCTTTATGAGGAGAGAAAGTGCTGTTTCTGCCTTTTCTTCCTTGTAAAGGTGTATGGGAATTTTAGCTGTCTAGACTCCACAGTAAAAGTTCCTCACGGATTCTGAATATCTGCTTCAAACAGGGGCTTGTTATCTAGGGAAATTTTGACTGGGTGGGAATTATTGCCCTTTACACTAGCAGATGGTGGAACTCTAGTATTTTAGTCATAAGTGGTACGCTACAACTGGTAATTACCCATATTCTAGACTTGCCGAATATTTTTTCAAGTAACTTTAGTTGAGATTCCATCTAGGTACTCCCCCAAGTGGCTTGATTTCCTCTGTGGTAGGTGATGAATTACCACACAGGGCTTTTCTGCACCACCACTACCAAGACAAACTACCATGTGCACTAAGAAAATGACTGTCACACTGCATTTTGGTATCTGTTACCAGCCTGTGCAAGGTATTGTAAACTTAATTTACCATACATCTGTCTGTACTCTTCTTGTACCACTCATTTCATGTTATACAAATATGGCTTACCTTAATTTTGCACTGGTCAGGCATATTCAAATTCAGTTAAAAAAAAAAAAATCCTCCATGACCGAAGAAATGAACTGGGTCCTTGTATGTATGCATACAATTATTTTATTAAAAATAAAAAAAAAGGCTTGTCAGTGTTAAGTTTTACACTTAGGCATGCTTTTCAAGAATCGTGCTGAGTTTGCTGATAAGATGTACTGTGTGAAACAGGATGTGATAATAGCTTACAAAACCATGGATTTCAACATGACATGCATGGATTTAAACTTGACATGACCAGTTCAGCTATCTGTGACGTGGACAGGAGTGTTAACACCCTGTGAGCCATGTGCCTTGAAAGCCTTTCTCATTGTATCTTTAAAGCCTATTGAATATTTATTGTATAAAGACAGAAATAGTGCTTATAGTCTTAATGTGTCATACCAGGAAGGTGTAGAATTTCCCCTGATTAGGACTGATCTAGATTCTAGAAAAAGGTTTGGCTTACACCTGTAAGTTTTCTTTTCAAGGCTTGGTTGAAAAAACAAGGCTGTTTTTAGTCTGTGTGAGGTCAGATCCAGCTAAGAAAAGTTAAATGATGCCTCGTAAATCCAAATAATCAAAGTTATCCTTGTCTTACTGATTACTTGTTGAGGGCAGCCATCGAAGCACTAGAAAACATACATCTTCCTTGTGCAGAGAAATGCAGCCCCTGCTTTGAAACATCAAGCGAAAGTTATATGTTAAGGGAATAACTAATAGGGCAGGGTAGTGCATTGAACCAATAGCTTTTTAAGAAGGTGAGACCACAGGAATGCACAGTGTTCAGGACTGCTGGAGATATACAGGTTTGTGGTATTACAGATGAGAGCTGTATCTTTGAGTTAACATCTTTTAATTTCAGTACCACTCACTACCTTAAAGTTTTCACAGTGGCTAATCATTAGACATGCCCATACAGTTTAGGAAAGTGAAATTATCCTTTTTTTGCAGTGATTTAATTTATCCTTATCCTCAGCATCAGAATTGATAGTTTTAATTTAAAAACTTATTATCAGACAGAAGTAATAGTTTTGTCGCTGTAGACCTTGCTGAGTTCAGGCATTTAGGCAGGCTTTGATGAATACAGTTTAATGCGCTGTGGTTGTTCACAAGGGCTGGAACCTGTAGTGTTCATCTCAGGGGTAACAGCAGTGCACCTGTGAGATGCCAAGTCAGTACTGCTGTAATTTGGGCTAAGACTATAGTTATTTAGATCACTGATATTGCAGAGTCTCTGCTATGACACAGTCTGGGCACATTTACTGGTAATTATGAAGATATTGGTTGAAGCTGCTGTGGCGAGTAATGATGGGATTATTACAGGAAATGTTAGCAGTGTTGGATGTCATTTTCAGTTCATCCCATGAAATAGGCACTGAATCTTCTCTTGTAGGGTTGTAAGGCAAAATAAACAGGTTGTAGTTATTGGCAGAACTAAGGCAGGACTTACACTCTGCATTGGCTTTCTGTCTGCCTGGTGAATATAAGTCTTCATAAAAGCATCTAACAATTGCTAAATCTCATTTTGGCGAAGCTGTCAAATGCATTTTTTGTGTAGCCTCAGACTGCAGGATCATACACACACACAAGCATACTGCATTCATTCATAACTACACTGCATGGAAAAGAAAACCCGATTAGGTATAAAAAATCAACAACCAAAAAATTAATATTAATCCAAATGCAAACATGACAGGAGGGTACAGAACTATGCTTTTGTTTGCTGAGAATGGAGTCTCTTGCATACCTGGAGACTGAAGAAAAAGAAATGTTGCTGCTTGTGCACAAATTGCGTTGGTGGTATTGAGTGTGATTGATGAAATAAGATATTTTGGGCAGGTTTTTTTCTCTTGCTGTAAATCATAATCCTGCATTGCCATCTGCTGGTAATGCTTTAAACTACATGAGTCACAAGCTGAGCTGCTCTGTCTTTTCATGCTGTTTTGCACATATAGGCATTTTAAGTAGAGTTTCCACTGATAAGTTGTTGTTGTGTCTTTCGGCTTTTCCCGGTTAGGGGTCGCCACAGCAGAACTCCGGTCCGCTAATGATTGGCAGTAGATTTTTTACGTGCCGAGTTGCCGGCCTTGACACACAACCTTCAACGAAGGTGCGCCCATTCATGCATGTCTCCGCACAGAAGACGCTCTAGCTGAGAATCGAACAGGACAACGTCTTACTGTGAGGCGACACCGCTACCACAGCACCACCGCTTTCCACTGATATGTGTTGAGCAGTTATTACTGGAAGTAAATCCATGGTATCTTTCGAAGTCTCAGAAAACCTAGTATGCAACCTATACTGGGTCAAAAACAAACCAAGAAGAAACTTTGCAGTAAATGTTCACTTCCTGGATTATGTTAAGTACGTAGTTCGTAAATAAAAATCAGACTGTAAAATATGTGCTACAAAGTAATAAAATAGAATGTAGTAGGTATCCCACAGTTGAGTTAAAAATGGTAGGTAATCCACAGCGGACTCAAAATTGGGATACCTTTATTGAAACACACAAATAAGCAATCCTAGTTGAGTGCAATGAAAAGCTTCGAAAACATTCATTGTATATAATCAGGATATTTGAAGCAAGGGAGTTGTTACACAGGGTGAATCTGTTAAGAGCAATTAAAAGCATTAAAATCATTCCTTTAACCAAGGCCCCCTCCCCCCTTAACACCATATTATAATCAGAGACTGTGCTACCTAAAACTGAAACTAAAAAGCTAGAGACAAATTACAATACAGTTGTACAGTACAGCGTAAAAAGCACATGGTTCAGCTGGTTTCAGTCCATATGGTGTATTTCTGATGGCTCCACATTTAATGGTACATTTGTTTTCAAACGGGGCACTTCTCTGGAGTGCACTCTTGCACATTCAAACTCAGTGTTTTCCTAGGTAGATGCCACACTTTAACAGATCCCATGGCATGATTGCTTTATTTTTAACATTTATTACAGTGTTCCACCTTAGCAATTATAGTTTTGGTTTTCATTCTACTTAGGGTTTCACTTGTAAATTTATACACATATTCATTCATTTTATAATGTTATTGACACACAAACCTGATGAAGTATTTATTTGATATGAAAGTGATCTTTATTAAAAGTGGTTTAGTTTATATTTATTAATATTTATTCTGATAAGATATCTAGTGGTAGATCTTTTTGTTAGTTAGCTAATCATTTTGTTAGTTTCTTAATTAATATAGTTTGGATTAGCTGGTTAGCCTATATGTTGTTGTATCTTTCGGCTTTTCCCGGTTAGGGGTCGCCACAGCGGAACTCCGGTCCGCTAATAATTGGTATTAGATTTTTACATGCCGAGTTGCTGGCCCTGACGCACAACCTTCAACGAAGGTACGCCCATTCACGCATGTCTTCACACAAAGACGCTCTAGCTGAGAATCGAACAGAACAACGTCTTACTGTGAGGCGACAACGCTATGGCAGCACCACCACCGCAGTAGCTGGTTAGCCTATATAAAGTGTTAATACTCTGGTCTTATATTGTAATTTGTCTCTAGCTTTTTAGTTTCAGTTTTAGGTAGCACAGTCTCAGTTTACACCATGGTGTAAGGGGGAAGGGGGACTTAACTAAAGGAATGATTTTAATGCTTTTATTGCTCTTAACAGAACCACCCTCTGTAACCACTCCCTTGCTCCAAATAACCTGATTATTTATAAATAAGGAATGTTTTTGATGCTTTTCATTATAAGCAACTAGGATCGCTTGTTTGTGTGTTTCAATAAAGGACATTCCATTTTTAACTCGACTGTGGACTACCCACTATTTTATATTTTATTATTTTGTAGAATGTATTTTACAGTTCAATTTTTATTAATTAACTAGAACATACTTCAGGATGTGAACATCACACTCTCCACACTGTGAAGTTTATTTTTGGTTTGTATATGCTACTGGAGAATATTAATATATAACAGATATATTGAAATAATTGATGTGAAACTATATGTTAAACCTGCAGCTTTAAATACTTCCTCATTCAGGGGATTGGTAAAGAAATCAAAACTGTTGAACCTAGCTACTTTTCTGTTTGAGGTGGATAAAAGGTCTTTTGTCTAGTATTTTAGTTTTTCCCTAATAAGAACTGAACAAGGAGGTGACATTTCTTTTTATTTTAAGAAATGTAGTAGGTGATTAAAAAATGTTCAGTTCTTCATTCGCTGAAGGCATTCGGCGATCTTTTATCTTTCTGAGTTTTTAATAGGTAGTTAGTGAAAGTTATAAAATAACAAACGCTGGTATTTTGGAGCAAATTTGCAGATTTAAAAAATAATTTCATGCATCAGGCGGTCTCACCAAAATCCTGAAGGAAGAAGTACGTTATTAAAGCAGTACTACATAAAGGGACCAAGACAGACATTCAGACTGAACATGGTAGGGAGTTCCATATCAGGTCCATAAATCCAGCTGCTCTGTTGTTTAGTTTCTCAAGGTGTCCTTGGCACCTGTGACAGCCACGTCAGTGGAGATAGCAAATAGCCTTACTTAGAGTAAGCCCTTAGAAAATGAATTTAGCTACTTTAAATAATGCTATTCAACTTTTTGATAGGTAGGGAGCTGCCAAACCCTGACTAACTGTCTAACTACTGCCGTACTCCATGCAGTGCGTAATATTTCAGAATTTGTACAGCAGGAGGCAAATGCATATTAGTAGAAAATATTGTTAAATAATGGGAAACACTTGCACATAGGAAGCTATTACTTATATGTCAGATTACGTTATGTCGGATAATTAGCATGGTGGAAGAAAGTGTACCAAAATGGTTTCCCAGGAAAGAAGTGATGCATACTGAAAACCTCATTATTTTGGCAGAAGTTCTGACAAAAATTGTCTTTATGTGTGCTGAAAATTGTTGTAGCATCCAAGAACAGGAGATTAGAATAATATAACAGTGTTCAGTAAAACTGAAAATAGTCACATATAGAATAGATTGAATTTGCTTCTAAAGGCTGAAGAAACATGGAGTGTCTTATGCTTGTGTAAGCCATAAAAGCAAGTACAGAAATAAATTAGGTTAAAGAATTGCTTGCTTAATTAATCCCATGAGTTTACTGGTGTTTTCCAGGAACTGAGGTACAGGATTCTGAGGAAATGAGTGGATTAGAAGGATGTGTGAGGAATATAGGGGTAAATGGGATTGGATAGGATGGTTGGGGGGAGGATAGTTTTTACATGCATTGAATGTTAGGGCTAAGCTGTAATGGACAGTTCTGGTGAAGAGTAAATAAGGTGGGCCCTAAGTAATTTGCTTAGTTGAGAAGCAGTTACAGTTTGCTTCTTTCAGTGTGTAATTTTTTATCTGAGCTTGAAGCCCAGGGGAATGGGTAGTTGGTGCCTTTAAATTTATTAGGAAGGGAAGGGACTCGCATAGGTGAAATGCCAACAGTAAAAACGTGGCCAGCTAAGTGAAGTTTGCTGTTAATAGTAAGAAATGCAGAGCCTGCAGATGAGCAAGGTCAGAGGATGTACTTTAGAGATCAAGGGGTGGAAAAGCCAACAAAAATGGGAAGGAGTTCTTGATGATTACGTTGACATAAAAGGTCTGTCTAGGAGCTTGTTTCTGTGACTAGAAACCATTTAATTTTGCTATTACTGAGCAGTGATGTGCTTTCTATAGGCAAGCATGACAAATTTGTGGTTTTCAGGATGAACGAACAATGATGTCCTTAGAAGTAACCGTGATGATGGGACGTCCATATTCTAATTCTGCTCCTTTCCTATTGCTATTTTGCCTTCTGGATAGCGAGAGTGTGATATTTTCATTGCCTGGAGTAATTGTTTATTGAACTCTGACTTTATTGATATGCTGTTTCAAGTTCAGATTTTGGTTGAGCCAGACTCCTAAGTAAAGGAAGACATGTAATGGCTTCATCTGGTTTATTGTTAGTGCTGCATGTTCCCCTCTTAGCTTGGGCTTTAAGGATAGTTTTGTTGTAATATGAAAACCATTGTTTTTCTAGTGTTTAGAGTGAGAGTGTCATGTGGAGAGGTTCTTAAGATGTTTTTTAAGTTGCTGCTGAGCAGTGTTGGTAGAGTTGCCTGTTTGGTAAGTAAAAATGTCATCCAAGTGAAGTGTTATGGTTAAATGAGGCAGGTCTCCAAATGACTTATATTTTCAATAGACAGAAGAGTACTGAGGACAGCACAGATCCATGTAGGGTGCATTCAAACAGAGGTTCTTTAGCAGATGTAGTGGAACCAGTCTGCACTTTGAGTTCTCTGTTGGAGATGAATGTCTTTCAACCAGTGAAGGGAGATGTAACCAAGCCCTAAGATGATTAGGGAGTCCAGTAAGAGGATGTGATCCATGAGGTCAGACGCTTAAAGACTGATGCAATTAAGTTGCTTTTCTTCGTACCCTGCAGTGTGTCATCAGTTAAGGTGTGCAGTGTAGTCCTGATATTCCATCTACCTCAGGATCCCTGTTGTTTTGGAGAAAAAGAGAATTCCATGTTTCTGAAGGTAATCTGATATCTGGGAATATACCTTTATACTAGATAAATCAAGAACTCAGTGAAAAACATTTCCCTTCAAGGCCAGACTTTGTGCATTCTTGTCTGAATAACTCTTTGCTGTTAGAGTTGAAGTTGCTCCTTTCCTAAACAGATCTATCAGTCTAAAAAAGTAAATTCTGTTCCAAGTAATAAGAACCTGCATTTAATTTCACTAGGGGCCATAAACTCGTTGAATAGGTCAAGATATATAAGGCAACAAGCTTAAAAGTACTGCAGTCCTTATTGTCCTGCTGTCCGTTTTCCATCATTGAAACTTTCTTTAACTGAAATTTTTATTTATATGTGTATACTTACGTGTGTGTGCGTGTGTGTGTGTGTGTGTACTCCCAACACTGTGTCTTTTGCAGGAAGTCTGGTAGAAAAGAGAGGTCAACCTTTACGGTCACCGGATATCTCTCATGCTGTCCATTGGTCACTTTTTCTACTAATACAAATGAACAAGTACCATTTTATCGTTTCTTATGGTTTGTTGCTGTTTGGGCTTGTGTCTGTTTCAGAGGTTTTATTGTGATTACTGCAGGCAGTTTTGATATTTAATAATATCTCTGGAAATGATTACCTATAATTCTTGTAGGAGACCGATATTCCCTTCTAAAGACAACCATTTGCAGATTCACCTTTGCTGCAGAGAAAAAAACAGTGTTGAGACATATGACCAATGTCTGACATTCAAGCATAGGGTGAACTGCAGACCTTCTCTCAGAACTATAATGTTCTGCTTTTAGCTCAGGTGATTTCTGTACCTTGGTGGGAGAACTCATTTTGATCCTCCTTATATGCCTACATAGAGAAGGAAAAGAAACGGGGGGAGCCTAGTAAACCAAAAAAAAAATGGAAAAAAAAGATCTTCACTGTAAGGGAAGAGAGTGGCCCCAAATTAGGATAGACATATGAACCTTTAGTCGTTCCGCTACAGACTCTGTCCCATCATTCTTTGTGGCTGCTGATAGTTTAAATGTTATTCCTTTAGCCCAGAAGGTTTGACTTCTATTTCTCCCCTCCAATTTAAACTCAGGTTTTATTTTACTTGGTAATGTAATCATTTCAAAATACTGAGACAAAAGGCACCTAAAGGTAGCTGCATGGGGTTGACAAATAACCAAACTTAATAAACAGCAAAAGAAATGCCAAAGGAAAACAAAAAAAAATAGGTACTACAGATAGAATTGCTAAAAATAACTGTTACAGTCGTACAGTAAGCACTTATGTCCCATAACAACTGAACAGAGACTTCATTAGACTGTAATACAAAACACTTAGTTTTACATTTAAACAATAACACACACATAACTCACTTCACTTTAGGCAACCAGTCATGGATAAAAATGTAACTGTACTTGTTTTAGTGCTATACATTTAATATTTATGGAGTCCTACACACATTTGGTACACATGCATTAAAATACTGTTGCCAACAAGATCCCCAAGGTACTTCAGAAGGCCACAGCACAAAGCCGTGATCTTTCTAGCAAGTCCTTCTGTGGCCAAGATGACCTTGGTTTTCTCAACTGGTCCATCTGTGTAGAGAGGGACCTGTGTAAGCCCCAGACATTTGTAGCATTCTGACCTAGGAGAAAGGTGAAATTTGTACATCTACAACTGAAGAGCTTCATTTTGATGGTTTTAATTTGTAATTTTCAGGAGAAAATACATTATGCAGGAAGCCAGAAAACCTTGCAATAAAAAGTCTTATCTGTCCAAATGTAGAAGATTCTGCTTAAAGTATATCTTTAGGAGGATGGTATCCACATGCGCTAAGCAGCCAGACGATCTGCAATATGGTTTGCCATGTGCCTCTACTAAAGTACACCATTCAACCATTTCTGTATGGCTTCCTTTGGATTCCATGCTATTCAGTAATGCAAGGGTTAAACAGTTTCTGAAAGGGTTTTGTACATGAAGTCCCAAATGATTTGTGCTTAACCCAAGGGATCTTCATCATGCTTACCCTAAGGGATCTTATTTTTGTGATAGAAGAACTAATTCTGGCCCCATTTTGAGACAAATTAGTTGATTACACTCACGTACTTTCCCTGGAAGTCACTGATGCCTACCTCCTCAGCTAGAAGCACGTCTCAACTACAAGGCCTCCTGAGGTCAGGATGAGCTTTAGGACCAGGCCTTCATTTATAGATAAGGTGGTATCTAAACTGGCACTCTTGCTTTCCAGTCCACAAAATAGTGGTGAAAAGTCTGTTGTGCTTTGTTTTGTATGCATAGATAGCTCACACAGTGTATAGCAAGGAAATAATTGATCTCATGTAGTCGTATTAAATCTTCATATCCTTCATTCTAGTTAAGGATAGGCTAGTTTCCAGATAGACTTTATCTAAGTGGCCAGATAGCTGCATTACCTTCTGTTGTAAGGGCTTTGTCAAAGTTATAGAGAATCCTGACAGGGGTGCAGCCACCAAACCTACCTTCCTTAAGAAAGAATCAATACTGTGCGTCTAGGAAGTAGCCACACCTTTTTCCAAACACTATAAGCTGGATTTTCACCCCAAGAGTGGAGCAGGGTTTGCTTTTGCAATTGTATGCAGCAGGCTATAATAGCCATTGCCCAGCAAAGTACTAACTGCATTAGTTCTCCTCCCATGACTACATAACCAGGCTGCAACAGTGATTGTTACAAGAAATGTAATACAGTTGTGGGCGCATGCTCACCACAGCAGGGGATGTTCAAGTAACAGGGCCACTAATGCGGTACAGTCTCCAACACTCATGTCCCCCTAACTAGGCTAACTGGCTTCCCCAACCGTAGGCATTATGGAGGAAGGGGAAATACCAAGAGTATGTTGACTTTGGGTAACCTCACCCAACTTTAATGTCACAATCATGAAACCCAATCTCAAGCATATCTGAAAGTTACTGGACTTGGATCCCTGAGGGCTTTACAGACAGAGGAACATGAGCATTGAGAGAACATAACTGGGAGCACATTTTCTTGTGTTTTTTTTTTTTTTTTGAACTGCATTTTTACCATATCACTGCTTGTTTGAACATTTTTTTTCCTGAAAATGTTGCTGTTCTGTTTGTATAACTTGAGCACTAAACCAGGCTATATTTTGTTGGAAAGGGTTCCCCTACACTGTAGTGGTAGGAGTGTGCAGTTAGAACTCATCTGATTGAATGTAGCTGGATCAGGGCTCAGTTTTGAGATTTTTTTTATTGGTTAATTTTTTTTAAACCTGTTTGCTACATAAGCACTGCATTTTCATGGGTTTGCCCTTGTTTGCACATCTCATACTGTTGAGCAGAGGTGGGCATCGCTGGCGGTTATAGATGCCAACACTTCTGCCTGCAAATTTTCCCTTAGTACTCTGCTGGTGCTCCATCAGTGAGTTCTTGTGATTGTCCCTCACTTACAGGTGATACATTCAGTGAAACTCCTGAGGTACCAACACCGATCCTACCCACTAGCCGTTTGTGTTTTTGTCCACTTCTCCTGTCCTCTACGTTACCTGGTCCTTCCTGTGCTCTCCCTGTTTTCTGACCACATCAACTTACCAAGCATTATGGATGGACAATTTCCCACAGTTTCTCCAGCCAGCCTGGTCGACATGGGCATCCTGAGGCAATGTAGCAATTACCTCAAGTACACTGACAACCCACTTCTTCTAGTCCACACAAATTCATTATGTGTAAGATGCATTTATATCAAGAACCTAGAATCCAGGCTCTCTCAATCACCAGTCAGTTCATCTGATACTAAGCAGGTTGTCAGCATGTACACCTCACCTCATGCACTTACCAAACCAACAAAACATAAACCTACGTATGTGGAGGTCCTTCTCAGAAGCTTACCTAATCATCAGAGACCTCCCAAACACAAACATAAGCACAATTCACTTAATACATCCTCTGCAGAACATAGTACACACATATCACACACCAGCATCTCACCAGTAAAGCCCTTAAGGCATAACACAAAAGCAAACATCTTAGTCATGGGTGATTCAGTTGTGAGACACACAGATGTCCCTCTCACCAGGTTGGATAAGGAACAGTCACGGTCAACTGGCTGTCAGGTGCCAGGATCCACCACATCACACACGCACTCATGTCCTTCAACAGTAGACATTGTTATGACTCCATCATAGTCCTTGTTGGTGTGAACGACTTGAGACGTACTTCACTGGGCTATATGAAGAGAGACATAACTGAGCTCTCTATTTGTGTGTCTCAGGCAGGTATATCCCTAGCCTTAAGCAGCATTTTACCTTCGCCTAGGATGATACCTCAATATAAACAAAAAATGATTGACTTCAACAATTGGCTTAGTTTCTGGTGTCATTCAAAGGGGATCCAGTATCTGTCAGCCTGGGATGGCATGGTTGACAGACCTCGATGCTTTGCCAGCGATGGTCTTCGTCTGTCAGCCCTGGGATTTCGGTTAGTGGCTAAGGCTCTTGCCAAACCCATAGTGCCTTTTTTAGGCAGTGTCTCAAGTACAATATTCCTGATGTAAAAATACCCTCAAAAACAACCGCAAGGTTATGCTGCTAAATTCTAAGATTCTCAACCAAAAACTGCACTCACTGAAAGCAGTCCTCACCTTGGAAGATGCTGACATTTGTGCAGTCACTGAGACCTGGTTTAAGATTGCCGAGAGCACCCCAGGTATACTGGGTTACATTTCCACATGTTCAGACCACATACTGAAGACATGAGAACTAAAGGAGGTGGTGTATCAATATTCATTAATGATAAATACACCTCCAGATTGGTTAAATATTATGATTCACTTGAATTACTTCAGGTGCAATTCACTGTATGTAAGACCCCTCTTCAGGTCATTGCCAGCTATAGGCCCCCCTCCATGAATCAAGACATCCATTCAGCCTACTTGGATCTACTTGACTCAATCAAGATACAACCAAACACCCTAGATGTTCTTCATCTCACATTGCTGCAGTCCTTACATATGGGTAGTCCGCTGTCCTCGGTCGGCCCGAATACCAAAGTATTAGGCTGACGTCGGTCATGGGCACTCAGATCTGACATCAGAGCGTCAGGGTATAAACGTGCATGACCGACGTCATATCCTCAGTCTTTTCTGCCGCATGGTCCGATGCAGAAGCAGCGTTGCAAGTGCCGTTCGGCGTTCTGAAATTTTTCGTATTCGGAGTTTCAGACCGATACCAAGTTGGGCTAAGTACCCCGTTGGGGAATATTTTTGTTTTTTCTTGCCTCAGTTATTTCCGGATGTCAGAAAAAGTGAATAATTGTATTTCTTGTGGGAAACAGATACCGCATAGAGATTATCATTCCCTTTGTATTCCTTGTTTGGGACCGGAGCACGACGTAGTCGGGTGTAGGTTTTGTGCTAGGTTTAATAAGCGCACCATTAAACAAAGGTTAGATTGCGCTAGGTTAGTCTTTGGGAAGAGGTGTAATTATAATATGCCGTCGGATCCTCCGACGCCCGCTTCCACGAAGAAGCGCAAAGACAAATCTTTGAAGCCTAGGCAAGATGATTCGTCCGTTTCGGACGCCGGTCCTTTAGAAGCTACAGTGGAACAGCTGGATCCGGCTGAAGTTTCTGTTGAGTCTCAGGGTGAAACTTTGATTTTACAAGATGTAGCATCACAGGAGTCAGGTCAGGCTGAAGGGGCCTCTCAGGTTTCTGTTCTCCCTTCTATGCCTAAGGTGGTTAGGCCTTCTACTTCTATTCCTAAGGCTCCTTCTAAGGGCAGGTCTGTTTTGCCTTCCTCTGGTGTCAGTCCTGGTGCTTCAGGGTCTGTGCCTAAAAGCACATGCTTAAAATGGCAGAAGATTTGATTACTTTAATTAGAGGTTCTATGCCCCCTCCTGATAAGAGGCCCAGGGTGGAGCCGGAGTTGGAAAGTTTGGACCAGGCCTCAGATGATTCAGAGTCTTCTGCTGAAGACATTCAGGATTTACTCCCTTATTCTGATTCTGATGCAGAGGATTCCACTCCTTCTGCTTCTCCTCCAGAGGATTTTTCATTTTCAGAAACTCTACACTCCATGAGGGAGCATTTTAAGTGGGAAGGACAGGATTTCTCTGATTCACGAAAGAGGCTTAGGGAGTTCTTGTTTTACCACAGCATAGACCCTTGGCTATACCTCCTGTTTTGGATGTTGTTCAGGATGTTTTTCGAGGCTTCCCTTAATCCAGATTCTTTGCCCCTGCACCAGTTAAACCGGACAGGTATTATAGGGTGCCTGAGGCTCATAAATATCTGTATAAGAGTCCTAGGGCGGATCCAGAAACTGTTAGTCAGGGGCCTAAGGGTGTTAGAGCCTCTGTTGTAAAGAATCCGGTTCCTCTAGATAAGGAAGCTAGAGCTTTGGACAGATGGGGTAAGAAGGTGTACACATCTTCTACTTTAGCAATGAGGGCTTTAAATTGCCAGTTTCATATGTTGAAGTATCAGAATTTCCTCCTTTCTCAGCTAAAATCTAAAGTGGATGCTTTGGCAGAGGGCATAGAGTGTAAAGAATTGCAAGATTTGGTGCATGTATCTGAACAGGTGGGAAAGCATTCTTTGCAGTGTGGTTTTGATGCTTTGCAGGCTTCTTCTAGGGTGGCTGCCACTGGTTCAGTTCTTCGTAGGCATGCCTGGCTTAAGGATCAGAATTTATCCGAGCATGTTAAAACTAGAATTCTGGATGCCCCTTTACAGTCTGAAGTTTTGTTTGGTCCCCCTGTGGAGTCTGTTTTGAAGAAAATGGAAGACAAGGCTAAGTCCATGCAGACTAAGATTTTTTGCAGGTGCAACCTCCTAAGTTTAGTAGAAATTGGCCTACTAAGGGGTGGACGTACCCTTCTTCTGATTCTCAGTCTAGGGGTAGATCTAGACGTGGTAGGGGCAGGGCTCAGAGTACCTTCAGGCCCAGAACATGGAGTTCGCCTGCTCAATCTGCTGGTGAGGGTAGGGGCCAGTCCTTTCGAAAACAGGCCCAATGACCTGCATTTTCAGCTGCCAGATTCTTCTTGCCTGGCAGCTCCTTTGGGAGGAAAACTAGCTCTTTTCAAGCAAAACTGGCTTTTAATCACCCAGGACAAATGGGTATTGGACATTATAAACCAAGGCTACAAGTTCTATTTCCATACATTGCCTCCTTTCAAAGGCATGCCAGACGTTCCTCCTCGGCAAAGGATAGAGGCTCACAAACAGATTTCCTTACTTCTTCAAATGGGAGCTATACAGCCAGTTCCTCTGTCAGAGGTGGGTCTAGGATTTTATTCTCGCCTGTTTCTAGTAGCAAAGAAGGGGAACACGTGGAGACCGATTTTGGACTTATCCATCCCCAACACTTATTTGGACATTCCAAAGTTCAAAATGCTGACGTTACAACAGCTTTTACCCCTGCTGGGAAAAAATCACTGGATGGTAACTCTGGATCTAAAAGAGGCTTATCTTCATGTTCCTATCAGGCCCAGTTGCAGGAGGTACCTGCGTTTTCGGGCTGGAAATTTACATTATCAGTTCTCTGCATTGCCCTTTGGCTTATCTACTGCGCCCAGAGTGTTCACAAAGGTTCTGGCTCCAGTGATAGCCTTTTTCAGGTTAAGAGGAATACAGATTTATCCTTATTTGGACGATTGCCTGATTATTGCACAAGACAAGGACGAACTTCTTCATCATCTACAGTATGTGATGGTAGTGTTAAGATGCCTAGGGTATTCTGTGAACGAAACAAAGTCCAGTCTAGTACCCTCCCAGGACATGTGCTTTCTGGGTGTGAGACTGAATACAGCTTCTCAGATGGCCTTTTTGATCCCGGACAAACAAAGAAACCTTTCTCTTTATTTCCATCAAATGTCTCTACAGTCCAGGCTGACTGCAAGGACAGTCCTTCAAGCCTTGGGGTTCATGGCATCTTGTATTCTGGTGCTTCCCAATGCCAAACTGCATATGAGGAAGCTTCAATGTTATCTCAAAAATGTATGGACACAACACTGCCAAGATCTAGACACTGTCATTCAGATGATACCTTGCATTCGGAAGGAATTTTTGTGGTGGGCCCAGGAATGTCACCTAAACAAGGGACTCTCTGTGACCCGACCAGAGGCGAGTCAGATTCTAACGACAGATGCCTCGGACAAGGCTTGGGGAGCACACCTCAATGGAAAATGGGTGCAAGACACGTGGCCTGTCAGACTCCAACATTTGCATATCAACTTGAAGGAGATGTTAGCAGTTCAATTTGCATTGATGGCTTTCAAGGATTTACTTCACCCAGGGCAGGTGTTGATTCAAACAGACAACACTACTGTCATGTGGTACATCAACAAGCAAGGGGGAACTCACTCGTACCCTCTTTGCAGGCAAGCGATGATTTTGTGGGAGACTGCTCTCAGTTTACACCTCAATCTTCAGGCAAGGTTTCTACTAGGAGCACAGAACTCCTTAGCAGATGTGTTGAGCAGACAAATAGTGGATCCTCACGAGTGGAAATTGGATCCTCATGTATTTCAAAAGTTGACAGTGTTATGGGGAACTCCAGACATAGATCTGTTCGCTTCTCCACTAAATTACCAGTTGCCAAAGTTTTGCACAAAAATGTTTCATCCCACAGCTTGGAAGGTGGACGCTCTATCATTCAGCTGGAACAATCTTCATGTATATGCCTTTCCACCTCTGCCTCTTCTACCCAAGGTACTCTTAAAGGCCAGACAAGACAAGCCATCCATGATTCTGATAGCCGGATTGGCCTCGACAACACTGGTACCCACTACTGAGGAGTTTAGTACGAGAGCCTCCATGGCCTCTACCTTTGATTCCACATCTTTTGTCTCAGGAGGGCAATCACTTTCTCAATGTCAGGATTCAGTCTCTGCATCTAACAGCCTGGCATATTCTGTTTTAGACTCTGGAGGGTCTCAGCTTCCACAACAAGTTTTGAATGTTATTTTGGAGGCCAGGAGGCCTAGTACAAGGAGAGTTTACGCTGATAAATGGAGGAGATTTTTTATTTGGAGCAAAGGGAAGGACTTTGATGTTTCCAAGCCTGATTTAAGTGTTTCTCTGCAATATCTTACTGAATTATTGGACAAGGGTTTGTCCTTCTCCTCCATAAAGGTTCATGCTGCAGCCATTTCTGCTCACTATGACTGTGACCCTCCTTTATTCTCTCATCCTTTGTTTAAGCAATTTCTTAGAGGGGCAAAGAACATAAGACCCCCGTGAGCTCCTACTCCTGCTTGGGATCTCAATTTTGTGTTGGAAAAACTTACTCTACAACCTTTTGAGCCTGCAGCTACTGCCGAGTTGAAGTATTTGTCATGGAAGACTGCTTTTTTGTTGGCTATTACCTCTGCAAGAAGGGTTTCTGAATTACAGGCCCTTATGGCAGTGGAACCTTTCTTAATTTTTCATAAGGATAGGGTATCTTTGCGTACTAATCCTTCCTTTATGCCTAAAGTGGTGTCTAGTGTGGCCTTGAACCAAACTATTCATTTGCCTACCTTTTATGCAGACCCCCAAAACAAAGGGGAGAAGATTTTGCATACTTTGGATATTCATAGGCAGTTGCGTTATTATTTGAGCAGAACCAAGGGGTTCAGGCAGTCTCAGCAGTTGTTTGTTTCTTTTGCTTTGGGTTCTCAGGGAAAACCTGTTTCGAAACAGACTATTTCTAAATGGATTGGTTTTTGTATTTCTTTCTGTTATTCCCATCATGGTAAGGAGATTCCGGCTGGAATCAGACCTCATTCCACTAGAGCTACTGCCACTTCTACTGCCTTTCTAAGGGGGGTAGCTACAAAAGATATTTTGGAGGCAGCTACTTGGAGTTCAGTACATACTTTTTCTAAACATTACCATCTTCCTCTCTATTCTAAGTCTAGGGCTGGGTTTGCCACTGCTATTTTACAGGGCATTTTAGCAGCCCCTAATGCTTTATGATTTGGCAATCCTCCCTTTCCTCTGCTTTGGGATTCTACCCATATGTAAGGACTGCAGCAATGTGAGATGAAGAACATAGTACAGTTTTGTACCTACCATAAATGTAGATGTTCGAAGATCCACATTGCTGCAGTCCAATTTACCCTCCCTCCTTCCCCACTGTAGTTTGGCATGGTTATATGGTTTGGGTGATGGTTGTTGTTGGGCATGTTTCTGGGAGGTATTCTGTTTTTGGCTGTGGCCTTTCTTTTTAGGGCCTTCTGACATCTGGGGCAAGAAAAGACTGAGGATATGATGTCGGTCATGCGCTTTTATACCCTGACGCTCTGATGTCAGATCTGAGTGCCCATGACCGACGTCAGCCTAATACTTTGATATTCGGGCCGACCGAGGACAGCGGACTACCCATATGTAAGGACTGCAGCAATGTGGATCTTCGACCATCTACATTTATGGTAGGTACAAAACTGTACTTTTTGGGGACTTTAATTACTCATCCATTGACTGGGCTAATTATGCATGTTCAAACTCACTTGCCCAAAGGTTCCTGCATTAAGTTAACTCCAATGCCTTGGACCAGCCAGTCGACACATCCACAAGGGGCTCAAAAATTCTGGATCTGGTGATCACCAACATGAGTGACCGATGCCCCCCCCCCCCCCGCCCTGATGTGTGGCCATCCTTGGTGAGATCCGACCACAAATTAATCTTGCTAGAAGAAACTATAACACAAGAACCCCCCCCCCATTAAAAACTATACTAAAAAACTTCTCCAAGACCAATTACAGCCATAGCCACCCCCCCCCCCCACTGATGGAACAGATGCCTGTGCTGAGTTATACACTAATCCTTTATATGAGCACCTGTACAATTGTATTAAATCTGCCATACTTGATAGAACCAAAGCAAGATCTTTAAGGAAAAACAAACCTGCCTGGTGGACAACTGCCATTAACAGACTATACAAGAGGAGAAATAAATTGCTGTTTTAGAGCAGGAAGGAATTGTCTCAGAACTGGAAACACTCCCTCCTCAACTTAAATAAGCAAATAAGACTCCTAGTGAGAAATCCTTCAAAGCTAACTACAAATCCAGGTTAGCTTTCCTAACTAAGGATAACCACAAGGTGTTCTTTAGTTACATCCATAGCCTCAAAGGTAAGGCCCAGATTTGCCCTAACTCACAGTTAATGGTACTACATGTACAGAACCTGTGGATATAGCAAACCTGCTGGCTGACAGTTTCAGAAAAAACTTCACTCCCCTGTCCTCACCACATATGCCCCAAAGCATCCATAACATCTGTCCCCCACCTAGTATCTCTGAGGAGCAAGTCTTAAATGCCCTCTCCAAGGCCAAAAACACATCCTCTGTGGGACCAGACAACATCCTGGGCTGTGTTCTACATGGGTTAAAATAGGAATTAGTATCACCATTGGGCACATGTTTCAATCACAGCCTAAGCAGTGGCTTCATCCCAACGGAATGGAAAACAGCTACCGTCATCCCTTTGCACAAAGGGGGTGCATCCACAGAACTATAGACCCATTAGCCTGACCAACCTTATCTGCAAGGCCATGGAATGAATCGTCATGGACCTTATTAACAAAGATATAGGAAATCTGCAAATGCTCAACCCCACCCAGTTTAACTTTGTCAAGGGGAGATCATGCTTGTTAAACTTGGTGGACTTCTTTGAGACAGTCACCAAAGCCCTAGATGAGGGCAAATCTGTGTATACTGCCTACGTAGACTTAGCCAAGGTCTTTGACACAATCCCTCATTCAGGCATCATTGATAAACTCACCCAGCTGGGTATCAACCCATATATTGTCAGGAGGGTTGCAAACTGGCTCACTGATGGAACTCATACGGTCAAAATAAGGGACTCCACCTCCTCCAGCAGACCTGTAACCAGTGTTGTTCCACAGGGATTGGCTTTGGGACCCCTACTGTTCGGAATATACTTCTGTGAAGTACAGACTAAAACTAAAGGACTGTGGCTGACAAAGTTTGCTGATGACTGCAAACTGGGAGTTTTAATTGAAACCCCTAGTGCTGTCAACATCCTGCAAGAAGGTCTTACACAGACTAATGACTGGTGCCAAAGTCATAGTCTTAAACTTAATGCAAAAAAATGCATTATCATCCCCTTCGGCAAGGGTGATGTTCCTGCAAACTACAACATCAATAGCAATAAAGCACACAATCAGAGGTGAGGGATCTGGGGACACAGGTCGACAGCATGGCCACCATGTCTCCACAGTGGTAAGAAGGACATTTTATATTGCTCGTCTCATAACTAAGGGCATTGCCTCCAGAAAAAAAGAGGTTATAACCCCCCTGTTATCAAACCAATAATGGAATATATCGCTCCTTTGGTATGCTCCTTTCCAAACACCTGCAGCAATTGGAGAGACCACAAAGGTTCCTTACAAAGTTCAGGATCTTCAAGATCTGTCATATGTGGACAGACTGAAATCACTGTCACTTTGCTCTGTGTCATACAGACTGCTCAGAGATGACCTTTGCCTTGCACATACAGCAATCTCTATACCAGCTTTCAAGGAAATGCTTCTCATTTGCAAGTCACTAACTCAAAGGACCTTAACCTGGTATTTGGCATCAACAAAACTTGCTGGAGAGACAGATTTGTCTCACAGAGGTTGCCCCACCTTTGGAGCAAATCCTATTCACATTAAACAAAGCCCCTCATTGGCCATATTTATGTGTAATTTGGATGACTGGATGGGTAACTGGAAATTCAGCTCGGGGATTCCACCTGTGTCCCTTGAACAGGGGCAGTAGGTGCTGATTTTGGTGTCTGCTTGAACCAGACACTCTTGGGAACACTGGTTGAACTTGGCTAAGCTTGTAAGGGCCCTGGGGCCATTAGCCTAGTATACGCCTATGATCTGCTTTAGACAAGCAGTGGACCATTGATGTTCTTCGTGTTTCACAGTTGCAGTCCTGATTTGTGATCAGGCTGTCGGATGTCCTGACTGACATCAGCATGCTTGGGTATAAAGGGAGCCAGCCTGCTTCATGATTTCGGTCTTTTCTTGCCGTCAGAGTCCAAAGCGGTATTCACGTGCATCAGTTGGACCACACCAGAGAGAAATCATCCTCTGAAAGATAAGTACCCCTTTGGGGAACTCCTTTCTTATCCTTTAAGTCATATTAGATAAAGTAAATAATTGTATCTGCTGTGGTAATCAAATCCCACACAGAGACTTTCACTCCCTTTGTGTCACCTGTTTAGGCCCCACATGTCCCTAGTTGCAGATTCTGTGCTTGTTTTAATACTAGGACTGTTAGGCATAGGGCTGAATTTTTAGCAAGATTCCTGAGTCAAGAATCTTCTTGCTTGCGTCTGATGGCATATGCCGGTCATTCTGAAACTGAGCAACCTAGGCGAAAGACAGAAAAAGAAAAGTAACGAAAGCTTATGTCTTTGGATGACAACCATTCACCATCTGTCTCTCCCACTAGGCTTGTGATTGTTGAAGAGGACGAAGATTTTTCAGCCCACTCTGGTATCTGAAATTGTGATGCAGACCTCTGTTGAGATCCATTCAGAGTCTGACATGCCATCAGCCCCTTCTACTTTCACACAAGCCCTTGCAAATGGCTCATTGGTCAGATCTGGAGCCGCTCAGCAGGCCTCTGCTTCCGAAGAACATTTTTCTACCCGTGATGCTTGACCAAGGCCTTGGCCTGTACCCGTGCTTTTCACCCTTCTAAAGAGACAGGCACCAGGTCATCGGATGTGCCTAGGCCTAAGGCCAAAGCCACCCCAAAGAAAGGTACTGTGGCAGGGCCTGCACCTAGGCCTTTTTGGCTCCCTTTTTACAACATGATTTGCATATATTAACTGATGAACTCATTTGTTTTCTTAGGTCAAGACAGGCCACAGGGGATGTCTCAGAAGGGAAAAGGAATTCTCCTTCTAAACCTTTCCCAGACCATTTTCAGTCAGATGAAGATTCAGACCTAGAGGAGCCTGTGTCTGAAGAAGGCCCCTCCCATACATACTATGAGTAGTCTGATTCAGAGGAGAACCTTCCCTCTGCCTCCCCATAGAGGATTTCACCTTTGGAGAAACCCTCCATGCGCTGAGACAACATTTTCAGTGGGAGGCACAGGAATATCCCCAGTCCAAAAACAGAGTTGGGGAGTTCCTGGATCTACTTGAACACAAACCACTGGCTGTTCCCCCCATTTTAGAGGTAGTGGAAGATGTTTTCCAGGATTTATTTATTTATTTTTATTTATTGATATTTGTTGACCGGGAGTGTCCGACTGGACGTAGGTACATTTTCAGTGGAGGCCCGGGGAGAAAAGCTCCACAGTTAAAATAAACAGACAGTAATTACATTGGATTACATAGCAATTAACAATTTACATAGCAATTACTTACAACATATTTACAGATGAAGAACTAGAATCTTTATCTGTGAAGTACATAACAGACATTAACAAATGTTACAATAAGAAGTTCCTGCTGTATAATAAGTACTAGGCTTATGAGCATATGAGCTTGCTATAATCAAGGTAGTTAGTGGAGTGGAAAGAAAGGTAGTAGTTGGATGGGGTGGGTGGTATTAGAGTGGGAGTTGCAAGGGCATAGCCAGCATGTTTTTAGGTGCGCTTTTAGTAAAGTTTAGAAGTTGGGTGCATGATGGTATGGAGGTAATTGTGGGTGGGAGGGAGTTCCATAATTCGGCTATGGCACAAGAGAATAGTGCTTCACCAGCAGAGTTATTGGCTTTAGTGATCTGCAAGTGATTTTTGTTGCTGGATCTTAGTGGTCTGGTGGTGCAATAGGGTTGGAGTAGATTCTGGAGGGATGGGACATTTAGTGGATGGTTTACTAGTTTGTGGGCGAGTGAGAGTTGATACCATTGAAGGAGGTGAGGGAATTCAAGCCAGCCCAGTTCAGCAAGTGAGAGACGGTGGTGACTATGGTAGGATGCCCCTGTGGCGAATTTGGCAATTTTGTTGCAGCAGGTCTCTAGCTTGTTTAGATCGCATTGCCTTAGGTTGGTATATATTGGAGAGGCATAAAGTAGGGTGGAGATAAGGTGGGAATTTGCTATTGAAATCTTTGTTGCTTTGGTGAGAAGTTGCTTATTTCTGTATAACGCTCCTAGTTTTTTGTGGACTTTTTTAATGGTCATGGATATGTGAATGTCAAATTTTAGTTTATTGTCTATTTCCACTCCTAGCAATTTGGTGTGTTCAGTTGGGTATATAGTGGTGTTGTCTTTTGCTGTGATGTTAAAGTGAGAGTTGTTTTGAGTATGCTTGGTGGGTTGGAAGATGAGTAGTTTAGTTTTGTTTGGGTTGAGTATTAATTGGGCATCGGACAACCAAGTTTCAACAGAGGAAAAGGCTTCCTGTGTGACTTTTTGCAGTTTGGGTAGGGACTGAGCTGAGCAGATGATGGTTGAGTCATGTGCGTATTGTATGAGTGTGCCATGTTTGGTAGCAGAGGCTAGATTATTTGTGAAAACAGTGAAAAGTAGGGGTCCAAGGATGGATCCTTGGGGAACCCCTATGGAGACAGGTAGTTTGGGAGATATGTCATTCTGCCATACAACGGATTGTTGGCGGTCAGGCAGGTAACTCTGAAACCAGTTGGTGACTGATTGTGAGAAGGACAGGTTATTGAGGACAGAGTTAAGTTGTTTGTGTGGGACCATGTCCAATGCTTTAGATAGGTCTAGGAAAGTAGCAGAGGATAGATAGCCAGTGTTTTTATGCTGAAGGATAGTGTTAGTAAAGGAGAGTAAGGCAGTGGTGGTGCTATGGTTTGGTTGGAAACCATGCTGATTATTGGAAAGGAGGTTGTTAGTAAGGAGGCAGTCTGAGACCTGAGAGTGTATGCATCTCTCTAGTATTTTGGAGAGCGGTGAGAGAATAGCTATGGGGTGGTAGTTGGTTAGTTCTGTGGAGGGGAATTATATGTGATACTTTCCACAGTGTGGGAATGTAACTTTCTGACAGAGATCGGTTAATCAAGATGGATACTGGGTAGGCCAGAGCATCAGCTGCGATTTGTAGGTATTCACTTGGGAGGTTGTCTGCTGCTAATTTGGGGGCTTAAGTTTAGTTAAGAGTTTTTTTTTTATGTTGGAGGTAGGTACAGGAGAAAAAGAGAAGGCAGTGGGGAGATTACTAGTTGAAGGTGTGGGTTGGAGGAGAGGGGGGTTGTGTTGTTTAGCTAGTGATAGTATGGTTTGTGTGAAGTGTGTGTTGAATGAGGTAGCAATATTTTCTGAGGAGTGAGTGATGTTAGGAGGAGGTTTCCTCCTTGAATCCTGATTCCCTTCCCCCTGCCACATGTAAACTAGACAGATATTATAGGGTACAGGACTCCCACAGATACCTTTTTAAGAATCCCTCTGCTGACCCTGAGGTGGCAAACCTGAGCCCAAAGGGGCTAGAGCCAGTTCATCCAGGAACCCTTTACCGACAGACAAAGAGAGTAGGCCCCTTGATAGCTTCAGGAAAAGGGTATATACATCTGTTACACTTACTGTGTGGCCCCTCAACTGTCAGTTCCATATGATCAGGTAACAGCAAACCACTTTAGATCACCTCACACAGAAGGCCACCTGCCTAGCGGATAAAATCCTTTCCATAGAGCTCCTAGATCTGTCACTCCAGTTCTCAGGTAGCTAAACATTCATTACACTGTGGTTATGATGCCATGATAGCTTCTTACAGGGCAGCTGCCACTGGCTCAGTTATTAAAAGGCATGCATGGCTTAGGGAACAATCTCTTCCTGACCATGTTAAATCAAACCTCCTGGATGCTCCCCTGGACAAAGAGTTTCTCTTTGGCCATAAGGCAGTGGCAGTTCTCAAAAAGATGGAGGACAATGTGAAGTCAGTGCAAACTGTGAAGGACGTTCTCCAAGTACAGCCTCCTAGGTTCAATAGGAACTTTCCAACTAAGCACTGGTCATTTCCCTCCTAGCCTAGGGGTAGACAGAGGAAACCACAGTGGGATAGAATCCACAGGCAGTGGCAACAGCTGCAAAGAAGTAGGCAGTGGACCTCTGAGGCTCCCAGTCAACAGAGTTCTAGGTCCCAAGTCCCTGCCAGAGAGCAACTATGACTCATCCACCTCAAAAACAGGAGTTAGGCTGTCCCTCTTCAGACAAAACTGGGCCCATATCACTTCAGACAAGTGTTTCTAGACATTATTTCAAATGTTTACAAACTCTCTTTCAAAGAGTCTTTAAAAGGTTTACTATCAAATTTTCGAATGTAACTCCGTCGACTGCACTTTTGTTGAACACGGAAAATCGAAAACGGTAATGTCAAACTCCAAAAGCCAACCTAGGAATGGGTTTTAACATGGGTCGAGATAGGTGTTCACTGCTATTGCCGAACTACAAACCTCTCCCCTATCTTTGTCCTCCAGACAAAGTCTCCTTTTTGACAAACTTCTTCCAAAAAAATCCAGCAGAGACATTGTATTTCAGGCAGAGAGTTTCTCAGAGCACTGGGATATATGACATAATGTATCCTCATGGTTCCCCTGGCCAGACTACACGCAAGGAAGCTTCAGTGGTATCTCAAGAATGTATGGTGACAGAACTCTCACTCTAGAGACCGAGATACAGCTGATCTCTTGTCTTAAACAAGAATTTGCTTGAGGGGTACAGGCTTATACCCAAAATCAGGGCCTTCCCTTCAGTTTCACTCCACAGGGCTAAACCCTTACCACAAATGCTTCAGAGACAGCCTGGGAAGCTCAATCTCAGCACCTCCAATACCAAGGCAAGTGGGAGGTTCAGTTCAAGCACAGACGCATTAATTGGAAAAAACCTACGGCAGTGCAAAAAAGCCTAATGACCTTCAAAGAAAAATGGAACCAGGGGTCCTGTTAGTAAAAACAGACAATACCACAGTCAAGTGGTACATAAACAGGCAGAGGGACACACACTCTTATCCCCTGTGCTGCCTAGCAATGCAAGTTTGGGAGACTGCACACTCTCTGGGATTGCACCTCATGGCACAATACCTTCTAGGGGCTCGAAATGCTCTAGCACATCACCTCACCAGAAACTTGATGGCACCTTATGAATGGCATCTGCATCAAGAAATCTTTCTCAGCATAGCTCAGAGATGGGGAGTCCCACAGGTAGGCCTCTTTGCCAACAAGGAAAATGCTCACCTGAAAAACTTATGTGCCAGGATCAAACAGAAATCTTATATCACAACCAAAAAAATATATAATCCAAATGTAACAACCGAAAACAGGATCCAACACAGATTTATTGGATAGTCTCTCTCTAGCGCCTCGGCTTTCGCCTTCAAGGAGAAATCTGCCTGGAAAAGAGATGCTTTCTCCTTCCCTTGGAATCACCACTTCATTTATGTATTCCCCCCTTACCCCTTCTGCTGTGAGTGGGGAGAGGGCCCAAGGGCAATACTGATAGCACCAGACTGGCCCAGGCAACACTGGTAACCTCTCCTCCTTGAGCTCACCAATCAGAGCCCCTGGATGTTACCTGAGAGAGCAGACTGTTTCACTCAAAACAAGGGAAGGATTGTGCCACCCAACCTTCAGACACTCAGCCTTTCAGCTTGGATAATTCCACAGCACCCAACTGCCACATTCCCCAAATTAAACAAGTGCAGGACATCCTTAAAGAATCTAGAAGGCCTAGCAGTGCAAAATCATACTCAGCCAAACGGAAAAGATTCTTCATTTGGTGCCAGAAGCAGCACCTTGATTTCAATTCAGCACACATTGCTACCATCCTAGAATACCTGGCTAGTCTGATACATAAAGGCCTTTCCTACTCCTCCATTAAAAGTCATGCTTCTGCCATTTTCACCCACATTCCTACTCTTCCTCCAGTCTTTTCCCTTCCCCTATTAAGGCAATTTCTTAGGGGAGTCATTCACATTAGGCCTCCCAGAAGGAAACCCACTCCTGCATGGGACCTCAACTTTGTTCTAGAAAAGCTGACTTTGCCTCCTTTCAAATCTGCAGCATATGCTCCTCTGAAGTTTCTTACTTGGAAAACAGCCCTGCTGCTGGCTATCACCTCAACCCATAGGGTTTCTGAGTTGCAAACCCTTATGTTAGTGGAATCATTTATTATCTCCCACCAAGACAGGGTTTCCGTCAGAACGAATCCCTCTTTCCTGCCCAAGGTGGTCACTCATGCTTCTCTAAATCAAGCCATTCATCTGCCTACATCCTTTGTCAACCCACGGAACAAAGGGGAAAGAATGCTTCATTCTTTGGATGTGTGCAAGCAGCTCTGCTTTATCTGGACAGGGCAAAAGCCTTGAGAAAAACTGACCAGCTTTTTATTACCTTTGCCCCTGGCCAGCTTCTAAATAGACTGTTTCTAAATGGATCTTCTACTGCATCTCCTTCTGTTACAGACATCATTGCAAAAAAAAACTGAAATGGTTAGGTCTTACTCCACAGGGCCCACAGCTATGTCTGCAGCCTCTCTAAAGGGAGTCCCTACTAAGGACATCTTGGAAGCAGCCACATGGTCATATGTGCATACCTTCACAAAACACTACCACTTGGCAGACTTTTCTAAGTCTAGAGCAGGATTTGCCACTGCCATCCTGCAGGGCATCCTTTCCTCTCCTTAATCTCCCCCCCCTTAATTCAGCTTTGGGAATCTTCCCACAAGTCAGGACTGCAACAGTGAAACACAAAGAACATAGTACAGCCGTGTACATTTACCATAAATGTAGATGTTCAAGTGTAGTCACTGTTGCAGTCTTCTTTCCCTCACTCCTGCTCTCTTAGCCTACTAGGTAGCCTAATAATAATCAACTCATCTAGCCAAGGGATCCCCCCCCCCCCAGCTGCCCTGCTGTAAGGGTCCTCTTCCTTAGTTCCCTCCTCCTGGTAGAGGACAGGAAAATACTGAAATCCTGACACAGGCCGGCTCCCTTTATACTTGAGCCTGCTGACATCAGTCAGGGCGTCTGCCAGTCTGGGAGGTGGAAAGAGTTTTCTCTGGTAGTTGGTCCGGCCAAGGGCTTTCATGGCAGGAAATCCCACAAGTCAGGACTGCAACAGTGACTGCACTCTAATGTGGAATGTGTACACAACCATACTTTCTGTGCTAAGGAAAAGAGTCCAGCTCCAGTCTTTGGATGTCTGAAAAGCTGTGGAAGTTGGACATTAAGGGCAGATGTTCACCTGTGTTGAATTCCTTTGGGTAAATAATCATGCCAGTACACAGAGTCTCCTACTTGTGCTTTTAATAAGTGATTCTTTTACCCAATTTATGCTTTTAAGATGAATGTGGTCTCACAACTGTATGTTCTTCGCTATCAGTTCTGTCTTGCTTTCAGTCACATTAAGGAAAGCGAAGTCCTTAGTTTCCTTTTTAAAACAATGGTAAGGTCCTATATAGAGTATAAATTCTGCATGCGTAATGTCTGCCAACTTACAGGAGTTAAAAGACATTGATATGTCAACAGATATGTATATGTACATGTCTTTATTTTATTTTTATTTTAGTTTGTTGATCGAATGAGTTGCAGGGACCCTTTTCAGTCACACCATGAGCCATAAGCAAATACAATCATAAACAAAAACATAAATACACTTACATTACTCAGTGCCATTTTTACTGGGTGTTACTGTGGATATTATATGATACTAACAGTTTTACCCCAAAGTAAAGACATGCAGTAATAGGGCCCTGTGGAAAAACCTTATTAGAGTGGCAGTTTAAGTAACATAACATAGCTGTTACCTAAAAGTACAGTGTTATAAGAGTAAGAAGCTAGGGGGAATATTCTGTTGTGTGCACTAGACTGAGTTTACCTTACTGTATTCACCTTTTATCAGTAAAGCAGGTTATTTTTGAAAGTGTAGCTTTAAATGGTTCTGGAATTGAGAAGGACTGTCCAGCTGTCTTATTTTTTTCAGGGAGGGAGTAATGGGTTGTGGGAGTCATCTTTGATAAAGATTTTCTTTCCCCTGTGGAAAGGTTAAAGGGAGTCTCATAAGTTGTACGGCCTTGTGGAATTGAACAAAGTCGGTTTTGGCCTGAGTCCGTAGTTTGCAGTTTATTGGAGAACAGTAGGGATCATGTAGAGGTCTATGAGTGAGGACATTAAGAAAGAATGACCTTTCTGTAATGAGGAGTCATTATTTTATGTTTGAAACAGTTACAGAAATGGTCTTTGTTTTGTGTAAGATGCATAAACCTTAGAATTGTTTTATAAGCAGTCTGGAGGTACTGAAGTGAGTGATCAAAGCAAAAATGGGGAGGCTGCATACAGAAGTAGTGTAAAAATATTCAGTACAGTAGCCCTTCGGGCTTCCTGTATCAGAAAGATCAACATTTTTAGTCAACTTAGCAAATTTAGGACTTTTAGGATTGTTGAGCTGTATAACTTTGAAATGGAAGTGCTTGGTTAATTAAGATGTCAAGATATGTTTTCTCACTACCATTAGAGAGAGGTGGGCCACGACCCAGAGGGATCACTAGTTATTGGCAGAGTAGCCTTATAATACTTACTGTTACTTACCAAATAGCATGGCACTGGACATAAGTGTATTGATTTCAAGTTTGTTAGTAGCGTGCCAGTTCCAGAGTAATGAAAGTTCATTGTGCACTGAATTGTGTAATAATGTGATGCCTTCACTTCTGTTAGTAAAGACTGTGTCTTCATTGTAAAGTAAAGTTAACTTTAGGGGAGGTCAGCAATGTGGCTGTTAATGAAGAAAGAGAGAGACGAGAGGAAGGAAAGAGGAGAAGGGCAAGAATTTGACCTTTAGTGAACGAACTGGAATGTAAAGTGTGACGCAAATAGTTTGTAAGTAACTAAATTAACCAGGGTAACTGAAAGTGGCTTCATTGTACTAGATATGGGCATCTTAGAGTGGAGCTTATTACTGCATGTAATAGTATTGTAGATGGGAAGTGTTAGTCCATTCTGTCCTCTATAATTTGAATACCAGTGGCTTGGTTTGTCATGGAAATGTTGGTCCTATAACCCAAAAGCAAGTAAACTCAAAATTATTTTTTTTTCTTTCAAGAAGTTAGTAAACAATGAAATGTGATCCCTGTTAGAATCAAGCAAGCTCCTTCTGGTGAAAGTTTCTGAGTTAAAGTAGGTCTTTTTGAGGAGTCTATATCATGTTGTCGAACATTTAAAAGTTCGGACGTCATATGGTCGACACCATGTTATCCAACTTTTAAAAGTTCGAACGTTTCAACAGAGATCTCTGTACAGTGCGGAATGGGGAGATTTCCCTTTCTGCACTGTAGTATGATCTTGGAGTTGGTATATTTAAATAGTGGGGGATGTGGGGGGTGCAGGGGGGCTTGCCCCATGCTTAAACCGTTCAAGTAGGTTTTTCTTTGTTTTTTTTTATTACATTTTCGAACTTTTAAAAGTTCGATTATATGGTGTTGACTATATGACGTTTGAACTTTTAACAACAGTTCGATTATGTAATATAGATGCCTTTTTGAGATGCCCGCTGTAAGTACAAGTTTTAGCTATAGGTAGCTTGTAGATTCTGTTGTAAAGACTAGAGATTAGACCCCACCGTGGTATACTTTGAACTGTTATTGCGATTCTTCAGCAATAGCAGAACAGTTAAATTACACATTAGTCCTGAAAAAATAAACTTATGTGAATATGCTTGCAGTGTGCCTTAGTGAATTAAGGAAGTAACTTGCATTGAAGTCTGTAATGTCATTTAAAGTGTATTAGTCATGTTTGGAAGCACATTCCGGCATCACCTGGGTTAAGTGCCAAATTACTTTTGTACCTATCTCCCTTTTCCTTTATTTGAGCCATTTTTTTTAAGCTTCATAAATGTTTTTATTAAACCACAACTCAAATAAATGTAGTAGATTCCTCTGTGACAACACCGTAGGGATATTGTTAAATGAGTCCATAGACTTTAATGGCCACATTTCCAAACATATGTGGTAGTACACCCATTAAAATCTGTGGACACATTTCACACTTTCCCGATGTTGTTGACACTAAGGTTAAAGTTTACCTTTTATCCTTAATGTGTTGCTTGTTGGAGAGGCGGGATTTTTTCATGAAACTGTGGCAGAAAATATTCACCGCTTGGAGAAAATGTTCAACTCCTCCTGCACCATATGCCCTGGTGGAAAAGTAACCAGCCAGACATGACCAATACATTTTAAACAAATCAGTGCTCATGTGTTCCTAAGAACACATATGTGGTCTTGTTTATCAGAAGAATAAAATGTCTGATTTGTCAGGCAGAAATTCCCATCCTCTGTCTGCAGCTTCCCTGGAAAATAAGCTGTTTTTTATTGGCTGCTTGGAATAGCTTGCATTTATTTTCTTTTTATTTCCTTAGCTTCACCTCTGTTGAATTTTTTAACATATCAGACAGGAAAAAAGTAAAAAAAATAAAGGCTCATTGCTATTCCAAAATGAGCCCACTGATTGGGACAGCCCAACTAGCATGCCTGTTGTAAACCGAACATATACCCATAGAAAAAGTCCAGCTGCTATTAGTATATGCTGAGAGACGGAGGAAAATAAGATAAAAGTCAGGTACTTTCTGCAAAACTAAACAAGCCAAAACTTACCTGATTTTCCTTATATTTTATGAGCTGTCCCTCGTAAAAACTGGTTTGTTTTTTTAAAACTGTTAAAAAAGTAAACAGCAACTGAGATTTGGTTTTCTCTATTGCTTCTCTTGCACTGCACTGATGTACTGTGCAATCATAACGCAAGTCCCATACGCAAGGACAGCACCTCAGTCTGGAGAAGTGCCCTTATACAAATACATTATCTAAGAAAGGGAAGCAATTTCATTCTTAAATAATGTCCTCGTATAATAGCAATTATCAACTCCTGTTTGTGGTTATATCAGGATTTACCCATGGCAGGCTTCCCTATAGTGATCAAACCTCACCAGCAGTGGGTAAATCCAGATATGCACATGCACAGTCATGGAGTATTACTTAAGAAAGAATAAGATATGCTGGGCTTGATGAGATAAGATGGCGGTTGTTTTTAGCATTGTAAACTGCCCCATGCATTTAATACTGAAAGTCTGTGGTGGTATACCCCAATTTCACAGTGAAAACTTAACTTTCTGATGACCTTTCCTATTTTCTTTTTATATTTACTGCTGAGGTAAATTCTCCACTGCTCTAGAACATTTTAGATATTGTTTTTGCTTTTTCATAGATATCTAAATCACTGAGCTACATAATGAAGGTTTTTAGCATCATTTTACAAGCAATTTGCAAAAATCTGCAGCCATATAACAGTGATATTGTGTATTTTTTCATTTTTATTTTATGTTGCAGCAGGTAAAACCTGAGCTGTCACTACAAGCTGGTGCTAAAGCTGAAAAGAAATTGGTAGGAAGTGTAACAAAAGAAAGAACTAAAGCAGAAAGCCATGGAGATAAAGATGGTTCAGCAAAACAAGGTGAACCTACCCGGATTAAAATCTTTGAAGGAGGGTAAGACATTTTGCAATATTTTTCCCTTGGGGTAAAGTTTAGAATTCTTATTCCTTGATGTGTTAGTGTAACATTGCTCAACTTTTAGATATGATGCTACTCAATAGTCAGACTGACACGGAGGAAATAATGTTTAGATATGGAAACAGTCTTCAGGGCTCCCCTTTGTGCGGTACATCTGTGTGCTCTAGTGGTACCCGTATCTGCATTGTTATTGTTCTCAGCTGTTTATTTTTACTAGAAGTGAGCATTTATCTCTGTCTCCTACCTTTTATGCATTTGTTGCACCTTTGTCAAGCATGTGTATGCATTAGCCAAATCATGCGTTAATCATTTGCTTCCTGGAATTCAACTTGGATTAGAAGGGACTTGAGTTGAAGAGCTGCATTTTTTGTGAGTAGGTTGCAGTTGCAGTAGATGTGCATAATCCCTATATTAATTGTAATATGTAGTTGATAGTATTGCTTGCTGTCATGAAAGAAATCAAAAGGTAACAAATTGCTTCCCGTGATTCAATAAAGCCTACACTAAGTGTACACTTTTCTGAGTGAACAGATGATGCAGGCATAACTCGCATCTTCTTCCTCCTAATTTTAATTTTCCTACTGATTTTCTTGTAGCTTTAAATATTGACAGGGATTCGTAAAGGTTACCACAAACTGTAGACTTACATGTACACTTACTGTAATCATTCTGAGTGACTATAAAGTACAAAAACTGTGGTAGGGATGTTTTTGAATACATATTGTATACACTTAGTGTAGGCATTATTGAATCTGGTCTTTAGAGAAAGGAAAGGTGCAAATAAGAATTACAGAAGACTGCGTTTTGGTTGAGCTCTTTGTATTCAGTTAGTCTAGTCACTCGCGGTTCTGTTAAACTTGGTATCACAGCTGTCTCTCATAGATTAATTCTTAGTACTCGCGATTCTGAGTGAATGTGAGATCCTGCATGAGGGGTTAGGGCATGCTATTTTTTGTTGACACACAGTGTGTTATGCGAAGAGGAATGCCAAAGACAAATCAGTGCCATGATGTTTGCATCCTCTTGTCATTTAGGCTTAGAAAAAAAATTCGAACAAAGTAAAGCAAACAAAAAAAATAATAATTACGTATGCTGCGGGATGCAGTTGTTTAGAAGGTCAAAAAAAGATGTGTAATATATTTTTTTCTTTTTGGTAGGTTTACTGTCTCATCCATACAGCATTTGTCCTGATGTTCATCGTGTTTCACTGTTGCAGTCATTACTCTTGGGTTATCCTGCTGGCAGGCTACCCTCAGTCGGCCAGAATTCCAAAGTCTAGGTGTGGCGTCAGTTGCTGTCGCCCCTTCCCTGACGTCAGTGCGCCAGGGGTATAAAAGATGCAGCCGACGCCATTTTCTTCAGTCTTTCTTGCCATGCGGTGCCCGAAGCAAAAGCAGTTCGCAAGTGCCGGTCGGTCAACTCCTGAGATTTTCAAATCCGAATTTCAGAACCGAAGTCTTCATTAAAGCTAAGTACCATGTTGGGGAAACTTTTCTTGCTCCAGACCGATGTCAGAAAAAGTTAACAATTGTATTTCTTGTGGGAAGCAAATACCTCATAAGGATTTTCACTCTTACTGTATTCCTTGCCTAGGCCCTGATCACAATGTTGCTAGCTGTCTGTTTTGTGCTAGATTTAACCAACACACTATCAAGCGTCAGTTCGATTTTGCATTTCATTACTTTGACCGAAGATTTAATTATATAATGCCGTCGGACCAGCCGACAACCGGAGTTTACAAAAAACGCAAGGACAAGGAAAAGGATAGGCATCCGAGGTCCAAAACCGATGACGAAGCCTCTGCTAGGCCAGTCGCAGTGAGGCGCTTTCACAGCCCCTGGCGCCCGCTACCTCAGAGCCACAGGCCGCTTCCGACTCCCATGTGGAGCCGACTGGGCCTCTGGAAACTCAAGGTATTGGACACTCGGAAATCATTCCCTCAGATGGGTCTGGAGCCGCTGAGCAGGCATCGTCTTCTGAGGGTGTCTTCAGACCTACACAACTATATATTAAGCCATCTTCAGCTTCAAAGACAAAGACTAAAGCAGCTCTAAAGACAAAAACAAGTACAGCATTCTCCTTCTCAGACTTCCATGCCTAAAAAACAGATGCTCAAAATGGCCGAAGACCTAATTAGTTTGATCAGGGGCTCCCATCCCCCTCCTGATAAGAGGCCTAGGCAAGAGACAGAGTATGATTCTTCTGATCAGGTTTCTATTTCCTCTGATTCCTCTTCTGAACAGGATTACTCCATGCTTCCCTATGAGGATTCTGATGCTGAAGAATCCATTCCTTCAGCCTCTCCTCCTGAGGATTATTCTTTTGGGGAAACCCTGCATACCATGATGGAGCATTTCCACTGGGAGAGCCAAGATTATTCTGAATCTAAGAAAAGGCTCAGAGACTTTCTGCTACTTCCTCAGCACAGACCCCTTGCTATTCCACCTGTTCTGGATATTGTAGATGATGTATTTTCAGAGTCCGGCCTGTCCCCTGACTCTTTACCCTCTGCACCTGCTAAGCCAGACAGATACTACAGGGTCCCAGATTCTCATAAATTCCTTTATAAAAACCCCTCTGCTGACACAGAAACTATATCTCAGGGTCCCAAAGGGGTTAAAGCTTCCACTGCAAAAAAACATGTCCCCGCTGATAGGGATTCTAGGGCTCTAGACAGATGGGGGAAAAAGTCTACACTTCTGCTACCCTGGCTGTAAGGGCTTTAAATTGTCAATTTCATATGCTTAAATATCAGCAATATTTAATGTCACTGCTTAAACAGAAAATGTTGACAAATACTGAATGTTCAGAGAACAAGGAATTGCAGGATTTATTGCATGCAGTGGGAAAGCATACTTTGCAATGTGTTTATGATTCACTGGAGGCCTCTTGCAGGGCTGCTGTTACAGGTTCTGTTATTAGGAGGCATGCTTGGTTAAAGGAACATAATCTGCCTGATCATGTTAAAGCAAAATTATTAGATGCACCATTACAGCATGATACTTTGTTTGGTACTAAAGCAGAAGAGGTGTTGAAAAAAATAGAGGATAAAGCAAAATCCATGCAGACAGTCAAGGATTTCTTACAGATACAGCCACCCAGGTTTAGCAGGAAGTGGCCCTCTAAAAATTGGTCCTTTCCAGTGTGAGACAGACCACAAAGAGGCAGAAACAGGCATCCCAGAGGCAGATCTCAGCCCCAAGGCTCATACAGGCCTAAACAATGGGGTGCTGCTACCACCAAAAGCAGAGAAGACAAATCACAACCTTACAGGAAACAGTCCCAATGACTTTCCTCTACCAGATCCAAGCACTTTTCATTTGGCGGCCCCCTTAGGGGAAAAACTAGCACTTTTTTCATCAAATTGGCAAGTGGATACCCAAGACAAATGGGAACATAGTGTCCCAAGGCTACAGGTTCCATTTTCACACCCTACCAAGGTCAAACGTTATGCCAGACCTGCCACACAATCAAAGGGCAGAGGCACAAAAACTAATTACAGCCCTCATGGACATGAGGGCCATTCAGCAAATACCACAGCAAGAGCAGGGGCAAGGATTTTACTCCAGACTCTTTCTAGTACCCAGAAAGGACAAAACCTGGAGACCAATACTGGACCTGTCTATACTAAATACGTTTCTGGAAGTTCCAAAATTCAGGTTGTTGACTCTACAGCAGCTACTGCCCATGCTGGGCAAGAAGGCTTGGCTCGTACCTTTGGACCTAAAAGAGGCATACCTGCATGTCCCAATCAGACAATCTTACAGAAGATACCTCAGACTCATATCTGGCTCAATGCATTACCAATTCTCTGCACTGCCCTTTGGCTTATCTACTGCACCCAGGGTCTTCACAAAATGCCTGGCACCAGTAATTGCGTTTTGCAGACAAAAAGGAATTCAAATATATCCCTACTTGGACGACTGCCTAATTCAAGCAGAGAACAAAGACATTCTTCTGAAGCATCTGGCATTTGTAAAAAGATTACTAATTGGCCTAGGGTACACAGTAAATGAAAAGAAATCAAAACTAGTGCCTTCTCAAGAGATAATATTCCTGGGTGCAAGCTTAAATACAACTGCCCAGATGGCTTATCTCATGCCAGACAAACAAAAGCAACTGACTACTTACTTCAAGAAATTGGCAACAAAAACCCACTTATCTGCAAGGAAAATCCTGCAGGCCTTGGGTTTCATGGCATCTTGCATTCTACTAATTCCATATGCCAGACTGCATATGAGGAAACTACAATGGTATCTAAAAAGTGTTTGGACTCAGCATTGCCACAGCCTGGAGACAGTAATTGCACTCATTCCCTGCCTGCAACAGGAGTTTCGATGGTGGGCAGAAGTCTGTCACCACAACAAGGGTCTGCCATTCAGATTACCCACAGCCAGACAAACACTGACAACGGATGCATCAGATTATACCTGGGGCCCCATATGGCAGGAAAATGTATTCAGAGCACATGGCCTCCAAACCAGATGCATCTTCACATCAATCAAAAAGAGATGCTAGCTGTTCAAAATGCCCTGACAGCTTTCAAGGACCTGCTTCATCCAGGACAGTTACTGATAAAGACAGACAACACTACGGTCATGTGGTACATAAACAAGCAGGGAGGTACACATTCCTACCCCCTCTGCAGACAAGCAATGACCTTATGGGACACAGCATTGGCTTTTCAAGTTCACCTGCAAGCACAATTCCTGCCAGGAAAAACAAATACTCTGACAGACGAACTAAGCAGAAACCTCATGGATCCCCATGAATAGAAACTGGATCCACAAGTCTTCAGCATGATAATAAGGAAATGGGGATGCCCAGACATAGATCTATTTGCCTCCCCTCACAACTGCCAATTGCAGAGATTTTGCACAAGGATTTATCACAAGCAAGCATGGAAAGTGGATGCCCTAGCCTTCAACTGGAAAAATCTAACGGTATATGCTTTTCCCCCACTGCCTCTCCTTCCCAAGGTACTCCTAAAGGTCAGACAAGAGAAGCCAAAAATGATACTGATTGCACCAGACTGGCCACGCCAGCACTGGTACCCAATCCTAAAGAGCTTGTCTCAAGGTCCAGCATGAATATTGCCTCAAACTTCTCACTTACTGACCAAACAAAACAATCAGATCCTGCACAGCCAACTCAGGACCTTAAATCTGGCAGCATGGCAGATAATGTAGTCATTCAGAACACTCCTCTTTCAAAAGCTGTTATGGATGTTATCTTGGAGGCCAGGAGGCCCAGTACTAGAAAATCCTATGCAGAAAAATGGAAGAGATTCTGTGCTTGGAACCAGGAACAAGGCAGTGACACGTGTGTACCAAATATCCCTCAGATTTTACAATACCTAACTGAGATGCTGAACAAAGGCCTTTCTTTCTCATCAATTAAGATTCATGCCTCTGCCATTTCAGCCCATTACAATACGGAACCACCTATCTTTTCTCATCCTTTAATAAGGCAGTACCTCAGAGGGGCCAAAAACATTAGACCTCCAAGAAGAGCACCAGTTCCGGCCTGGGACCTCAATTATGTTTTGGAAAAACTCACACTGCCTCCTTTCGAGCCAGCATCAACAACAGATATAAAATTCTTATCCTGGAAAATAGCTCTGCTCCTAGCAATAACCTCTGCAAGGCGAGTCTCGGAGTTACAAGCACTCATGGCTGTGGAACCTTTCGTCATTTTTCATCCAGACAGGGTTTCTCTGAGGACAAACCCTACATTTATGCCTAAGGTGGTGTCCAGTGTGGCCCTTAACCAAACCATTCACTTGCCTAACTTTTATCCTAACCCACAGAACAAGGGTGAGAAAATTCTGCATTCTTTGGACATACACAGGCAGTAATGCTTCTACTTGGACAGAAGTAAAGCTTTCAGAAAGACTGAGCAACTTTTAGTGTCATATGCTGCAGGATCACAAGGAAAGGCTATCTCAAAACAGACTATTTCTAAATGGATAGGCCATTGCATCCATTTCTGCTATTTTCAACATGGCAAATCAGTGCCTAAGGGCATTAGCCCTCATTCCACCAGAGCAGCAGCCACTTCAGCAGCCTTCCTCAGAGGCGTACCAACCAAAGATATCTTAGAGGCTGCAACTTGGAGTTCAGTGCACACCTTCACAAAGCACTACCACTTACCTCTTTACTCTTAAGTCCAGAGCAGGCTTTGCCACTGCAGTTCTGTAGGGCCTCATAGCCTCTCCTAACCCTATTTAGCCCAGCCGCCCTTCCTCAGCTTTGGGATTCAACCCAAGAGTAATGACTGCAACAGTGAAACATGATGAACATAGTACAGTTGTGTACCTACCATAAATGTGGATGTTCGAGTGTATTCCCTGTTGCAGTCCAGGTTACCCACCCACCATCCCCCTATTCTTTGCTGGGAGTTATCTGCACTTCTCTATCCTATACAACCTACTTGGTGTATTTGCTTGTAGATAAAGGAAATGTTATTTTTGTGCATGCATTTTTATTGGCATATTTTTCAGCCTACCAATTTGGGGGCACCTGACATCTGGGGCAAGAAAAACTGAAGAAAATGGCGTTGGCTGCATCTTTTATACCCCTGGCGCACTGACGTCAGGGAAGAGGTGACAGCAACCGATGCCGGACCTAGACTTTGGAATTCTGGCTGACTGAGGTTAGCCTGCCAGCAGGATAACCCAAGAGTAATGACTGCAACAGTGAATACACTCGAACATCCACATTTATGTTAGGTACACAACTGTACTTCTTGCTTTGCTGTCAGCATTGAACTTTCCCTTTCAGGAATAAATTCCAGTGTAACCCACCTCCTTTGCCATAGTGTAGTGTAGGTGTTGTGATCTGTACATTCTCTTTTTAGACACTAATAAACTTTTAAAGAAGTGGAAAAAAGTGTCAGACGTGAAGTATCCAGTTGCAACACATGATATAGTGGGCTGAAGGTATTAGTAGCTTCTCCTACTGGAATATGCATCACATGATTTCCTGGCCCTTTAAATAATAATGGTAATTATAATATGCAGTCACTATTTTGTGAAGATTTAAACTTTCTAGTTTTAAAAAGATGTATGTATAAGAGATATGGGTATATTCTTTTATAATGAAAGTTTTCCTTTCAGTATAATTACTGATACAAAGCTCCAGAGCTAAAGGAAACAAAACAATAAGCAAAGTAAGACATATCTTTCAGCTTTCCTACTTTTCTAACAGTGTTTAAGGATCACCTTCCACCCAGGTGAGAGAATGCACTTATTTATGAATTCTGTCATATAACACCAGACTTTCATTGTCTGGGTAAACAGACAGGCAGAACTCTAAGGCTATGCTGTGCTATGTGTAGTATTCTTACACATGCTCATTACTATAAAGTCCACAGAAAATGAATTGCATGCAGTAAAATATGAAACCTTGGTATATCCCAGCTGCTGCATGTAATGCAGATGTTGCCACTATTACTACCTCAGAATTACTCCTAGTCTTCAAGGCTCTGAGGCTGTGCTGATTGATTGACAGACGGCATTGCCGCTTGCATTTTTTTAACGTCTGTCCTTTACCAAAGGCACTGCAATGTGGAATGTAGGGTCTTGCCAGGTGGACTCTGAAGTGCATAGTAAAGTCTTGCACAACAGTTTTCATACACTGTGAAGTCTGTCAAGCAGCATTGTGACCGCAGTGGGAAGGGGTGATGGATAGACTGGTCTTTTATTCTTCTGAAGCCCCTTTACAATAGAGTATGGAAAACAATGTCTGCACGTAGATTAGACCAAGTTGGAGCAATGTTATAGGTTCATAGGTGTGTACTAAGTTAATGGCCCTGGAGCCTTGACAAGCCTAGCCCATAGAACTGCCCTGGCATCGTGCCACCCGACGTTAGTTCCCAGTGCCTCTATGAAGTAGAGCCACTGGAGTGATCCCCGGGGTGAACTTTCTATTTCACATCCACTCATCAAGATTTCTGTTGAAGAGGGCCAGTGAGGTGCTCTGCTTGACATGTATGGGAAGTCTTTTCCAGAGCATGGGCAGTCTCTGGGTTATGAACCTGTCCCTCCAGCATGTTCTGTTGATTGTGGTAATGAGGTTGAGGTCTCTGGAGTGTGTGGTGCGGAGGGATTGGGATTTGTTTAGATGTAGCATTTCTAACAGAGCTGGGTTAGACATGGCTTTGTAAGTCAAGTAGAGATCGCCTCTTAGTAGATGATATGAGACAGAGAATAGCTGGAGTTTTTTGAGTCTGTCCGTGTAGGACATGTGTTTGAGGCCTAGGATCTTCTTCGTGAAGTACTTTTGTGGCCTTTCCAGCTGTTGCATGTGTCTATTAAGGTACATGCCAAATGGGGCATTGTACTCGATGACTGGCCTAATGAGAGAAGAGTAGAGAGAGGTGGTGACCTCTTTCTTCTTGGATGCAAAACCCTTGGTAATGAGATGTGCCACATAGAAGGACTTTCTGACCACAGTGGCAATGTGATGGTTGAAGGAGAGGTTGCTGTCAACCTGTGTCCCCAGATCTCTTATAACGCCTTCAGTGTTCTCCCATTGATGTGGTAATTAGTGGGAACTGAGTTTTTCCCAAAGGGAATGACAATGCATGTTTTGGCATTAAGATAAAGCCATGGATTTGACACCAGTCATTGGTCTCCATAGCCTTTCTGTAGGATATCTACATCACTTGGGGAGTTAATAATGGCTCCCAGCTTGCAGTCATCTGCGACTTTGGTCAGCCAGGGTCCCTCCGTGTTGGCCTGGAATTCTGAGAAGTAGATGCCAAACAAGAGAGGACCTGGGACCGATCCCTGTGAGACTCCATTCGTGACTGGTCAGCAGTCTGACTTGGAGTCCGCTACTTTCACACTTTGGGTTTATCTGTGAGGCAGTTTGTAACCCACCTAGTGATATAGGGGTTGATGCCTAGTTTTGTGAGTTTACCAATAATTCCTGAGTGGGGAATGGTATCAGAAGCCTTGGCCAGATCGAGGTAGGCTGTATGAACTGCCTTGCCCTCAGTCACAGCTCTCGTGACTGACTCAAAGAAGTCAACCAGGTTGAGCAGGCATGATCTACCTTGCACAAAACCAAATGGAGTGGGATCTAGAGTTTGGGGATCCCCTATATCCTTATTAATTAGGTCCATGATGATGCGCTCCATAGCCTTACATATCAGACTCGTCAGGCTAATGGGGCAATAATTCCTAGGGTCTGTAGTAGCTCTCCCTTTATGGAGAAAGATGACTGTAGCAGTGCGCCATTCGGTAGGGACAAAGCTTGAGGTGAGGCTGTGATTGAACAGGGTGCACATATCTTGTGCCAGTTCACTTTGTAGTTCATGTAGAACACATCCAGGGATATTGTCGGGTCCCATGGAAGCTGTATTCTTGGCTTTGGACAATGCAGCTTTAACCTGTGCTGCAGTCATCCTGGGTGCCTGGCATTCCTCCAGTATTGTGATTGGTCCTTTAGGTGGGGGGAGAGGGGTAAGGTTGGTACTGAATCTGTCGGCCAGTATGTTGGCAATATCTGTTGGCTCAGTATAGGTGGTATCATTGTGCAGTAACTCAGAGCAAATCTGGGTATTCCCATGGAGATTCTTGATATAACTAAAGAAGGCTTTGTGGTTGTTTTTCTGCCTTCATAGCTGGCTTTAGAGGTTTTGATGAAGGATCTCAACTTTTTGTTGAGGCTAATAAGGGAGTTTTTCCAGTCTTGGGCCTTCACCTTTTTCTGCAACAGTTTCCTCCTCCTGTTGTAGAGTTTATTAATGACAGGGGACCACCAGATTGGCTTCCTTTTTTTGGAGGAGAGCATTTGGTTCTGTTGGTTATGACTAGTTCCATGCATTTATGTACATGTTCGTACAGTGCATTGGTGTATGATTCGGTAGTCATGCAGCTATTTTCCATTGGCATGGGTGCCATGAAGTTAGCCACCTCTGTTTTTAGGAGCCCAGAGTCAGCTTTGGAGAAGTTTTTCATGGTGGTTACCTTTGCAGGGGGTTTGGGTGAGATGTGGATTTCCATGGTGATAGTTTGTGGTCAGATCTAACCAGGGAGGAATTGACTGTTGGTGTAGAGCAACGGTTGCCCATGTTAGTAATAACTAGGTCAAGGATGTTGCTTTCTGTAGTGGGGGTAAGAATGAGCTGGTCCAGGGCATTGGAATTGATGAATTCCAAGAAGCGTTGGGCCAGTGAATTGTTGCATTAGTAGTTTTCCCAGTTGATGGAGGGGTAGTTGAAGTCACCTAGTATGAGAGTGTTGGATTGGTCCCTAATAGTTTCCAGGGTTCTTAGAAACGTGGAGTAAGGGTCTTGGGACATGGTTGGGGACCTACAGCAGGCTACGTCCTGAATTTCCGTCTTACCCAATGTTAGTTGTACCTTAAGTATCTCAGATGCATTATGCTGTGCTACCAGTCTGGAGGTGTGCATATCCTTTATGAATATGGAGAGACCACCGCCTTTGGAGCTTCGGTCCACTGGGGCCAAAAGGTGTGGAATGAGTTATAGTCTGGTAGCACAGGGGTGCTTTCTGCTGCTTTAAACCAGGTCTCCGTTACAGCACAAATGTCGATGTTCTCCATTTCAAGGAATGCTTCAAGCAAGTGCATCTTGAGATTTAGACTTCTAGCATTGAGCAACATGACCCTCAGATTGTATTTATTTATAGTTGTTACGATGATAATTTGGTCTTTGGAACTTCACCTAAAAAGGCACTATAGGGGTGGCAAGAGCCTTAGCCAGTATCCGGAAACCCAGGGGTGACAGATGCAGGCCATCTCTGGCAAAGCATCAAGGTCTGTCAGTCATGTCATCCCAAACAGACAGATACTGGATCCGCTAAGAATGACACCAGAAACTTAGCCAATTGTTGAAGTCATTCATTTTCTGCTTGTACTGTGGTGTCATTCTGGGTCATGGCAGGATGCTGCTCAGGGGTACAGTCATACCTGCTGGGCCACATAATCTGAGAGCTCCTCCATGTATTTCTTCATGTAGTCCAGGGAGGTGCATCTCAGGTCATTCACACCCACATGGACAGTGACCGAGTCATACTTGTACTTGTTGTGGAGTGACCTAAGTGCGTGTGTTATGTGTCGGATTGTGGCACCTGATAGACAGCTGACTGTTACATTCTCCTTATTCAAACTAGTGAGTGGGACATCATTGTGCCTTACTATCGAGTCACCTATGATTAGTGTCTTGGGCAAGCTGTTTTGCCTTAGGGGCTTAGGTTGAGGGGCACACTGTGTAGGCGAGCTGTGTGTCTTGTGGTTTGTGCTGTGTTGTGGTGGTCAAGTGCATTTCTGCCTTGGAAGTCTCTGCTGTTTGGGTAGATTTCTATTGAGAGGCTGTGTGAAGGTGAGTGTGTGGTTTGTGTTTTTATGTGAAAGCTGTGATGGTGGATGTTCTGGAGGGCTTTGTGTTGCATGTGGTATGGTGGTGCAGGTGTTGACTTTCTCCTCTTGACCAGCTATTCCGGTCTTGGCTTGAGAGTGCATGGCTTCCAATTTGGATGTATAAGTGCATCTCTCGCAAGTCTGAATGTTGGGAGGTAAGAGGAGAGGGTTGTCTGTGTACATGAGGCAGTTGCTACACTGCCTCAGAATGTGCAAATTCACCAGGTTAATAGGAGAAAGCACAGGGAATTGACCTTTAGACATGCCAGGAGGGGTGGTCATTATTAGTAAGTACTGGAGCTGTTTCCTTATGTATTCCTTTTACAGGAAAAATTTCACTCGAGGTGTCCGAGTCTGTACAGAGCACTGCCAAACACTTGAAGGGAAACTAATATGTAGACCCTGAAAATTTAAGGATGAAGTATTTGGGAAGATATTCTGAAGTTACAAAGAAGTCAGACAGTACTTATTGAAAATAAAGAATTAGCTTATCAAGAATGATGAAAAGAGCAAACTGACTGGATCAAAGTCTGTCTGAATGCGCAGACACTGGAGTGGAAGTTGCTAGGGTGAGTTTTCTGGCTTGAAAAATCATTCATTCAGAGATTTACTTCTGTTTCTTTACAGTAACATTTGCCATGATAAAATGAACCAGTAATGCAGGAGGGGGTTGGTTACTGTAGGATTTACCCCTCCCAACTAGCCAAGTTTGGTCTTGAAGGCAAAGCCTAATAGGCCAAATACTGTGGACGGGAGCCGAGGTAAATCCCACTATAACCCACACCCCAGCGTCATGGGTGGTGAGCTTAATATTTTGAATTTTATGAACGGAGGAAATACTTGGGGGGGGGGGATGGAAATAGAGAGGTGCTTCCTGCTGATGATAATCTCTGGAGTCTTTCTAAGGTGTTTTATATAACATTTTTATGATCTAAATTGCAGGTGGTGTTTATTTTTATTTTGGTATATGTATATTCTCCTTCTTTAAAGATATTTCAATGCCAAAGGGAAACGCTAATGTGCTGGGCATGTGTTTAACTTACTTTATGTGTATTTGCTTAGAGAATACAAAACAAAGTGTAGCAGTGGTTAGTTTGTTTAGTTTTAAGTTAGGCAGTTTCATTTTCCTTGCAGATGTGACTCTTGGTTGAGTGAACAGCAGTTTCATTTTTCATTTTTAAGTTCAAACAACAAAAGATGTCCAGCACCAAGAGTGAAAATTATATGAGTTTAATGTGGCAACTCCAAAGTAAAATAAACAGCAGTTTGGTTTCGGACAAACGTTAGCCTTCCTCAGTGCTATAACCATAAGAAACACACACTATAAGTTTAAATAGTAAACCTAATTACAAAATAGCATCTCAGTGGGCAATCAATTAACTCATTCAGGCCAAGTTTAAACAAACCCCCCAACCTGATGATCCAACTGGATTCTTTTTTTATTTAACATAGTATATCAACCAAGTTTAGACTTGCTGTTTCCTGTAACCCTATCAATTATAATAAATTTAAACTGAGCAGTGGTGTGGGTCATAGCGTGTTCGAATAATGAACTGGACATCCTTTTATTTCTTATGTCACTGAGGTGCTCAGAGATACCAACCCTCAGTGACCTAGAGGTTTGCCCCACATAAAAGGCAGAGCAAGAGCAAGTAGCTAAATATATGACCCAGTCAGTGCTACAGTTCCCAAAACATAAAATGTCATAGACCTTGGAGGTATTGCTCATGTATGTATGGGTCATATATTTAGCTACTTGCTCTTGCTCTGCCTTTTATATGGGGCAAATCTCTAGGTCACTGAGGGTTCGTATCTCTGACCACCTCAGTGACAAAAGAAATAAAAAGATGTACAGTTCATTATTCAAACACGTTATGACCCACACCACTGCTCAGTTTAAATTTATTATAATTGATAGGGTTACAAGAAATAGAATGTCTAAACTTGGTTGGCATACTATGTTAAATAAAAAAGAATCCAGTTGGACCATCAGGTTGGGGGTTTGTTTAAACCTGGCCTGAATGAGTTAAATTGGTTGTCCAATGAGATGCTATTTTGTAATTAGGTTTACTATTTAAACTTATTGTGTGTGTTTCTTATGGTTATAGCACTGAGGAAAGCTAACTTTTGGCCGAAACCGGTCTGCTGTTCATTTTACTTTGGAGCTGCCACATTAAACTCATATAATTTTCACCCTTGGTGCTGGACATCTTTTGTTGTTTGACTATAGTGCTTCAGTCTGTGCACCTGCCATACCTGCAGATTTCCTTGTTCTAAATTTTTAAGTTCCCCATGTTAAGTAAAACAAGGAAAAGCAATGCATTTCAGAGAAAGTTTATCAAAGCAGTGAAATTTTTGGCACCATAGGCTTGGCTTGGGAGTGCCTTCTGTGTGGAGTCTGCATGTCCTCCCCGTGGTTGGGTAGCATTCGAAAGACATGCGTGCGTAAATGGGCGTGCCTTCATTGAAGGTTGGGCTCGACGCTGGCACCTCGGCGTTTTGTAAAAATCTCCTGCCAATCATTAATGGACAGGAGTTCCGCTGTGGCGACCCCTTACCGGGAAAAGCCGAAAGATAAACAACAACAACTTCCATGATGGTAATTTCAGAGAAAATTCCACAAACTCAGGTTCACAGAACTCCAGGGTCCTACTTAGTGTATTTAATAATACACTGACTGAGTTTGCCAGACTTTCAGTAGCTTTTGTTCTTGTGTCACTGGAAGCTGACACACCGACCCTAGTCCTTCAAGACATACCGAAAACAGACATACATCAACAGTGTCCATTAAAGTGCAGTTGATAAGCAATAGATGTCTATTTTTGTGGGGTCTGTGAGCTCATTTTCCCAAACAGTGGTCAGTATGCTGTTAGAGAGTGATGTATTGTGGGATATGAGACAAGCTCAGTAGTAGAGGGGAAACTATGAAGGGGACATTGGCAGGCCTAGTTTACGTTCAGTGGCTTGGACAGTAAAACTGATCTGAAAAGAGAAGGTATCCGTTGGGGGGATCATAAAACCAAGATGTTTAAAGTCTGGGGCCAACCTCATAAGGTCATCTTCGAGAACAGATATATATATATATGGATAGCGGAGCTGAACAAGGAGTGGGAATTGTGATGGTAAAAGTGTATGTATTCGGTCTTTTTGACATCAAGGTTGAATCCACAGATTTGTTTTTACTGTCATTTCACGCACCGATTTACATTTTTTATTGATACTATAGATTAGTTTATGTTTTAAAATGATTTATTTAACATTTGACCTGTCAGAACACTGTGACATATGTAATGTAAATCTTTCTCTTTCATTTTGGCAGAACTAATATTTTAATAGCTACAGTGTGTATTTTGTATGCCAGCTTTCTAGGGTTTTCTGATTTATTGTGGCTATGCATAATTGAAGTTGGGGTAACATGAGGGCAGTTGAATGGTGTTAGGCTTTTGCTTAGCTTTTATGCTGCGTTTCCAGGGTTTTCTGATTTATTGTGACTGTGTGTAATTGAACTTGGGTTTACATGAGGACAGTTGAATGTTGTTAACATTTTGCAGAGCTTTTACAGATATCTTAGCAGTTATTTGAGACAAGACCTGGCTGTGTTTTAATTCGTCTGCTTTCGCAACGTATTATTTTTACGGCTTTGGTTGTACTGGCACGTTATGGATCGAGTGACACGGCAGTTTGGCACTGCAGCAACTTGCTCATTATTTAAGTGTTACTTCTTTGACTCTTGCTTAGGCAGGCTTTTGTTTTATTATGGGGACATGATCTGAACTGGCTGCACTGTGGATTACAGAATCCATAATCTCAGGTGGTGGGCTATGTCTTTTGTGCTGCTGGAAAGTTACTTTCTGATCTTGGACACTGGCTGAAGAATATCTGCCTTCTGCTGGCCTAAATATTCATTTTGTGTCTGCGATGTGCCATGAAGATGATTCATCTGGTTTTCTTTGCAGACAATTTGCAGGGTAATAGTGGAGTTACTATTGCTGCATTGCAAAACTATTTAAATGTTGTTTTTGAAGGAAGCTGTTGTTTTTTTTTTTTGTTTTGGATCTGAACATATATTGCAGACGATTCAAAATTAGTTGGAAGCTTAATACAGTGGCAGCTCCATTTCGTATTGCAATTTTACTGTTCATAGTTATTGTGAATAATGTTCTTTTTTACTTTTAGTATTTTCTTGATGTCTAGATGCACCAATGTTCTTTCATTAAATTTTATACAGGTTTAATAACCATCTGTTATCACACAAGTCAAGTGCACTTTTATAGGCTTAATAAGAATTTTAGGGTATCAGCCATTTGGTGTTGTACTTTGACAGATTCGAAATTTTGATAGGCTTCTACAGTGGACTAAAGCCACTTCTCTGACAGTTTAAGTGTTGTAGTTTCTCTGGATATGCCAGAAGATGTATTTACACAAGCTGAATTTTTTTTTTTTGTTGTTTGTGATTTCATTTACTATTTATTTATTTTATTTATTTTTATTTTACATTTGTTTACTGGGGATGTCTGACTGGGCTAGTGGCCCGTTTTCAGCGGAGGCCTGAGGAGAAAAGCTCCATTACAAAAACACATTACAAACAATACAAGAAATCGATAACAATCAAGAATACATAATTTTGGTAAATATAGGTAGTAAATAGTTTATACATAAACAATAAAAATTGGGAGAGTAAAATCCAGTGGAAAAAAAGAAAGCTAACAAACTAGCATGAAACAGCTTGTGCCATCATAGAGAAATGACTGATCAGTAGATCAGTATCATGGTTTTGGTGGTAAATATTTATGAGATACATGTATGGTATATGAACAACAATATGGCTAATTGTTGCTATGTTAGTATTACTTGTTTTAAACAATGATAGGTAAAGAAATATTGAGGTGAAGTACAAGAAGGAGGGAATATGGTGAAACTGTAGGAAGCTTGAGATAGGCAGATAAAAATAGGAGCTGTAGTGAGCTTTAGATAGGCAGAGAGAAATACAAGGCTGTTGAATCCATTACATTAGCTACATCAGTACACTCATCACACATGTGACATTATACCTGGTCTTATTTGTCCTGGTCTCTGTTAAACAACCCCTTAAAGTTGTTCAGTTGAAGGGCCATACCAAACATGTTCTTCTGAAATACCCTCCCACCTTGGTCATTGCTCTGTCATCACTTTCTGTTTCTTTGCTTTCCTTAGTGATTGCGTTATTCTTTCTGTCACTTCATGGTGAAGATGTTAAAATGCATGTCAGTAACATAATCTCGTATTCGTTTTTATTCCTGTCCAGATGACAGACGTTCCTTGCCAAGTTGTGCTCTGCCATTTTGCCTAATTGCAGTTCATAAAGAATTGCCATTTGTTAGGTGCGATGGCAGAGCTGTGGTCAAACAATAAGGTAATGAGGGGACATGGTGTTGTGCAAACAAACTCCCCTTTTCAGAAATTTAGCAGCATCACTGTATTGGTATAGAACCAAATGAGTTTCTGTCAGTAGGTTTGCTACACTACTGGGAAATGCATTGCTGGTAGCTTTTTTTGATGTCTTCCATTCGAGTTATTTTTCACTTTTACCTTAGTTTACAATGATGTACTACTCAGCTCTGTTTGCTGAACAACATATCACCAGGTAAAGGTGCATTGCTGCTCTGACAAAGGAGTACACTATCTGTTTGCTCGCAGCTGGAATCCCTTCTGTTATCCTACTGGGACCGACTGATTTGCAAATAGTGTAATGTTTGTGAATCGCATGTTACCATGAGCTGGTGTAATTTGCATGTGTGGTGTCTAGTTGGAGTGCCATGTATACACAAGGTAAAGCCACATGCATGGTCTTGCCCGAATGTGTGCAAGTCGATACAAGTCACAATTGGCTTTGTTAGGCTGTTGAACCCGGTCACCACCCTACTCCCTGGAGCACAATGTTTGTGAATAGCACCCAGCATCATCTTAACTTCTCACCTAAAAGTCAGCATGGTTTCAGAGATTGTCTCAGCACATACATTACAGTCAATTTAGTAGATTGTTGTGTGGGTTAAAACAGAAATGAACAAGAAACAATAGCCAAGTTTTTTGATTTGTGGGATGCCTTCTGTTGTGTTACTTATCTTCTCTTTGTGAGTAACCACAAACCATTGACTGTAATAAACCTGTATTAAAATGGTTTAACAGCTTTCTGGTGGACATAATACAGGCTACTGCCTGGCTAAATTCACTGCCTTTTCCTTACAAACCTAATTTAGTAGTTCCATATGGTTCAATAATAAGACCATTGATGTTTTTATGTTTCACTAACCATATGTATAATCACACAAATAGTATGCAGACAGTGTCACCCCTGCAATAACTGTGATTACCTTTCCTCATTTCTAAATGTGTTGCATGCTGGCTTTATCAACCTTAATAACTGCCTTCACCAATATGTAATCATCTTAACTAAGAAAAATAAAAAAAAAACATTTTATTTGGAAAACAGACGAGAGAAAATCAAGATTTGCTTGCAAGTGGAAGCATCCTAGGTGTAGCAGGCCATAGAGAATTTGTCTTTTGCTGGAAAAAAAATTGGTCCTGTTCTTGTCAACAAGCTAAATTTGTAGGATCATGTTGATGCTAGCATAATGGAAGCTAACAACAAATGACAGCCCTTTACAGTTAAACATTACTACCATCCACAATGTATGTATTATTACTACCTGAATTAATGTGTGGAACAGTTGTCATAGAAACCTAAAAAGTACATGTACTAAACAAATTCACATGTACATGTAACAGAATAGGCGAGTCTCCATTCAGCCAGCCTTTTCCCATTGCTGTCTTGTTTTGGCGTGCTTAGAATAATCTAAGATGAAACATTCCTGCGTAAATGCTCCTTATAAACCATTGTGCAAAAAACACTGCCTTGATTTATCCAAACACTGTGGGAGGTGGAGCTAACTAGACAATACTTAACAGAAAATATACATATCTGCAAAAGTAGGTGATAGAAGAAAAATTGTGCTTACACTTTCTTTCTGTAATGACCTTCCTAACAGCACAGGGGTTATACCCTCTTCCTCACTCTCTAAAGCAGCAAGACACTGCTCACCTTAATGTCATGGTGTCACACTTCCAGTAACACTGTATAACATTCTGTTTGCTTAGACTTCACTTAAAGTTCTCATACCACTGTACAGTGCTTACGATCATAACATCACTGTGTACACAGTGTTCACTTTGATATCATTACTCTGCAGACTGTTACGACTTCACTCCGTTCACAATGTCACCATCATTCAATATATACTGCTTACTATCAGGAGATCCCACTGTACAGAGAGTATGCTACGGTTACATCAATTTGTACTTTGTGTTTACTATGTTGACATCACAATTTACAAAGTGTTTACTATAACATCACTCAGTACTCAGTGTTTGCTATCAAGATATCACTCTGTACATAATGTTTACCGCCATGACGTCAGCTGTCTGTTACTGTCATACTGTACATCATAGAACTCTGCTCCTATGTTTACCGCCATGACGTCAGCTATCTGTTACTGTCATACTGTATATCATAGAACTCTGCTCCTATGATTACCGCCATGACGTCAGCTGTCTGTTACTGTCATACTGTATATCATAGAACTCTGCTCCTGTGTTTACTGCCATGATGTCAGCTGTGTATTACTGTCATATTGTACATCATAGAACTCTGCTCCTATGTTTACCGCCATGATGTTAGCTGTCTGTTACTGTCATACTGTATATCATAGAACTCTGCTCCTTTGTTTACTGCCATGATGTCAGCTGTGTATTACTGTCATACTATACATCATAGAAGTCTGCTCATAAACTCATCACATTCTTACTTTCTACATCATATACTTTTATAGATTGAGCTACTTTGTCACTTTCTTTACGTTGTGCAGTACACAGTTTGGCACGAGTTGTAAAAGAGTTCCATCAGTTTTATTGTACATTTTGTTTGCAGCTGCTGCCTGATTCTTCTTAACAGCAGTTCTACATCTCCCTATCCCCCTCGCAGTTTTTACATCTTTGTAGAATTAACATACAGACTTATATAAGTTGTTAGTTATTAGGCATGCAGTCCAGAAACCCAAAGCACTTTCTGGGTAAATGACTTGCTCAAAGCCAAACAGACAAATGAAGGCTGAGGGAGTCAAACCCTTTACCTAAGATGCAGAACGTCAACAGCTTATAGTTTTAACCTGTTTGCTTACTGACATACTGTCTCATGTTATGTATGTGCACGCCAGATGTATTCCAGCTGCATGAATACTGGGTTCTTGTGTGCTGGATGATAAATGCGAAATATCAAGTGGTTATTTGCATATTCTACATATGCATGCTTTTTGCATACACCCAGTTAGACTGTGGGTACCTTATGGAGTGTTGTGTCTGTAGCCCCCTTTAATTCACTTAGAAAATATTTAACGACTCTATGTTCATGTGTGTACTATAATCTATAAGTTGGATATGTTTTATAATTTTGTCATTTTGGAGCTTTTCTCCATGCCCCCTCTCCAAACTTAAGTAATTATTTACTTATAAATACTGAAAAGAATGCTGTGAGTTGGTTTGTTTTTGTTTATGATGGTTCTTTTTTTCGGATGCACCACGCATTTGTAATGGTTAGTGCTGCATGGAAATTAGGAAAAGAATTGGGTGTTACTGTAGGCCCTCCTTTGTATAACACTTTGTAGCCTCTCAGAGCTGAGATGTCATACTACAGTAGGCTTCACAGAACACAAGACACCGGACTTGATGCAGCATCATTTTCATGGTACTGTACACCTTGTGTACAGCAGTGTGTCTTGGAGGTATACAGCTCCATTTTTGTAGCACAGCTTAATGGGAGGGGCAAATACTGAAGGGCCTCCCAGAGTTCTATCTAGCCACCAACCTCCAGCCCAGTAGCCAATAAAAATGCTCTGAAACCCACTACTGAAGGAAATTGCCGAGCTGTTAGGGCCACAGCCCACCTGGCTGAGTACCATAACATTATGGCATGCTGAATGCCCCTGTTCATTGTAGAGTCAGCACACGGTAAGTATAGCATGGCAGAATGCTGATTAGCAGTATACGTTTTTATTAGGAATATGTTTCTTAGCTGAAATGTCCCTTATGTAGATTTATACTGTGCATTAATGTTAACGGGAGGTACTTATAACTCAAGCTTCCAGGACTAGTACAGATTACATGCCTATTTGCAGTATAGGGTAAAATTTCAATATTCCCCCATTGTAATATTTTTGTTTGTTGCCGTGTTCTTGTTCATGCACCTTTTGTATGGGGTTATATCTTAACAGGTCACTCCCCATAAATGAGGTCCACTAAGTGGGTTGTCACCCAGTAAACAAAATTTAATAACATAAATGAAACATACTTTGCTTCAAAGGGTGTAATACTTTTTTTTTTTGTTCAACTCCAATAAGTGCAACGTTCCTGAAAAAAAAGTTCTAAGTTTTTCATTGTATGCAGTAATCTGCATAGGGATTCTGGGTGGAAAGGTAACAAGAAAACACCTAAAATGCTGTATGGAGATTGATTAAGAAATAACTTTTGTTTTATTTTTTTCCTTTAAGGTACAAGTCAAATGAAGATTATGTTTATGTAAGAGGGCGTGGTAGAGGAAAATATATTTGTGAAGAATGTGGAATTCGCTGCAAGAAGCCAAGCATGTTGAAGAAGCATATTCGTACACATACAGATGTTCGGCCGTATGTATGCAAGTTCTGCAACTTTGCCTTCAAAACAAAAGGTGAGCACTAACTTGGATAACAAAGCAAAACTTTGCTTTCTCAGTGAGAGCAACTATTGCTGTAGCATAGTGTACACCATGAAAGTATTTATATGTAATAACCTCATACAGTGCATTCATTTTTATCATTTCATTTAACAGCAGCATTTTTTTTGTTATTTAATGATACAGCAACTGTGCTATAAGCATGTTTGAAGCACAGAATTAATAATGAAACGTTTCTGCTCAGTAGTAATTTTATTAAAAGATACCATAGCCTCTCAAACTGGACTTCATACTCAACAAAATTGTATATACTTAATGTTCCTGAAAGTAGCTGCAATTCATAAACAAATTAGTTTAGGCATGCAGTAAAGTATCTAGGTCCATTACACCTTAGTTTGCTATCCTTAGACGTCACATGACTGTCCCCTTAGCATCGGGCATTAAGGAAGAAATGGATTCTGAAACTTATTTAGCGCTGTAGAGCATTCTGCTATGAAACTGATGGCCTCCTTAGAGTCTAGAAAGATAAGAGGGTCTTGGTATCCTTGGATTAGATGCAAAACAACAAGAGGGAAGCCCTTGTCCCACGAGATCAGTGATGGCTACTTTCATTCATGTGTTAGGTTGCTAGAAGAGTGCTGATATTGCTTAGCACACTCCTCTACACTTGCTATTCTGCCGCAATACTGCATCAGTTTATGACTGATCAATGCTGGCCCATTTCATTTTACTCCATGTCACCCTAGTGGTAAGCAATTAAAGTAAATAATCCTTTCTTTTGAGAGTCAAAATTGGATGCTCTTGGCATAACTCAGCAGTGTGAACTGTGTGAACAAATGTGGCCTAAAGAATTTCTCCTCTTTCATGGGTAAGTGTTTTATCAGTGCATACTTACAGGGTTTTACTATTTCTGGCATGATATCATTGTTATGAGCAACTCTGAACAGCCCACTTAGAGACAGTTTGTTTTGAAAATAGTGCTAGCAACTGTCAGGTAAACAGACAAGCTGTGATACAGAGTGGGCAAAGGTCAGTGAAAGTTGCCCACAATACTCTTCAGGTTCGCTGTGGTTCTCCTGCCATCACATGTTGCTCTTTGGCTTCGTCATCAGTTTTAGTATGATTGTAGCTGAAAGTGTGTTGATCTTCCCTTCAGGACTGTTTCTGCTTCAGTAAAGGAACAAGTCTTGCTGTTGTAGAATAAATGAAACTTGTTGAAACAGCAGGGTCATCTCCATATGCTGAGCACCACTTCTGCAGTGCTAGAAATGTTTTGTATTACTACTTTCATGTAGCCTGTTCCTCACACACTTCAGGGATTGGCAAGGATATTTTTTGTGATTTCTCACAAACATCTGGATTCTGAAGACAATCGTATACATTTGTCCTCTCTCCAGAATATTTTCCTCTTCTCAGCTGGTTGTTCCATTTTTTTTGTGGGTTAAGGAGCACTTTGTTCTGTATATAAAGTGCTTATGAGAGACCTTGTAAATTAAGACTGTTGTTCTCTCAAGTCTATCTTTGACTGAAACTAGAATAGCAGCTGGGCCGTATTAGCACTCTTACTTGTTTCTTGTAAGAAGGACAACACAGAACCCACAGTCTCCTTTGTAGGAGATATTGTGAATAAAATTGTTGCAAAATTATTGGCTAATTTGTTTGCATTAGTGATTCTAATATTGATTTCTGTTCTATGGAACCAGTTGGTATTGAAAACAAGGTTGAAGCAAGTGCCATAGTAAACAGAGATAATAAAATTCCAGCTTCTGCAGGATTACTGGTGTATGCCATATTGTGCGTATGACTGCAACTTATGGTTGTAAGATCTGCCAGGCTCTTTTCTCTGTAAAGTTATATTGGTTACTAGGTAGTTAGCTAAAGCAAAAATAAGCCATTATTTTAGTGATATTTCTGCCTTCATTTGTAGTGCCTTCAAAATCGTTGTAATCCAGGACCGGGCTCTCAAATGTCTCATGAAGTCTTGTCAGTAATTTTACTTATTGATGTTATTTTATTTCACATTTGTTTACTGGGAAAGTCCGACTAGGATGTACACCCATTTTCAGCAGAGACCTGGGGAGAAAAGCTCCACATATCACAATAACAAAGTCTAGCACTGCAAACCAACAATTCATAATATGCATGTTTTGATATTACAGCTTATTAGTTTTTACACTTAATTATAAAAAAATCTATTTCTGTGGTACAGGGAGAGCTATGGAAGACAGTCTAGCTGTAACATAGTATATCAAGGCAGCTAATGTTAAATATAAATGCATTACGACATTGTTTAGTGCTTGGGTATATATGCTGGATCATGGTCTTGCGACACTGAAGCAGACTGTCTCTCTGCCATCTCTTCAGACTGGCTGAAGACACAGGTACTCAGAGCTGATGTTGGGTAGCTCTGATGCTTCTATACTCACTCATTTAGCAGCTGTACAAAAGGATCAGTAATTGGGTTCTGTTGTATTTATACCAGGTGTTAGGCACATACAAGACAAAGAATAATGTCAGTACTGCAAGACAAAGAATAATGTCAGTACTGTGCCCCTCAGGGTGATCGTATACCCTACACTTCACTGCCCAGGAGGTTGGTATAATGGTTAAGGTGTTTACCTTACAGCCTCAAAGTACATGGTTTGATTCAGACCTTTGAGGCAAATTGCCTAGACTTAAAATGACCCACAAGGACAGCCAGCCTATCACTTGCCTGTGAACCTATGAACTCTCCCTGTTTGTATCTATTTACAGAAATCACATAGTCATTTTGATCTAAGCTGACATTTCTTTGTTGTACTGTCTTCTGTTTTCATATATTGTACCTGTTATAGCTTACATAAGTTCCTTTTTTACGTAATGGAACTTTATTTGTTATGTAGGTCTCTTGTAGTACAACATTGAATCTTAATATTGGCTTCTCTGGGTAATTATGAATATTCTATATATAACAGGATCCACATCTTTCCTCGGGTGTCTTCTGAAAATCGTCTGTGCTCAGATGACATTCCTGTCACAGGTACCACTTCTAAAAGCAAAAAACTTAGCAGTGGTTTACCACAGGGCTCAGTGTTGTGCCTTCTGCTATTTGGCATTTATTTCTCAAACCTTAAGATCAGCACTCCTGGTCTATGGTTAAGTTTGCAGATGTCTGTAAAATGGGTATTATTTGGCCTTCTGATGACTCACGTTTACTCCATCTTGGATCAAACCATGCTAACAACAGGTGCAAGGGCAATGGTCTCAAAGAAATAGTTCATTTTGGTAAACAAAACATTTTCACTTAGTGACACACTGTCCAATCAAACACTGTTATAAGGGATCTAGGCACTTTTGTTGATAATTCATTATTGTTTGACCATCCTGTCTCTGCAGAAGTTTACAAAGCCTCCTGTCTGGCTCATCTTGCTTTCAAGGACATCTCCACTAGATCCAAAAAGTGTCTATTCCCTGTTACTCATATTTCATCAAACACATCCTTGAGTATAGTGCACTTTTTGGCATGTATTTGTCCAGACATGTCACTCTTCCTGAGAGGTCTTAGAAATTCAGTACAAAAAGATAAGTGGCATCAAAAATCTTTATCATGACAGAAGCAGCCCTCTTTCTAAACTCAGTGTCTAATAGATTCCCCCACGGAGATCTGTGTCTGGCCTTTTGAACCCCGAAAGATCCAACCGTCTTTGATCTCCTATTCGGTCACAGAACAAATGATACGTTAAATACCCAGTTAAAGGAACTAAACCTTCATCAGCAAATAACCATGACAAATTGGTGTAATAGCTTCAGATCATTCATAATTTCATAGATTCAGAATTGGATTGGCAGGCTCAAATTCTCCATTGGTCTACCTTGTCTTGCCTCCCTTAATACTGGAGGGAACCTTTTGAATACAGTTTTTTTTGGCTAGGCTTGTAATGGCCTGCAGACTGACTGCCTAGTAGTTACCTATGGACCTATAAATACATGGGTGTTTTTAGATACTATTTTTTAATAAAAAGATTCTTGAAAAAAATATCCCGCTGTTGCTATATTGTTCCTTGAGTGCATACTTGGTTAACGCAAGACAGTACGATTATTTAATGTTGTATATATTAATGCCACTGGGAGTACTGTTGTGTTCCTCAAAAAATGCATGTTTTACAGTGACTTAAGTGTGTTATGGTGAAAAATAAGATGCAGTGAAGTGTGATGCAGATATACTTCATTTACGAATCCTGAAGATGTCACGAGTACAGTGCATTTATAGGAAGAAAGCTATCTAGTGTGATTCTGTGAATGTGGCACTGTTTTTGCCATTGCTAGAAGCTGTTATACTAAATGTCTGATTCCTCTGTAAAGTTAATGATAGTTTTTATTTTAGGAACAGAGCTGTAGGCAGTTTCATCTGTGAAATAATCCCTCCAAGTGTACTTCAATAAAATGTTGCATGTTAACATGTACACAGCAACATTTGACTTGGCAGTCAGTACCTCCTGATAATTTATCCAAATGTAATTAGGAATGCATCCAGTGCTAAGGCATTTTTTTTAGTGCATTGCTTTTCTGAAAGCTTTTTATTTTCACCTCCAGTGTACAAGGTGATTTAACAAAGCAAGTTTAAAACTCTTAATGTGCAATGCCAGAAATTTAAATTCCTTATGGTAATATTTACTGTTGGCACGTTGGTTACAGTTTTCCTCAGTTTAATTGCCTTCTTTGGTGTTTGCATGTTCTGTCAGTGTTTCTATGGGTTTCAGCGTATGTGTCCAGTTTCTTTCTATGTTCCACAGAACAGCTGGTAAATTGCTGATGGCTGTATTGCTCATAGGAGTGATTGTGTGCATCTTGTAATGGCTGTCATACAAGCACAATTTTCATACTTACCCCTAGAGGACTGTAAGATTAAGTGACACCACAGTTAAATAAAAACTGGATGGAATCAAACCCTGGAATACAGGAAGCAACAGCTCATAGCCTTTCACCTCTGTGCTAGCCGCTGACTGCCATCCGCCTCATTCATTCTTCTATCCAGGCAGCAAGGACCAGGCTTCACTGGACAGGGTGACAGACATCTTGCTTCATTCATTTCCTGATAGGTTAGCGTTATCATGCAGTGTGTTCTCCTTTGGGGACAAGCACAGGGTGATAGGAAGTGGGTTAGTCTGCACATCCTGCAGACTATCTTGTCTCCGCCCTCAGCACAGATGCTGCCTTTCGGGAAATGCATGTATGGTATCACATATCCCAAGTCTCCTGGCTGAGTGGTGACCATTGAGCAGTTTAAGTATGATAGACTAATTTCCATGGTTGATGCACCTGGATTCCTGCAAGTTTTCTCAGTTTTGTTAGCCCAGACTACCTTCCTGTCAGGACTGCTGAGCCAGCATTGGCTGCTCAGTCCCTTCCTCCCTAGCCCATTTCCTCCATCCATACAAACTGTGTGAGCAGCTCGTGTGCTCCAAATCAGTGGTTTATTACTTAATCTTGCCCTGCTGGACTATACATGTATTCTGAGCACAGCACACTGTGATGTTGGGCGCAGAATGTATATCTGGTTAAAGTACACAAGCATGCAGGCTGTTAGCTGTTCCTGCATTCGACAGATAAAATTAAGTGTCCTTCCTCTTCTGTCAATGTGCTCTGATCTTTTGAGAGGACAGGATACCTACTGGGGTAGCTTCCCAGATTAGTAATTATTTATTCATGAGGGCTTTATACGGGGCCTTTCTTTTTTACTTAGCTCTTTACACATGTATCAAAGCCCTTGAATTGAAAAACAGCCAAACTGCAGTGAAAAGGATTAATATTAAAACAATAGAAAGTAAAAAGAAATCACAATGAGAAGCAGTCATTCAGTAAATGACATTGTCTGCATACGGATGCAAAAATAGGAAACAAAACTAACCTTAAAGTGTCTGGAGCACAAAGTTGATAAAAAAAGGCTACCAGATTAACATAACTGTTACTGTGCTTTCATAAAATTGCTACACCCGTAAAAGTGTTAAAAAACATTAACGTACCGTAGAAAAACAATAAAATGCATTTGTTGTGTAGCTCATTCATAAAGTCATACACTTAACTACATAAACCCTGTCAGACTACTTAACTACACATATTATGTAATTAATAATTCAAACTGTGAAAACAATTAAATTAATGGAACTTGTGGAGGCCTGGGTTGTGTAATACAAGAAGGATCAGCACTGTAAGGATAAGGAACTCGTTTTGTGAGTAGTGGTTTCAGATCTCATCATGAAATTCATTCCCATAATCCCATAGTGCTGCTGTTTTGTGCACTGCTCCTCAAACTCTCCACATATTCCATACATATTGCACCATAACCCCCACATATTCCATAACTGTCATACACGTGTATATATATATATATATATATATATATATATATATATATATATATATATATATATATATATATATATATATATACACACACACACACACTGTGCATATTTCGTACATATGGAAGATACAGACTTTTCTGGTTAGAAGGACAGGTCTGTATTTTAACTTGCAAGTTACTTTGTAATCTTCCAAGGGTATATCATAGGACTGGCTGCTGTGATTTGTCATACCAATGAATGTCATTGTCTTTTTTTTTTTTTTTTTTTTTATTCAACTATTGTATGTTAACCAAAGTGAATTTCCATGCCAGCAGCTGGTTTTGTGCTTCTTTTTTCTGTTTTATGGAGGGACTCCTTTAATTTAAGTCAATAAATGAAGCAATGTAACGACAAGTCCAGGAAACAAAATAAATAAAAAAATAACATAACAGAAATTAGTCCACTGGAACCATGAGCGTCAGTAAATATTTTATTGACACAATAAAACCCTAGTATAAAAAACTTTCACAAGTGCTTCTTCAGGCTTATCAAATACAAAATAAAAGCTCACTATATATAACAATTAAAATACATCATGTGATCTAACACACTTAACTGATAGAGACCAGTTAAAGAAAACCTTACATAATATTTGATCAAGTAATTCATTTAAACAGGCTTAATACCAACCAAAGTGAATTTCCATGCCAGCAGCTGGTTTTGTGCTTCTTTTTTCTGTTTTATGGAGAGACTCCTTTAATTTAAGTCAATAAATGAAGCAATGTAACGACAAGTCCAGGAAACAAAATAAATAAAAAAATAACATAACAGAAATTAGTCCACTGGAACCATGAGCGTCAGAAAATATTTTATTGACACAATAAAACCCTAGTATAAAAAACTTTCACAAGTGCTTCTTCAGGCTTATCAAATACAAAATAAAAGCTCACTATATATAACAATTAAAATACATCATGTGATCTAACACACTTAACTGATAGAGACCAGTTAAAGAAAACCTTACATAATATTTGATCAAGTAATTCATTTAAACAGGCTTAATACCAACCAAAGTGAATTTCCATGCCAGCAGCAGGTTTTGTGCTCCTTTTTTTTTTCTTTCTGCAGGTCGTATTACATTGTTTTATGTAGGGACTCATTTGATGGCTGTTCTTCATCATCTAATTACCATGCTGTTGGGAACTCATTTATTTCAACCTATGCACTACTTAGCATGGCAAATTGAGTTATGGAGTTTTATAACATTTGGATTTTTTAAATCTTGATGACATTAAATTGATTAACATCAGCCTAATGGGAACTGTGAAGAATAAGTCAGGCCTGTCTGTCTACAGTTAGAAACAGTGCAGGATTTGGAACTGGAAATGGGAACATGAGCCCACATGGTCTGTAGCAGTGATGCATCTAAATTAATTCTGTCTTTTGCTTACAGGAAATCTGACAAAACACATGAAATCTAAAGCACATATGAAGAAATGCTTAGAACTTGGAGTATCAGTAACATCAGTGGATGATGCAGAAATAGAAGAGTCAGGTATGTAACGTTAAGATAAGTTTTATTGTGACATAGCTTATGAAATATAGTGAAAGAGTGTTCTGGTAGGAAAACAGCTGTGCATTTAGACTGTTGCACACAGCCCTTTATTTGCTTATTCTTTTTAGTATATTTTTGAGGCATTCCGTATCTCTTAGTTCCCGTTAAATTAAACTGCTACATCCTTACGTGTCTTCTCTTCATTTCTGCGTAAATTACCTCAAAGATATTGTGAGGTTAATTTTTCCATTTTATCTGTCTTGAAGACTTAATTGAAACTTTATGTTGTTAAACCAGCCCACTTCAGTTCTGCTGAATCTTCTCTGGTGTCTGCACTTTCATCCAGCATGTGAAATATGTTGTTGTCTGCCATGTTAACTCTCACATTGTACTTGGTCTTAAATACTTTACTACTGTGTTTCAGTGTTTTGGGCCTTGCCTTTACTTAAGTAACTGATCACCAGACTTCATCTGTATTTAAAAAACAGTATATAATTCTTCATCTTACTTGCCCTTTTTCTTGAGTTTTGTCAAATCCCAAAGGATGAGTCCATGTAAGCAATTAGGTGTGCGTTAAAAACTACTCACTGTATCTTCCCGTTCTGTTTTATTACCATTTTAAAATGTGCTAGCTAGCGTATTAGTGATTGGTCCTTTTTTTACATTTGTATCATTCACATTTGATTCAGAAGTTATAGAAGCTTATCAGTTTTATGAATAAAAAAAGTGTTTTCTTGAAAAATATACTTCCCTACTTAATAATAAACACGTTTAGCACACCAAGTGGTGTTTATAAATTTTAGTACAAATGTTTTTTGACTGCCTCTTCTCAAACCCCCCCAAACACACACACACTTTCAAGTTAATGCGGATGGTGTGTTGAGGACCAGGTTGTCTGATACAAGCAATTCAAAATTCAAATCTAACAAAATATTTCATTAGAAAATGAATAAGTAGTGAGAGAAAATTGGTAGGCAGCTTTCCCTTAGCTTGGACTTTAGGTACAGGTAAACATAACTAAATTTCAGTGCTGGTTGATGTGTTAACACGGTAAAACTCTCTGCATCTGTTGTATTTATCCTTGTGGATTGTGCCGCAACTGAAAAGGGTCTATGAAGGAACATTTTGCTTACCTGGTTAGCAAGGATATAAAAGTAAAATAATCATCAAGTAGAACATTATATATTTTATTCCTCTGTTGAAAAAATGGAGCATGCATATTAGATCGGTAATGTGAACTAAAACATTACAAAAGAGGTATGAGCCAGGAGGCACCTTTGTAACATCTAACATTTTAATAAGTGAGATACTCAAATGGGAAACACTTTTTCTTTCAGACAGGTTATCTCTAATCCATCAGGTCTGACTATTTTTCCCTTTATGCCTGATATACTGCGGAGACCCAACTGTAGGAGTCTGAGTAAATGAATTAAGCTGAGAGGATTCAGTAGAAACTGCATGAGGGTGTATTTAGGGCTACACTCTCCATAAAAATGACATTTGAAAGATTCAGTTTGATACTGTTCTTTGTATATTTTAGTTCAAAATGCCCATATTCACAAAAATGAGCTTTGCAAAGTCGTACTATATTTTCACCAGTGGCAAACTAACATGCTGACAGAAAAGTAAATTTATTCTATGACAGCATGCATTAAGTTTATGTTATAAGGTCAGTAAATCCCCAGTAAGCATTATGACATTTCCACAACTGCTTATATGCTGTATGGCTTGTTATGTCACTTTACAACATCAGTAGAAGATAAGTGTTAAAACTACCTACCATACATAATAAAAACGATTTTTATTATACTATTGTGAATTGTGTTCTAAAAATCATTATATCTGCCTGGCTGTTTGCTGTGCAATGAATGTCAAGTGCACAGGTCGAAATAACTGATAGTGTAGTGTTCTGTATTAGTGTTGATATAGTATGCTGTTAATGGAATTTGCTGCCATCACATAGGAAACCTTAGCAGTGGAACTTGGTAAAGATTATTCTATTCTGTTTTACTGTTTTATATTATTTTAGTCATAACCATTATTCTTCAGTATTATATAAATAATAAGGTTGATGTGGAAGAAAGAAGTGTTGAGGTCAGTAATGTGCAGATACTTATTGTTTTATTATTTATTATTTATATTAGTTGTGTCTTACTAATTCATATCTTATTTCAGAGGAAAGTATGACTCCAGAGCAAAAATGTCTAGTATGAGCATCTGTGTACATAACCTGTTTGCTTTTTGACTTAACTTTATTCCTGTAGTGCACTGGTATTATCGTACAGAGATGTGCTCTACTTTTTCTCTTTTTTTTTTAAATAACAGACTGCTGCACAGCTCATAGACTGCATGTGTTCTGTCAGTTAGTTAGGAATTGTTCTCTAGAAGGAAAGTTAGTGCCATGGTCTAGTCTGCATTCTATGAATTTTAAGGTGCAAAATTCAAAGGAATTTCTTGGAAATATTATTTTTTCTGGTTATTGGCTCGGTGTTTAATAGTCTGCAGGCTGATTGCTAGTATTTAACTATGAACCTGTGAACTTGATGGCTTCGTAGCCAGACATTTGGTAGGGCTTTCCTGATTGCTGTTGTGGTGAGCTAAGAAAATTGTAAAGAGCGAGTATTTGAGGAGAATGCAGTAAGAATGACTTGCTATGTATGGTAGTGATTGCTGCATAGTTATATTGTCTTATTTTATTTATTTTATTTTTTTGTTTGTTTCAGAAACCACAGAGGAAATGCAAAAAGACGTTACAAAGGCAGGCATGTCAACTGAACATCAGTTTTCTGATGCTGATGATTCAGATGTTGCTGAAGAGGAGGGAGATGACATTGATGATGATGAGGATGAGGACGACGAATCGGAGGATCACCAAGGGGACTTAACACCAAAAACACGATCTAGAAGTACCAGTCCTCAGCCCCCACGGTTTTCTTCCCTTTCAGTGACTGCTGCCTCCCATATCACAGCATCAGAAAGCACCGCGCCTCCATCACTAATGAACTATTTTGTTACGTTGCCTAGCATTCAGGTTACTCAGCTTATGGCACCAAGTGATATGTATGGTGACAGGCACGTAGGGGAATATCAAAGGCTTTTGCAGGGAGGCTTCCCAGATTCAGAGCCTGACAAGGACAGGTTGGATGTACCAAGCTTTACTGATGATGAGTATATGCCTTTTTCAGAAACTAGTTCATCACCTAGAGACCTGTCACCCTCTAGGTATACATGCTCCAGTAGACAGTCGTCACCAGGGTATGACTCTTCGCCTTGTCGCGATAGTTCACCAAAGAGGTACCTCTCACCAGGGAGGGACTTGTCACCTAGAACTCACTTTTCACCAAGAAGAGACTTGTCACCCATGAGGCACCTTTCACCAAAAAGGGACGTTTTTAGGCAGGATCTGTCTCCAAGGAGAGAACTGTCACCAAGAAGACATTTATCTCCAAGGCGAGATACCCCATTGGGACGACCAGTTTCACCTGGCAAGGACATACTGACAAGGCGAGAATTATCTCCACGGAGAGAAAGAAGATTTATGCCCATTATGAGAGCAGCATCCCCAAGAAGAATTTCATGCCACAGCTCTGGCTGGCCCATGGGTCATTGTTTACCTTCCGATTCTCTTCCTTGGAGCCATACACTAAAACCTCATCCAGAAATTGGAATGGTAAGTTATTATAATAGTATACTATAGAAAATAGTGGATCACAGTCCTCCTTTCAATAAAAGTGTGTTAAAGCATATTACCTAAAGCTTACAATGTGTAATACCCAAGACATGCCTGTAGTTTTCACCTAATGTAGTGGTTTCATCTTTTAATTGGTGTATTAGCCAGGTCTTTGGGCAAAAAGGAATGAAGCCCAGGCCATGACCCAGATATCCCGAGTACATTTAGTATCTCCAGCACAGGAAAAACATTGAGGATGAGAGAGGAATTATAAAGTGGAGACTGCTGTCCTCTCTTGGGGCAGGTTAGAAAGTGCATTTCTGGTGTACAAACCTCCTGGAGACCAGACATCGCAAGAGGTGGTTTGCCTTCAAGGGAACAGGGTCCTTAAAGGGGCAACTATTGCAGAAGTTAAAGGTGTGCCATCCCATATTCCCAGTGGATGCCATCCTGTGAGATGTAGTAGGCAGGTCCAGTGCAAATGCCTTGGACCTTAAGGGAAAACTCTTTCTTCTTCATGATGGATGACTGCTCATATTCACTGCTTAGTCCTTGCTTTAAGGAGGAATGAGTGGGCCCTTGATTTCAGGGAATGAGCAGCATGATTGAGAAAATGAGGTGAGGCTTGAGGGTCAACTCACGTGAGCAGAAATAAAAACAAATATGTGTGTACTGTTTTATTTGCTTATGTTTCAAGTCATGAGGATTGTACTGCTGTTTAACCAGCACATTCTGACGAATTAACTTTAAACTACCACAGTTAGGCATCTACAAGACTTTGATATGTAAAATATGTATATGTATAAAATATAGTGCATATATATATATATATATATATATATATATATATATATATATATATATATATATATATATATATATGTATATATATATGTATATATATATATATATATATATATATATATATATATATATATATATATATATATATATATATATATATATATATATATATATATATATATATATATATGTATATTTTATATATATATATATATATATATATATATATATATATACATATATATATATATATATATATATATATATATATATATATATATATATATATATATATATATATATATATATATATATATATATATATATATATATGTATATTATATATATATATATATATATATATATATATACATAGATATATATTTTGTATATATATATATATATATATATATATATGTATATATATATATATATATATATATATATATATATATATATATATGTGTGTATTTGTGCTTTAGTGTTTGTTTGAAAAGCCAAAGAATGTACTTTAGCTTTGTAGTTCTGAGTTTATCAGTGTTAAGTGCATATTTTTTTATCTTTGTCTATCTTGTATTTAAATAGCAACTATTCTGACTAGTTGCTGCAGCTCAAAGCTGTTAAGTGTAGAATTCCTGTCTAATAACTACTAACTGATGTAAGATTTTTTTATATCTCTGAGCTCTGAACCCCTTGCAGTGTCTGATATTCAGTCTTATGAATTAGAGCATTATCTTAGTTATATAGTTAATATAAATTGTAAGTTAATAATAATAACTAGATTATGGTAGGTGTGTTAAAGATTAAAGATACAAGCAAAATTCATATGTACTTCGACTGTTTTTGACAGATATATGCGTGTGGTGGGTTTGCGTGCATGTCTGCACATACACATTTATATAGACTTGGCAGTTTTGCATATGTTATTTTCATTTCTTATTCCTAAGGTTTGTCTGTAAATAGCTGTTCTGAAGAGTTGAAACACATCAGGTGGCCATGAATATTTGTTGGACAACAGTCACATACCAAACTTGTCAGAACTGTCCCATCAGCATCGAGCCTGAGTCACCATGAGCTGTGCACCACCTGAACACAGCCCTCTGCATACAAAAAGCAGTAAATTATTTTAAAAATATATCAGCTTCCACAGCACATACTAGATGTCTTATTTTTTGTCAAGTGCAGGGTATTTTCAGATATAGTTGCATTAGTTCAGTTGTTCTGAAGTAAAGTGACTGAGGAGTATCACTATCATTAGCGTCTCAATGTCTGTGATGTAAAATAAAATGGATTAACATTTGTAATTATTTATCTACTTTTGGTCTGTAACCCTTGGCTGACTTCATGCCACTGACACTTCGACCCCATGTAGAACATTTCTTCCTGCCATCTGTGTAAACCTGTATAACCTAGTAGGCAGGGTCTCTTTGTTGTAGGAGGAAACCTGTGCATGTCAGTAGCTGGAGGGTAAGAACCAGAGGTCTTTTTAATTGCCTTGGCCTTCATACTAATGAGGAAAAAGACTTTTCTTAAATCTTACTTTAAGAGCTCCCTCCTTTCACGTTTAGGTGGCAACTGGGATTTCCTGTTTTGAGGACCATACACTCTTGTGTTCTGTAGTTCCAGCACTCAGGAGTATGCAGGCCTTTTGCTGATGAGTGATATTAGGTCACAAGCAAAATACAGGGGATCACTCCTAGCTCCATTGTTTCCTTTAATTTTCTTTTCTTTCTTCTTGTACATTTCAGATCTTGATCCAATTTCTCATTATAGACAAGCCCCCTTGGAGAATAACTACTAAATGAAAACTTTCTAAACATTCCTTTAGTTGTCAAAGTGTCAGCCAGGACACAACCTAGTGCTTACTTTATTGTTTGGGAAAAGGACACAACAAAGTGTCATATGTGCCAGGATTTTACTTTGGCTGCCAGAAGAAGGCAAAAGTAGAAGCTTGTGACCTACATAACATCAAGAAGTGTGATGACTTTGCAAGATAGCCAGTATGGAGAGTGACAGTAAATTCCCGCATCAGATTCCAAGCATAAGTTAAAGTGAAGGATCAAGGAACTTAACATCCATAATCAGGCAAAGACCAGGTTCTGTGGAGAGCTGACCTCTACCCCTGTGTAGCTCACAACAGAAATGATTTTTTGCAGTAGTCAGCTGATTCTGTATCAACTGGCAGGTGTAACGTTCCTCTACCTTTGGAGTAGGTTCAGGGGTTTGAACTCCACCCCTCCCTCACTTGAAAGTATGGCAACCCATTGAGTCCCTTAGCAGTGGTTGAACTCACTCCTGGGAGCCGTCTTACGTCAAATCCCTCTGAGTCTTTACCCTGCTTTTTATAGTTAAGTTGGTTTTTGGTACTCTTCTTTTACCTGATTGTTCTGCAGCCATCTCTGGAATGTTGAATAGTCAAACAGTCTGACTCTTGGTTTCATTTGTCCACAAATATGTTGAAGCACACATCAGAGAGTGTTAGTTGAAGCCACCTCAGGCCCTAGTACAAGATTATTTTATGTAGACACCATTTATAGCAAGTTTGCCCCCACTTGTTGGGGCCTATTACTCACTCATTGCTGTCCACCTGACCTATGGCCAGTTCATCTGATGACTCCAGCCTGCATACTGCTTCGGCTAGCATAAGAATGATGTTCTCCCATCATTACGCCCAACAGGAAGATTCAGAGGAGGCTGAGATCCCAGATTCTTCTTTCCGAGGAAGAAGTATATAATGAGACATTCCTTCCCTGTAGCTCTCCCCCAAAATGGCTTCCCCCTCCAGTCAAAACATCCAGGCTAATGAAGTCTTTCATGGACTGTTAACTAGCTCCTCAAAATAAGTCTTATCAGTTTGTGGGAAAGAATTCTGATTCACCCATCCACATGGACCTGTTTTGAGAGATGCCATCTTGAGTCCTGGAGGCACTCTGGTCTGCCTGCTCCTTAGAATGCTGATGCCCTGCAGAGTATATCCCTCTGCACAGACAGAGAACATGCTCTACTTAGAATAGTTGGGAGAGTAGATGAATGTGAAAGGACCATCCAGGCTGTCCTAAGGGTATCCTCAGCGAGTGACATGACATCATCCCTAAGCATCCAAGAGCAGATTCCTCATTGAACTTTTCTATAGAGCTGGTCACACTTTTTCTCTTTGTTGTCAGATAAAGGAGTCAAAGGTTTTGGACATTTGCAAGACAATATTTTCTTTTGCCATCATTAGCTGTAGGGCTTTTATTTGTCTCTTGTCAACTGTCCCACTTCCACTCCTTCCTTGAGAATAGGTTTGGAGACTCTCACAGGTCTTTTGATTCTAGGAGAAGGGAGTATCCTACAAAGACCTTTATGATGGCTTCCTTCTGGAGATGCTGTGTCCAGTGCAGTAACATCCAGAAACATGCTTTTGCTAGATGACATGTCTTATTTTCTCTTGTTTGTTAAAGAAGAGTCAACACAGACTTTGAGCGATCTCTTCTGAGGAGGAAGTCCTTTTTGGGAAGGCTTCTTAGGACAACCTGGATGGTCTTTTCACATTCATCCACTCTCCCAACTATTCTAAGTAGAGCAGGTTCTCTCTCTGTGCAGAAGGATATACTTCCCTCAGACAGTCGGTCTGCAGATCTATATGGAGTTGGAGTATTATGTCAGCTGTTACCATCTCTCCCTTTTAAATACCACTTCCCTACTTTCTGTGACACTCATGCCTGGCTGTTACAGGTCATTCCTCACAGAATCCATCCACCTCTTTGCTGGATGCCATTGTTTTCTCTTGCCTTCTTCCTGTCTGTCCCAAATCATCTTAACCAGATCTTCTTCTGCACATGTGCCCAAACCCACCATAATCTGTTCTCTTTGACCTTTTGTGCAATTAGAGCTACTTTGGCTACTGCTCTGATGTTCCCGCAGTGTGCATCCTACCACCCTTCTCATGCACTTCATTCCCATCACCTCTAGCTTCCTCATCTGCTCCTCCTTTACTGCCCAGGTTTTTGTACCATACAGTAGTACTGTTCAGACGACTATTTTGTACACTTGACTTTTCAGCTTCTTTGACATTTTTCTCTGATATATTACATTTGGCACTCGGTACCAGTTAACTGCAGCCCTTCTGATTCTAGCTTTGACCTCCCCATTCAGACTTCCCTTCACCTGAACCAGTCCACCCAGATAATTGAGGCTGTTAACTAGTTCTGCTATTTTCCCTTCTATCTCACTTCTCAGATTCTTCTGAACTGTACCATTTGCTGCATTTATGCCTGTCTTGCCTTTCATCCCATGTGCCTTCAGTTTTGTGTTCCATTTTCCTATCCTTTACCGAAGTTCTTATTCGGAGTCTGCCTGTAATGCCACATCATCTGCATACAACAACTTTGTTGATCTGTCCCCTCTGACCTGTTTGCTAATGTAGTCCGTCATCAGTATGAGCAGCAGTGAGCTCAGAGCTGGACCCTGATGTACACCCACTCCCACTGAAAATCCCTCTGTGAGACTGAACACTGTTCATACTTGAGTTGCTGGGCCCTTGTACATAGCTTGCACTAATTCTACCATGTTTCTGGGACTTCGAATCACTGTAGGACTGCCCAAATCAGCTTTATGGAGACCTTGTCATATGCTTTCTCCAAGTCCAGGAATGCCCGATGGACTCTATATTCTGTAGTGAGATGTTTGATGCGTATTTTTGCAAGTGGGTCATACTTGCACCATTTGTTGACAGTTTATATTATTATACTCAATAGTTAGATAAAACAAACATTTTTGGGGTGTTATTGAGATGCTGAATGACTAAGGTTAGTGCCTACCCTTCCATGTATAATTTTAAAATCCTTTCTTTGATAGTTGATTTTGACAAGTTTTATATATGTATTGTTCAAGACAAAATATGTCTAGGTTGAAGATGTTTATTGTTGGTGGGGGGTTGGCTAGGACATCCCATAATTTGTATTATTTTAGTAGCACTAATTAATACTTCTGTGTGGGTATTTCATCCCTATATCCATTGATGTTTGAAGCTAATTGTTTATACCCTGGTTTGGTCACTAGTATGTGATCTGTTATGTAGCTGGATAAGGTGGTTAAGCTTGTACCCTGATAGCTCTTCAAAGCTTCTTTCACCGAGTTCCTGCTGTTTAGCGTTTTCTTACACTGAGTGCGATTTGTGCAAAGTAAAATTACTGAAACCACTTTTAACATTGATGAACTTAGCACATTATGCCAAAGTTTTGCAACCATGGAGTTGGTGTATGTTTATGTATATATAAATATAAATACACACACACACACACACACACACACACATGTATATAAACTTAAATTTTAGGCTCTCGAACTGTGATGTTCATCGTGTTTCACTGTTGCAGTCATGACTGTAGGGTTCTCCCCTGCCGGCAGGCAGCCCTCGGTCGGCCAGAATCCCAAAGTCTGGGTCCGGCGTCGGCTGTTCAACCATGCTCCCTGACGTCAGAGCGCCAGGCGTACAAAGCTGACAGCCGACGCCATCTTCTCCAGTCTTTCTTGCCGTGCGGTGATAGTTCGCAAGTGCCGGTCGGCTGACTCCTGACGAATTTTTCTGATATACTTCGGTCCGAAGACTTTCTTCTCCACTCAAAGCTAAGTACCCCGTTGGGGAAACTTTTTTCTTGCTCCACTCCGATGTCAGAAAAAGTTAATAATTGTATTTCATTTGGGAAGCAAATACCTCATAAGGATTTTCTTTCTTACTGTATTCCTTGCTTAGGCCCTGACCACGACATAGCTAGTTGTCGTTTTTGTGCTAGATTCAATCAACGTACAATTAAGCCTAGGTACGATTTTGCTTTTCATTACTTCGGTAGGCGCTTTAACTACAAAATGTCGTCGGATACGGGCCTGGCTACCGGAGTTCACAAACGTCGCAAGGATAAAGACAGGCCTCCGAGGTCCAAATCTGATGATAGCGCACAAGCGGAGCCAGCTTCAGGTTCGGCCGTCGTCAGTGAGGCGCTTTTGCAGCTCCTGTCGTCGGCCATTTCAGAACCGATGGCCGAAACGGACTCTCATGAGGAGCCAACCAGGCCTTTAAATATTTCTGTTGCAGGACCTTCGGACAATGCTCCTTCGGATGGGTCCGGAGCCGCAGACATTGAGACGGCTTCCGAAGGGGTTTTCAGGCCTACTCAGCTACTAGTAAAGGCAAAGCCAAAGACAAAGGCAGAGACTCCTTCTAAATCAAAGACTTCAACACAGGCCTCTTCTGAACCAGCTCCCAAGTCACAGAAACAGTTACTCAAGATGGCGGAGGATTTAATTACTATGATTAGGGGTTCACATCCCCCTCCAGACAAAAGGCCAAGGCAGGATGTTTATTATGATTCCTCTGATCAGTCTTCTGTTTCCTCAGTTTCTTCTTCTGATCGGGAATATTCTTTCCCTCCTTATGAGGATTCTGATGCTGAAGAATCCATTCCTTCAGCTTCTCCCCCTGAGGATTTCTCTTTTGGGGAAACTTTGCATGAAATGAGAGAACATTTCCACTGGGAAGGACAGGAGTATTCGGAATCCAAGAAAAGACTGAGGGATTTTCTTCTTCTTCCCCAACATAGACCCCTGGCTATTCCTCCTGTTTTGGATATTGTGGATGATGCCTTTTCGGAGGCTAACTTAACCCCTGACTCTTTTCCTCCTGCTCCTGTTAAGCCTGATAGATATTACAGGGTTCCTGATTCCCATCAGTTTTTATACAAGAACCCTTCTGCTGACCCTGAAACCATTTCTCAGGGTCCTAAGGGAGTTAAGGCCGCTTCTGCCAAAAATCCCATTCCTTCTGAAAAGGATTCTCGATCCTTAGAAAGATGGGGCAAAAAGGTGTACACTTCTGCTACTTTGTCCATTAGGGTTTTAAACTGTCAGTTTCATATGCTTAAATACCAGCAATTTCTCTTGTCTGTCTTAAAACAAAAGCTTACTTCCATTTCTGCCTGTGCAGATGATAAGGAATTACATGACTTATTGCATGCCACTGAACAGGTTGGGAAGCATGGTTTACACTGTGGATTTGATGCCTTGGAGGCTTCTTGTAGGGCTGCGCCTCTGGCACAGTCATTAGAAGGCATGCATGGCTAAAGGAACAAAATTTACCTGAACAAGTAAAGGCTAAATTATTGGATGCTCCTGTTCAGCATAATGTTTTGTTTGGATCAAAAGCTGAAGAGGTGATTAAAAAGATGGAGGATAAGGCGAAATCCATGCAAACAGTTAAAGATTTCTTACAAGTACAGCCACCTAGATTTAGCGGGAATTGGCCTTCAAAAAATTGGTCCTTTCCCACTTCAGACAGGCCTCAGAGGGGTAGATATAGACACTCCAGAGGGAGGCCTCAAACACAAGCTGCTTATAGACCAAGGCAGTGGACTGCTTCCACCCCTAGGGGAGGAGAGGACAGATCACAATCTCAAAGGAAACAAACTCAATGACTCCCTCTGTTGGGCTACAGGAACTTCTTGCCTGGAAGCCCCGCTCGGAGGAAAACTCTCTCTTTTTTATCAAAATTGGACTCAAATAACCCAAGACAAGTGGGTTTTGGATGTGGTTTTAAGAGGTTACAAATTCCATTTTCATACCTTGCCAAGGCCAAGTGGATGGCCAGAACTTCCAAAACATCAATGGACAGAGGCCTTAAACCAGGTGGAAGCTCTTTTGGCTATGAATGCCATAGAACTGGTTCCTCTTTCAGAGATGGGAAAAGGTTTTTACTCAAGGCTCTTTCTAGTCCCAAGGAAGCAAAACTCATGGAGACCCATTCTGGATCTGTCGGTCTTGAACACCTTTCTAGAGATTCCAAACTTCAAGATGCTTACTCTACAGCAGCTACTTCCAATGCTGTCCAAAGATGCATGGATGGTAACTTTGGATTTAAAGGAGGCATACTTACACATTCCCATCAGGCAGGATCGCAGAAAATACCTCAGGTTCAAGGCCGGATCGAGGCACTTTCAATTCTCTGCGCTGCCCTTTGGATTGTCTACTGCGCCCAGGGTCTTCACCAAATGCCTGGCTCCAGTAATAGCTTACTGCAGACTCAAGGGAATTCAAATTTACCCTTATCTGGATGATTGTCTGATTCAGGCAGACAGCAAGGATGTCTTACTCCAGCATCTAGAATTTGTACAGAACCTCCTCAAGTTCCTGGGATTCTCTGTAGACATAAAAAAGTCAAATTTGACACCATCACAACAGATAACTTTTCTGGGTGCACTTCTAAACACCACAACCCAGATGGCATTTCTGACATCCGAAAAACAATTACAGCTGGCTTCAACTTTCAGAACTTTGGCAACTCTAACTCAACTATCTGCAAGGAAATTCCTCCAGGCTTTGGGTTACATGGCCTCCTGCATCCTTCTCGTACCATATGCAAGACTACACATGAGGAAAATACAGTGGTACCTAAAAAGTGTATGGTCTCAGCATTGCCATAGTTTAGGCATACTGATCTCTGTCCTTCCTTGCCGTCAAAAGGAATTTCTTTGGTGGTCCAGGGCATGTGCTCTAAACAAAGGGAAACCCTTCCGTCTGCCTCCTGCCACTCAGATTCTAACCACGGACGCCTCGGATTATGCTTGGGGAGCCCATTTTCAGGGCAATTGTTTGCAGGGCCTTTGGACAAAGGATCAGAAGCACCTGCATATCAATTTAAAGGAAATGTTAGCCGTTCAGAAAGCTCTATTGGCCTTCAGGAATCTTTTACAACCAGGACAACTGCTAATACGGACAGACAACACCACAGTTATGTGGTACATAAACAAGCAAGGGGGATCTCATTCCTACCCCCTTTGCAGACTAGCCATGGATCTATGGAACACAGCTGTAGCTTGCAATCTGGATCTTCAAGCTCAGTTTCTACCAGGGAAACAAAACTTCCTGGTAGACAGTCTGAGCAGAAACCTTTCGGATCCACACGAGTGGATGCTGGACACCAAAATATTCAGGATGATAACAGCAGTCTGGGGATGTCCTCACATACAGCAGTCTGGGGATGTCCTCACATACAGCAGTCTGGGGATGTCCTCACATAGACCTCTTTGCATCCCATCTCAATCATCAACTACAGAATTTTTGCACCAGGACTTTCCACAGAGAAGCTTAGAAAGTGGACGCCCTGTCATTCAGTTGGAGGAACCTCTCGGGATATGCCTTTCCGCCTCTTCCTCTTCTTCCACGGGTTTTATTGAAGATAAAACAGGACAAGCCCAAGATGATAATCTTGCTGGCTCCAAACTGGCCTCGGCAGTTTTGGTATCCAACTCTAAAAAACCTATGCCTGGAGCCCCCTTGGGTTTTACCTCAGTCTTTGAACTTTCTGTCCCAACATCAGGGTCAGGTTCTACACTCTCATGTCAGAACTCTCAGCCTGGCGGCCTGGTTAATCCAGGGCCTGTGATTTCTTCTTTACTGCCCCAAGCAGGTTATGGATGTCATTTTAGAAGCCAGACGTCCTAGCACTAGAAAATCTTATGCAGGAAAATGGAAAAGATTTTGTTCCTGGATGCAGGCTCAGGATTCTGATCCTCTTCTTCCTAACATTACTTTAATTTTACTTTACTTGACAGATCTCTTACATAAGGGTCTCTCTTTCTCTTCCATTAAGATACATGCCTGTGCTATTTCTGCTCATTATAATACAGACCCTCCCATCTTTTCCCACCAGCTCATGAGACAGTTTCTCAGAGGAGCTAAGAACTTAAGACTTCCTAGATCTCCTCCCATTCCTGCTTGGGATCTCAACTATGTTTTGGAAAAACTAACCTTGCCTCCTTTTGAGCCTGCTGCCTCTTCTGACATCAAGTTTTTATCTTGGAAGACAGCTATCCTGTTAGCCCTAACCTCTGCCAGGAGAGTTTCAGAGTTACAAGCTCTTATGGCTGTGGAACCTTATATTATTTTTCATCAAGACAGGGTATCTTTGAGGACTAATCCTACCTTCATGCCTAAGGTGGTTACCAAAGTGGCTTTAAGTCAAACTATCCACTTGCCAACCTTTTTCCCCACTCCTCAAAATAAAGGGGAAAGGATCTTACATTCCTTGGATGTACACAGATAACTACCTTTTTACCTGAACAGAACCTAGGACATCAGAAAATCAGAACAATTGTTTGTTTCTTATGCTTCAAGTTCCCAAGGTAAAGCCATTTCAAAACAGACCATTTCTAAATGGATTGCGCATGGAATCAGATTTTGTTATTCTCACCATGGAAAGCAAATCCCAGGGAGTATACGGACTCATTCCACCAGAGCTGCTGCCACTTCTGCGGCCTTCCTCAGGGGAGTTCCTACCAAGGACATTTTGGAAACTGCAACTTGGAGTTCAGTGCATACTTTTTCTAAGCACTACAATCTACCTCTCTACTGTAAGTCTAGGGCAGGCTTTGCCTCTGCAGTCTTGCAGAGCCTTTTAGCCGCCCCTTCCTCTTTATGACCACCTCCCTTTCTTTCAGCTTTGGGATTCTACCCTACAGTCATGACTGCAACAGTGAAACACGATGAACATAGTACAGTTGTGTACACCTACCATAAATGTAGATGTTCGAGTGTCTTCACTGTTGCAGTCTGGGACTCTCCCTCCTGTCCCTCTTATTTTTACTTTTGTGTATTTCCTTTTTCACCATTCTTCTGAGGTGTATTTGCAAAGGTTATGGGACCTTTTTCATTTTGGGACTCCTGACATCTGGGGCAAGAAAAACTGGGGAAGATGGCATCGGCTGTCAGCTTTGTACTCCTGGCGCTCTGACATCAGGGAGCATGGTTGAACAGCCGACGCCGGACCCAGACTTTGGGATTCTGGCCGACCGAGGGCTGCCTGCCGGCAGGGGAGAACCCTACAGTCATGACTGCAACAGTGAAGACACTCGAACATCTACACTTATGGTAGGTGTACACAACTGTACTTTTTATTGATTTTTTTTACTTTCAGAAACCACACTTAGTGAAGTTACCCCTGGCAATTCGAGATGAATCCATTAAGCTACATATGTTATATTAAGACTTTATACACTTAGAGATAAATCGGTGTGATGGGGAAGCTGATTGTACTACAACTACTAATACTGTGTAGTAATTTTGTGAGGCTGAGTACTTACGTCCATGTAGTCAGGCTGGCAGATGTATTTCTAGATCATAGTGCTATTTTGGAAACTGCTAAACGTGGCTTGAAGAGAATTTGTGGTGCACTGTTCGACTGACTTGTAGCTGAAGTAGCTTGATGGAGGATTTGAAATTTGATTATGGGCATATAACAATTAATAGTGGCAAATCCTTTTTTATTTCCAGAGTAATAACATTTTAAGTGAGTTGCATATAGACAGTGACCCTGGTTTCTACCCTCACAATTTATTTGTGTATTTAGTTTGCATGGCTGTTTATTGGCCAGTCTTGTAGGAGACACTATAGTTTTTGTAACTGCTAGTTTGATGCATGACTACTTACTTTGATTAAAAGTGCTGAAGGATTGATGTTATGGGATAGAATAATGAATGAATGACTATTTGAATGGCAGCCAGTGCTGTTCAGAATGCTTTATATTTTCAAGGAAAAGATGCGAGCTTTGGGAAACTTTAAGAGGGAGACTGCGTTATGTTAGCAATATTTGTGGTTTTGGTACAAATGGTATTCCTTTAAGAGGAGTATTGATGGAAAAATGTAGCTAGCACTTGGGAATACAGTTGACTGATATAATTCTGTATTTTGAACAGTATCATGTTTTGTGCATATGATTTGAGTAAGCATGAATGAATTGTTGGATAACTAATCCATTTGACTTTCCTATGCAGGTTAAAGTTTGTGACTTTTGACATAAATTAAGGAAGAGGTTTCCTATATACATTGTAGAATGTATGCTTAATATTATATTAAGAGTAAGTTAATTCCAATGGGGTATTAAGATTTTAAAGCAAAATGATATGAAAAGGTTGCTTACATCTATCTATAACAGTGAAGTAATAATGAGATGTGGGTTACATTAAAGATAAAAAGGATACTGTAATTGAGAGTAACAGGCAGATGAGTGTTTGGGCTTCCCAGGAATTAGATTTCAGGGGTGAAAGGCAGGCACTACTCTTAAGTTGGTAATGGCTTTATTTGAAACTTGGAAGAAGCACTTTGCATAAATGCCATTGATAGAGAGACTTTGTTATTACTAACTTTTACCTTTTTACTGATATTTGCTTACTGGGAGAGTCTGACTGGATAATTTTATCCATTTTCATTGGAAGCCAAAGAAGAATAGCTCTACAAATAGGATGTTAATTTTTCACCTATTTTTTTCTATTATTTTATTACAATATACTGTGATACATAGATTAATACAAATATTAACACACACATGACATATACACACATGCCATCATCAAAACAAGATAAATACAATATCATGTAGGACTGAAACATGCTGACATATTATAAATGCCAGAGTTTATTACTCTGTCATAAACACATCCTACAAAAGGGCCTCACTGAGACAGATGCCTGGTGTCAAAGACATGGTCTCAAGCTCAATGCCAAAAAGTGCATTGTCATCCCCTTTGGTAAAAACTCTGTACCCATGAACTACCACATAGGTGGTAGTCTACTTAACACCAAAAGTGTGATAAGAGACCTTGGGACACAGGTGGACAGTAGTCTCTCCTTTGATAATCATATCGCCACAGTGGTCAGGAAATCCTTCTACGTGGCACACCTTATCACAAAAGGTTTCTCATCCAGAAAAAAGGAGGTCATTGTTCCCCTCTACTCATCACTCATTAGACCCATTACAGAGCTCCTCATTAGCACTCTTCAAGAAAAATCTTGATGATTGGATGGGTAATAGGAAATTCAGCCCGGGGATCACTTCTGTGGTTCTGCTTGACAGGGGCACAGGAAAATAATTTTCTTGGGTGGCAAAAGCCAGGGTACCTTTTTGGCTAGGCTTGTATAGGCCCTAGGGCCAATAGCCTAGTTAACTACCTATGAACCTATAAAGTAAATGTCAGCATGGAAAAATTCAAACCGGAGGAGAGGCATAGACTGTCGAGTGAGGGAAGGTATTTTTTAGAGGTAATAAGTGGGGTAGATATGGTAGACAGAAGAAATCAAGAGTAAAGGCTTCAGGATTCTGGCAGAGGATCTTGTCTCCCCTATAGTGCCTTTTTTAGGAAAAGTGATGAGGTTAAAACTACCAACATAAAAATTTCAACAAAACACAAATTAAAGGTCATGCTGCTAAATGCTAGGAGTCTAAACATGAAACTGCACTCATTGCAAGCATTCCTAACCCAGGAAAATGCTGACATCTGTGCAGTCACAGAAATCTGGTTCAAAGCTGCAGAGAGCACCCCAGCCTTATCTGGTTACTCATCCTTATCATACATTCATACCCCAAACTGTGGGTAGTGAAGCCAGAGGAGGTGGAGTTTCAACATATATTAAAGACATACACACCTCCAGGCTGGTCAAACAGTATGACGCACAGGAGACACTCCAGGTGCAATTAACTATTAACAAGACCCCTATACAAATTATAGCTAGCTACCGGCCCCCAAATCTGACCCAAGATGCCCAAATTGCCTGTTTAGACCTTTTCGAATCTATCAGTATTCAACCTTTTACTCTGATCCTGGGTGACTTTAATTATCCAAACATAGACTGGAAGAACTACTCTTGCCAGAACACAAATGCCCATGGATTCCTTGATTTTGTCAGTGCAAATGCTTTGGAACAGCTAGTCGATGCCCACACAAGAGGTAATGATATCTTGGACTTGGTATTAACCAACATGAGTTACCACTGCAGCATCCCAGCAGTATCATCCTCCCTTGTAAGGTCCGACCATAAAGGGGTCATGTTCGAAGTCACCATCTCCCCCAACCCCCCTCTAGCTATGGTCAATCAAAAAAAAGTTCTCCAAAGCTGATTACAGCCTCCTGAGGGATGGTATAAACAGCTTCACAGCCCCCTCCCACTCTCTAGGAACTGGCACCAGTATCCAAAACTGTACCAAAGCACTATATAAACATTTATATAGATGCATGGAATCAGGAATACCAGACAGGACTAAATCATCCTTTGCAAGGAAGAGTAAACCTGTGTGGTGGACATCTACAGTAAATAAACTCTATAACAAAAGAAAAACATTGCTGTCTAGGACCAAGAAGGAGCAGGTGCCCAATTAGAAGCAGTCTCCCCTTAGCCTAAACAAGCAAATAAGAGCACTAGTGAAATCCTCCAAAGCAAAGTCCAAATTGGTCACATCTACTAGAGACAATCATAAGGCCTTCTTCACATATGTCTGTAATCTCAAAGGTAGCACCCACATCTCTTCAGAACTGGTGGTCAAGGGCACCACATATACAAATGCAGTAGATATAGCAAACTTGCTGGCTGACAGATTCAGCAACAATTTCACCCCTCTGTCACCCCCCTTCAGTAAATCAGGACATTCCCAGTACCTGCCTCCTTCCCCTTATATCTAGGGATCAGGTCATCACTGCTGTCTCAAAGGCAAGAAATACAGCCTCCATGGGACCTGATAACACCTCAGGCTGCATCCTACATGAACTCAGGCAGGAACGTGCAGCACAATTAGATGCCCTATTCACCATAGCTTGAGTACTGGCTTCATCCCAGCTGAGTGGAGGACAGCCACTGTCATTCCTTTACACAAACGTGAAGTGTCCACTGATCTGGGAAAGTATAAACCCATCAGCCTAGCTAGCCTGATCAGCAAGGCCATGGAACGGATTATCATGGACCTCATTAACAAGGACATTGGCAACCTCCAAACGCTCAATCCCACACAGTTTGGTTTCTTCAAGGGGAGGAAATGTCTGTTAAATTTGATTGACTTTTTTGAGACAGTCACCAAAGCAATGGATGAGGGGAAGACAGTGCACACCGCCTACCTTGACCTGGCCAAAGCCTTCGACACTATTCCCCACTCGGGCATAATAGATAAAGTCTCTCAACTAGGCATCAATCTGTATGTTACCAGATGGGTAGCCAACTGGCTCACTGATGGAACCCACCTAGTCAAAATAGGGGAAGCCACCTGAAGCAGTAGACCCATATCGAGTGGCGTACCTGAGGGGTCGATCTTGGGGCCTTTGTTATTTGGGATATACTTTTCTGAGGTACAGGCCAAAACCAGTGGGCTATGGCTGACCAAGTTTGCAGATGACTGCATGTTGGGAGTGGTCATCAATTCCCCTAGTGATGTGGACGTCCTCCAAGAGGATCTCACCCAAACAAATGACTGGTGCCAGAAACATGGCCTCAAGCTGAATACAAAAAAAATGTATCACCGTCCCCTTTGGGGAGAGAGATGTCCCCAAAAATTATCACATTAATAACAATGTTAGAAACACGCAGTCAGTCGTGAGGGATTTGGGCACCCAGATTGATAGCAACCTGACTTTTGACCACCATGTTTCTTCCATTGTACAGAAACATGGTCCACCTCATAAGTAAGGGTATCTCATCCAGGGACAAGGAGGTCATAACATCCCTGTATTATTCCCTTATAAGGCCCATTATTGAGTACAACTCCCCATTCGGCATGTACCTCGCAAAGCACATGCAGCAGCTGGAGAGACCACAGAGGTTCCTCACCAGGAGAATCCAGGGCCTCAAAAATCTACAATACACAGACAGGCTAAAAGCCCTATCCCTCTACTCAGTTTCATACAGACTCCTCAGAGATGACCTCTGTCTGGCATACAAGGTGATCTCAGATCCCGCCTTGATGGGACTGCTGCAAATCCACAAGTCAAGCTCCACTCGAGTAACCCACACCACGTGGCCTCAACCTGGTCTGTGACATCAATAGGACTTGCTGGTGGGATAGATTTGTGTCCGAGACACCCCCATCTATGGAACCGACTCCCTCTCCACGTCAAGCAGAGTTCCTCTTTACCCCTTTTTAAGTGCAATCTGGATAAATGGATGGGAAATAGAAAATACATCCCTGGAATTCCACCCATGTCCCTGGTGGAGAGGGGCATTGGTTGCTGATTTGTCTTTGCATGGGCTAAACTCTTGGCTAGGCTTATAAGGGCCACAGGGCCAATAGCCTAGTAACTTCCTATGATCCTATTAAGAGTAAGGGAAATAAGATGAAGAGGACTAAAAACAAGGAAAAGGTGAAGACAGGCTGAATATAGTCATTAAACGAGAAGGAGCTACACATTAGCCAGGAGAGCAGCAAGTGCAAAGCCAGGAGTCAGAGCGGCATTCTTTTATTTGTAGTTTAAGTAAATGAATGGTATGTGTTGTCCTGATTGGTGCAGGGATCATATTACAGATTTTTGCTACACAGTGTGAGTGCAGACTTTGACCGCAGTTCTTGTAGGGTTTACAGATGTCAAGCAAATTTTTGTCAGAAGATCGTAGGTGACTACTTGGGAGGTAGTGGTGGAGAATTGCATGTATAGTAAGATTAAATATAGTTTTGTGTGATAAGAGAAATTGGATATAATTTAGTTGGCGGGAAAATTCTAGCCAGAGTTTTTAGTGCAGAACTGATGTGTTCTGTGATCTACAGATCCATCTACCTTGTTCTAGAGGTTAGTCAAGATGGGAGAGCCATACAATACAGAGGAGGGAAGGTATGCAGTGCCGTGGGTGACTCTGGTGGATGTATTAAAGAGGTTTTTGGCTTTATATAGCAGTCCTAGTTGTTGTGAGTTTTGTTATATATTACTGTGTCTGTTTAGGTTATATTTGAGGTTGTCATCTATTGTAACCCTCAGCTGTTTTACATGAAGCAGTACTTCAGCTGACATATTGTTTAGGGATGCGATGTTCAAGGTACTTTTTCCCAAATCACTTAACCCTTATGAAAAATAAAACCCATTTGTTTTTCTTTGGATTAAGGAGGAGTTGGTGGTTATAAAGACAGGTTTCTGTAGAGTTAAACGCGCATTGTGTAATTTATTTCTAAATTTTCTAGATTGTCTGAGAGGCAGATAGAGGTGGAATCGTGCATATTGTACAAAGGATGCTTATTGTATAGAAATATGAGGATTGTTTATAAAGATATTAAGTAGAAGAAGACCAAGGACAGAGCCTTTGTGGTACACCTGTAATGATGGGTAGCTAAGGGGAAAGGGAAGAATTCCTTTTGACTGCATTCTGAGACGTAATTATTAAAGCACTGAAGAACAGGTTGTGACATGCTCATTGTGGACAGCTGTAGTAGGGGTGTTTTATGAGGCACAGTGTTGATTGCTTTTGACAAATCTAGCAATAAGGAAGATATGAGTTTACCTCTAATAGCTTCATGTTCGCTTACACTGAGTTGTTAAAGATGACTTCTAAAGGAGTGAAAAGAACTATTCACACAGAAAAGTGTTCTCATGCATCTTTATGCAAGTGAGCATTTTTCTGTGTTTAAAGAAAAGTTCTTCTTGCAGCCTTTAGACAATTAGAGAGTTTAAATAGATCTTCCAAATGCAGAAGACTAAACATGTGGAGCAGTGTTTATGGCATTAATATTCTTGGCCAGGTGGGAAGTGGTTACGTCACTCTGGGTTCCAGATTTAACTGTGCTGGATTAATGTAGGTAAGTAATTAGTTAAGTAATTTAGTCTTCCGCATTTGGAAGATATCTTTAAAAATCTGTAATTTTCTAACAGCTGCAAAATGAATGTTTCTTTTTTACCAGAAAAGTGTTGCATTCTTTGTGTAAAAAGAAAAATTTGTTTTGTGCCTATAGATATGATCTTTAAGGCAATTCTGAGTTATCAGGTATGATCCAAAAAGAGGGCTCAAAATAAATCCCTAATGAATTGTTAATAAGGCAAGGTGTGCTGAGCCAGAGTAAATGAATTCAGCCTTGTCCTGCTTAGTATGCATTGTCTTAAGCAGCCTGACGGTGCACTTATGGCATTTGGAGGCGTGTACCCTTCTGAGATCCTCACGTATATTCTTGGATTACAGATTAAGGACATCTGAAAGTTTCTGTAGCTGCACTAAGCAACCATATCAACAATATGTAATAGAGTCCCTTCAGTTTTGTGCAGGTAGCTGGCCTGACATGTTGATATTTGTGTCATACAGTGCAGTGCCATTTCTTGCAAGTTATTTATTTTTTTTACATTTCCTACAAGTAAACTTTAACGGCCTGATTTTCTGGACCCTTATACCTAGTCAAACACTTAGTGTAATATAACGAGATGCAGAGTAGGGATATGTTTCAGCGGCTTACTTCTTAACTGTTTGACAAGTCAACGGTTTTACTGGAGTACACAAACCAAGTGGTAACAAGCAGCAAACTTGTAAAAAATGAAGACAAACAGTCACAACACTTTGCTGGAAACTGAACGCTGTTTTAACGACAAACAGAGTAGCAAATCAACCAACAACTAAGCGCTTTCACCTTGGATTCCACTGGCATCATCACAGTTATTTACTGTGATTTGGAGTGCTTTACTGTTTTCACAATATAATTAGTCTTATCAGAAAGTTTTGTGTGTCTTGGATGATTTTGTTAAAAAAGTGCTGCTACTTGTGTTGTTGTTGTGTCTTTCGGTTTTTCCCGGTTAGGGGTCACCACAGCAGAACTCCAGTCCGCTAATGATTGGCAGTAGATTTTTACGTGCCGAGTTGCCAGCCCTGACGCAAAACCTTCAACTATGGTACTCCCATTCACGCATGTCTCCCCACAGAAGACGCTCTAGCTGAGAATCGAACAGGACAACGTCTTACTGTGAGGCGACAACGCTACCGCAGCACCACCAAAGTGCTGCTACTAAACAATGAAAATTAAACAGGGACACTAATGAATACAAAAATAACCAGACAACAACAAAGTACTCCCAACAGAGAAAACGCCTCACCATGGAAAATGACGAAAATAGTAAGTCCAACAACAGCACCGCGTATGAGGCGACCAGGCTCACTTGAATTATCCAGAATACTCAGAGTGTGTAAAAGCAAAGAACTTTTATTCACATAAATCCAACAGGTTAGCACTTACACGTACTGATTCCTCAGACCTTTAAAACAGAAATGCTGCAGTTGCACTCTTTAAATACTGCAACAGTCAAGGGCGAGCCCTTCACTTAACCATTTAAAGGGAAACAACTTCATTTTCTACCTGCTGCCAGATAACACAATATAAAACAATAAATATACATGCTTTATCCCTGAACATTGAGACTAAAAACTGTCATTATAACAGATATAACAGTACATAATCAAAACCTTAAATGAGACACTACACATCATTGAGCTTACATTCAAAATTAAAACTATTCGTCCTAAAACATTCAGAGTGAATCAGCTCACATACTAGCCATTCTACCTATATATAAAAATAGAAATGTAAAATTTCAGAGCAATCAAAGGCTATATACATCCTACAAAACAATTTCTAGAGCATAAATGTACATATTTCACTATCCATAAATGTCATAGAGTCAAAAGGGGGACATGAGCACAAAATCAATATATCTCATCCTATCTAAAAACCAAAGCTGCATTCATTTCCAACCTCACTTCTGCATTAAAACATTATTGTGTTACCTTGATCACATATAATATCACAAATCTATATATATGACAAAGGTAAAAAAGGCTAGACATCCACTCAGTGTATTTATAAGGCTAATGTGAAACAACCAAACTCCTAGATCTCAAAATAGGTTTGATAGAGGCTCTTTCATTAAGGCCATAGCCTTTATCAGCTCTCAGCCTTACTATCCAGTTGGTTTCTTTCCTGTCCGTATTGTTTCTGATGTTACCCTCCCTAATCATGGGCTGCACATAGTCTAGGACCATAAATTTCATGGGCTGCACATAGTCTAGGACCATAAATTTAAAGTGATGTTCTTGCCCAGGCTATGATTCACTCAAGAAGGCTGGTGAGCCGAAACCGGTCTGAAGAATAAATTTATTTTTATATGTACAAGACTTATTGCCTTTTATACCTACATGCTGGTTATTATACAAAGGTCAGTCTAATATTGATTTTAATCAGGACTCTTTGGTGAGAAAAAGTACTTGTATGCCCCCAAACATATTTGAAAAATATGTGAATGTGAAATAAAAAAAGGTTTGGCAACTATTAGCCACAAATGTGAAAACTTGACTCATGAGGAAAGAAATATTCTTACCAGTTTAGCTAGTGATAAAAATCTGAGATTTATGAAGCCCGACAAGGGCGGTGGGCTGGTTGTAATGACTCAGATTATGTCTCCAAAATGTTTAATATACTAATGATAGCTGCACATATTCAAGGGTGTCTAGAAATGAGCTAAATAGAGCATATATGAGAATTGACTGTTTTCTTTTTGATGCTCTCTTTCAAGGGGGTTCCTATCAGAATGACGAAAAATTAAAATTATGAACGCTCGGATGAGCGAAAATGCAGGCAATCGAAATCAATATTGTGAGATCGCAGTACAGTGAAGATCGGAAAATTTGCCCTTTCCTCACTGTAGTGCAATCTCAGAGTTGGAATATATTTTTAAGGCGCAGCCCCCCCACAATAGCAATTTCAATTACCTGCGTTTTCGCTCATCTGAGCGTATGACATTTTGATTTTTCGTTGTTTTAATATAGACCCTTTCAAGTCACTGTAGATCAAACTGTATTTGGTTATTTAAGTGTGGATAATCCACAGTTACCTGCAGTGTTCAGAATTCCCAAGATTCACAAAAATCTGTATGATCCACCATTTAGGCCCATAGTTTCAGCTCGAGTATCCAAGACGGAACCTCTGGCAACATTAGTTGACAAATGGGCCAGTGTCGTGGTCAGGGAAACTGACCACATCTTGAAAGGCTCCTGGCACTGTTTAGAAAGGCTTAAACTATAAAAAGTGTAGGCAGCTATTCATTCTTGACTATTGATATCATTAATTTATTTTCTGTAATTCCACACATTGAAGGTTTGAGATGTTTCAGGAGAGTTAGCACAAGAGTTCACAGATAAAAGCTGATAAAATAGTGTTCCTTACTGATGTCATGGAACTTGTTCTGAAGAACAATTTTTTGATGTTTGAGGGTGAAATTTATCATCAGATATCAGGTGTGGCTATGGGGGCCAAGTGTGCCCCCATATTTGCCAACCTTGTACTCCTAGTGTGCCCCCATATTTGCCAACCTTGTACTCCTAGAATGGGAGAGGAAATTTGTGTTTAGGTCACACTTTTATGAGAAAATTTTGTTATACAGTTGTTTTTTTGGATGATTTACTCATCCTATGGCAAGGGACTGAAGATGAAGCTGATGAATTTGTAGAATATTTAAATTCTACAACTGATTTTTTTAGGTTTACTAGTACATGGAAACCTGATGCGATTGATTACTTGCACATTAAATTGTTCAAGAATGAAATAAATCAAGAATTATGCAGCACTCTTTTCAGAAAAAAGACCTATTCTAATAGCTTGTTGCACTTCAAGAGTTGCCACCCACCACACCAATTGAAAAGCATAATAAAGGGCCAAATGGTGAGATTATCATGCTTAATAAGCGATGATATGAACTTTACCAATGAACTGTATGTTTTAATAAGGTTCTTCATTGAGAAGGGATTTCCATTGAGAATGTTGATTAAAATTACGAAAGAAATTTTGGTGAAAAGAAACATCTTTTATCCCCACATTGAACACCACAGTTGCCCAGCCACAAACTAGACCTAGAGATATTACTACAGATGTGATGGTTTTGCATTACAATACAGATTCCCATAATATATGTTCGATTGTCAATAGATGTTGGGACACTTGTTTCTGTGAAGTGACCAAGGAACTTCTTGGCAGTAAACCCCAAATAGTTTATAATAGGGGCAGAAATATTAAGAGCATTTTAGAGGGGAATTCTAAGACCAACTTAAAACCTGGGTATCATTCCCTTATGATGAAATGTGGTGCCCGTAAACTTTGTAAGTTTATTAATGACGGGCCATATGTCATGGTAGGGAATTATGATTACTCTATTAGATGCCCGGGGAAATGTAACTGCAACACGACCATGTTAGTCTATCTGGCTACCTGTGTGTCTTGTACATCTTTTTATGTTGGAAAAACTGTGCGCAGGTTAAGGGATAGAATTAGTGAACATTTAAGGGCAATAAAGAATAGGGATTCACATAATGCTCTTTTTGTTCACAGTAACAAGTGTGTAAACTTTAAAAGGTTAAAAGGTTCACCTTTTTTGCGATTGGCAAGCTTCAACAAAATGAGAGGGATGGTGACATTAAATTAGAAGTAGCAGCAAGGGAAAGTAAATGGCAGATGAGGTTAAGTGGCAATGTTTCACCAGGACTTAACAACAGCATATTACTGGCCCCTATTTTGAAACAAAGGGCTTGTTTAATTTGAACTACTGCGGTGGTGGTGCTGCAGTAGCGTTGTCGCCTCACAGTAAGATGTTGTCCTGTTCGATTATCAGCTAAAGCGTCTTCTGTGTGGAGACATTCATGAATGGGCCTACCTTCGTTGAAGGTTGTACATCAGGGCTGGCAACTTGATACGTAAAAAATCTACTGCTAATCATTAGCGGACCGGAGTTCCGCTGTGGCGACCCCTAACCGGGAAAAGCCGAAAGACACAACAACATCAGTGTTTTTTATGTTCCACTTTTGGAATTATAAACTTTGATAGGTAATTGTATTTATATTTGGGCTTAGGCTTTTATTGTGTTAAAAATGTTTTTTAAATCATATTCACCATGTTTCTTACTATTTCTATGGCAGTTATTGTTTTAAAATCTTGACTTTTAGTGATATGTCTTTAACTAGTTAAACTAGTTAATGTCTTGCATTAATTGTGTGAAGAATGTGACTGGTTGTTTATTTCACATATGAGGGTACTACAGCTGTTATGCTTGCCTTTTTTTACAACTCTGATGATGCCAGTGGAATCCAAGGTGAAAGTGCTTAGTTGTTGGTCGATTTGCTACTCTGTTTGTCATTAAAACAGCGTTCAGTTTCCAGCAAAGTGTTGCAACTGTTTTTCTTCATTTTTTACAAGTTTTACTGGAGTGTTTTGATGAAATGATAAAACCTTTACACCTTTCCATTCAAAAGACTTCTGAAATTAGCCCAAAAATGGGCCATCAGACGATGAGTGGATGTGAAACTGAGTGATGCTGTGAATAAGATAGCAGTAATAAAAGCAACTTCAGATGTAGTCCAAGGGCAGTTCATTTTAATAACCCCATACAGGACATAGAGGACAGGGTGAGGAAGTGCTCCTCATTGCAAACGACGTAATGCTTGGAAAAAGATAAGTACCTCATTAGGTTTGAAATAGGACAACTGCCAGTGTTGAAAACTGATGAAATGGTTTGTTCCACTTTTGATATTGATATACATTCTGAAATTTAAAGTGCTCTGTTGGAAAATGGCCCATTTTTTTAAGTTGGGGTACCTGAAACATCTGAAAATGGTAATGTTTTTGTTTTTAATGTTTCCTAAGAGTGTCATTCATAGCACATGTTTACTATCCTTCTTCACATCAGGGAATGACAGATATTCAGCTAGCATAATAAAATACATGTGACTGGTAATTCTGATAAGTATTTCTTCTCTTACAAGAATTCTCGTTACATCTGGAATGGAATAACTGATGTACTCTGAGAAGTACATAATTTTGAATTGAATTTGGGGTATAGCAGTATGGTGAATATCTCTATATGACAGGACTATAAAAAAAACTACAGTCATGCAAGAATGACGTTAGCAGTGATTATCTTACATTACCTGTAACTGTATGTTAAAATTGTGGAAACATTTAATGGGATGCTGATGATTCTTAAAAAATTATTCCAAACAATACTTATTTACTATTTGAGGATAGACACTTTGTAGTCTGTTCATATGGTACCAATGGATCGAACAGAACTTATCAGTGCTTTTGACTTTTAATTTGTTTGCACTTAGGCATAGTGAGCTTAGAGTTAGTTAGAATATTATTATGTTGGGCTTTACTTCCCACTAAAAACAAAACAGAGTAAAAGTTCTGTTTTGTTGGCTGTTCCTGTCAAATGGTCTTTGAGGAATTTGTCTTTAAAAAAGTAAATCTTATCCATCACAGACAGTTGAAATGAGCTGCGAAAGTAATACCTATGTAATATTTAATGAAGACATTCTGGAAGTCTAATTTTTTTTTAGCTTTGCAGGGTTGAAAAAAATTAAAAAGAAAGTGCATATGTCCTACATAGAAACTGAGATGGAAAGATGCTAAGAGAATCAAAATATGTGTAGCTGGAGGGGAAAAAACTGGGACATATATGCAGGGAATATTTTAGTAGTCAAAAGTAGACATTTTATGGGATGCTTTGACAGAGGATGAGCTTAGAAATGGTGGACTGTGTGAGAATATTGCCACAATTTTCTTCCTGGAAATGAGTGGTGTCGTGTAATCCTATAATACAGGCCATACAGACACACCTAGTGGTGGAATACAGGTAATGTTGATGCGATAAATGTAGTGAAGTGCTAATGGCAGAACTGTCAGCGCAGATCTACTAATGTACTGCACATGATTTAGAAATTAAGTTGCTTGCTGTAAAGTTTGATTTAAAGGATATTTATATATATATATGTGAATGTTTCTAAGAAAAAAATGTCTATCAAACTAATTTTGCTCTGTTTTGTTCTAGAATTTGAAAAAGGGAGTTCCTCAGGCTCCTTATTGTGGTGTGAATGTACAAAAAGAAGGGGGACATGGACATCAGAGTCTTGAAACATTTGCTGAGGGCCGTAAAGACTATGTTTTCAGTCACCTACCTCTACACTCCCAGCATCAGGTCCGGGCATCATTACCTATGATCCCCATTGGTGGTATTCAAATGGTGCATTCTGTTCCTTCTACCTTATCTGGTTTGCATCCTACTTCAAAAGTCACTTTAAACAAAAGTAGCTCTGAAGAGAAGTCACCAGCAAATACAACTGGTGAGTCTTCTGTTTCTTCTCAACAGGACACAGGTGCTACGCGTCAGGTCAGTGGCCTGACACTTTCTTCTGTTGACTCGTCTCGTTTCGAGATAACAAAACAAAAGAGTTCTGATGGAATTGCTGAGTTCACTTGGAGGACAGACTTAGAAGAAGAAGGTATACAGACTTGTGTGAAAGCCATTGCTTCTCTTAAAATAGCCAGTGAAGAAGCTGGTACACCTGGAAAGAGTCAGCGTGCACACGTTTATGAGCACCAAAAGAAGGCCTTAGAAAGTGCACAGACTGCCATTAAGCACTTTAGTGGATTTGAGGCAAGCCAAGAGAAGGGCTGCATTTCAGCCACCAAACCCGACATGCACAGTGAGAAGGAAAACCTTGGTACTTCACAGCCTGCACTAGGTCATTCCCCCCAATTCAGCAAAAATGGGGAGAACAGACGTTTGGGTCTTGGTAGCTCAAATGAACTGCACTCACAGGAGGAAACATCAGATTTGTTGTCAGAACGAAACAAAGTACCTTGACTGGAAAGATGTATAGACTAGAGATATTTACTTAGTTTGGGGATGGAATCCCAAAAGTACAGCATGCATAGTCTAAATTTATTTGCTATTGTACGTACTTTTTCAAATAGTTTGGGTCATGAGAAAACTGACCAAAATCTGACATGGACTTGTTATATTGTTGGGTCTGGTACTTTGAAATGTACAGATGTTTGTGCCTTTTCTTTACTTTGCTTATATTCTTATAAGCATTTTAAGCAGGAATTTGTACATATTTTAGAATTTGTGTATCTGCTTTGTAATAAATGTAATTTCACTCCTTTTGGACACTTGGGTCTAAATTATGTAAAGTGAAATAGCATCAATATACCTGTGAGGTTGCACTAAAACATATTTTTATATGAATAAAACCAAACTGCTTTATGTACAGCTATAATTCTGTAATACTAATATTTATTTACTTTGTTTCATAAACTGTACATTTTTTCTTAATGTTGTGGATGACTTTTTATGTGAAGCATGGGTTTACTATTACCTAATTAGAACAAAAAATGTATATTGTAAACTGGCTATTTAAAAATTAAAATATCTTATCTCTTACCTGCACTTATACATTAGCTATAAAGAAACATACAATGTAACAGGTGGTTCTTGACTCCTGTAACCTTTGTCTTGTTTGCTTGATCGATTATAACTTAAAAGCTCAATGTGATTTAAAAAAATATATTACCGTGAAGCATTATGTGAGGCATTGTGCTATTGTGAGTTTTCAAAGCTTTATAAAACAGTGATACATATAAATATTAAAGGTATTTGATCTGTTGTGAACATATTGATCTGGGTACCCAGTTTAAATAATATGGGAGAGAAAAAAAAACATTCCAGCCTATGTAAATATGTATATGTGCATCTGTAGTGCAATTCTGTGTAATTATATCAATTGGACACTATGTCACGACTTAACTTTACTGCGGTGTCTTTAAAAAAGGTGACAAAGCACATCTGATTGTATTAGACTGGGGTTCTCTTTGTGTTGTTTAGTGGGTAATAAAATTATTCTGTGAAATCAAGTTTGTATAATAAATACAAATACATTAAGGAGTGTTTAAAGGAATTACTAAAATGGCATGAGATGCATGTACTGTATAACTTTTAGTGATTTTTATATGTGTTTGCATCCTGAAGGACTGCATATTCTAAATAAAAAGCAAATAATTTTATCACATAGCTGTTGCAGTTAAGTGAACACATTGTTTGTTTTGCTGTATCAATATGTGATAATGTTTTTGTTCTAGTAGTCTCACTAAAAATGTACATGCCACCTGAATGTATATTGAGTGGAAAACAGAGGCTCACTATGTTACTTTTAGTGTCGCCAAGTTGCAGCATTTGATGATAATTGTGAAATATGCACAATGTTACAGTTTAAGGAATTTAAGAGTAATAAAGAACAGGGAATTCGTTAAGTCAACAGGACGTCAAAAGTTCCCAATAATTCACTAGTCAGTTTCAGCATTTATGAGCATTTCAAGTGTTATGATTGGCTCTTTGATCTGTCATTAGTGTCTTACAGAAGAACAGTGCATCTACAAGATGATGCATAGTAGTCTACAGAACCTTGATCCGAGGATGCTTTAGTACCGGTGTGCTGATCGCCTCGCCACTCAGAACCCAGAAGCCAGTATTGACAGTATGTATCGCATGGCCCAGATAATAGCAGCCCTGTGGCATAAAGGGATAAAGCCCAAAGTGTGCACCAGATGACTGCTGTTGTAATGGCAAGGGCACTGGAGGGGAAACAGTGGGTGGTTGCAAGTGAATGGTTGATACTGACTTGTCCAGACTTGGCCGAAGAAAATGGTCTAGGCTCACTGCTTGGTGTGCCCAGTACTGCATAAGCAGTGAGCCACGTAGCTGGAAAGTTATGCATGCATGGAAGTGAGCATGCACCTCTAAAAGGAGCCAATCACTGTGCTAACAAGGCTGCTATAGATGTGTGTGTGGGGGGAGGGCAGGGGCGGTACAGGGCATACTCCTCAGCAATCGTATAATGCTGCGCCAGTGTCTTTCATCTCCTCACTGGCCCCATATTTAAGTGGGGTTGAGCTCACCATAGGCTAAGATGGGTCCTGTGGCAGCTGTTGGTCAGCAGTGGGGGGGGCTGCTTATTAATCTATGATCTACTTTAACTCACCATCTGTTTCATTCATTGCTGCTTTAATGTTATCAACTGGTGTTATAGGGCCAGTCCATCTTCCGCTACTTCTAGGGCGTGAGACCAAAGGGACAGCTCAGCATCTACAATTTCCCAGGCCAGCGAACTCCTCCCCATTTCCCACAATTCTGTACATGGAAGGAAAACTCTTCAGATATTTTATCTGTACAAATCTGAAGTTGTTGTTTTCATTTGGTCTTTAACCTGAGGGACTGATCTGACACAGATCCGACTCGGCTATAAACTCCAGCATTGGATCCAAAGTCCAAGCTCTTCCCCCACCCATAATGCCCTGCTCTCCCTCCTTGCCTCAGATCTCATTTGCTGCTTAATTTGAACAGCATGGGTTTCCACTGCTCCAAGCTCCATAGTACGTACATGTTCCTTTTTTGGGCCTTTATTCTTCTCCTTTTTCTCTTTCTTCTAGTTTTCTATCCTTTTAACCCTTACCTTTCTTTTTTGCGTTTTGGCGTCAGTGTCTATTAAAAAACAAAAAGAACCCCCCCCCCCTCTTCCTTTCCTGTCCTAGCGTGTGTGTGCATACTTTGGGCCTTCCTTTGCCATGGCTGACACCCCTAAGCCAGGTTATAGGAAGTGTGCAGAGTGTGGGCATAAGCTACAACCCTCTGATGCCCACACTCTGTGTGTTGTCTGTTTGGGAGTTCCTCATTTAGATTCTTCCTGTTCAATCTGTGCAGGCTTCAACCTACGCGCTTTGATTGACAGGGGGAACAAGCTTATTTTAAAGGGTCTTCTCTCACCTCCTTCAGAGGCGTCCTTCTTCCGCCTTGGCTTCTGGGACTCACCTTCCCACTAAGAAGTCTGTGGTTGGAGAGAAGGACTGTACTAAAGAGCGGGATCGGCCTGGGAAGAGGTCTCCCGAGTGCTCTTAATCAGCTGAGTCTCCCTCTAAGTCTCGCCCAGATCTGAGCGGGAGTTCCCCTCAGCTCCAGTCTCTATGCTTCTCCTCGTAGCCGGAAATGTCTTGGGTTTGGTCCCCAACCTCCACCTCTCTTCAGCAGGTCGGGGTTGGTGGCCTCTTTAGTCCAGTCCACTAGGAGTCTGTCCAAAGCCAAGGTGGACAGGATGATGTTGAAATTCCTTTGGGCCCAGATTCATCTGGGAGTATTGCCAGCTCCATTCCCCACTGGGGCCAGGTGCATGCAGTCTGCCTTCCTCCCCATCTCTTCTTCTTCGATCCGACCTTCAGTTTCGGGGTCCCTGTGTCTAAGGTTCCTGTGTGTTTAGGGTTTGCTGCCAATGGTCCCTGGTACATTGATCATGACTGTTGACTTGAGCAGTTCGGCTCCGACAATTTCAGAGCAGACCCACTCTCGGAGCCGTAGCCTCGACATTGGATCTGAGGGTATGGTGTTGACTTTGAGGTTTTCTGGGTTGTCCCTTCCCCTTGGGGCCTTGGCGCTGGGAGGCTCAGCTCTGGCTCCACCCTCTGAGCCAAGGGCAGTGGATCCAGCCTCAGCCGCGGTTGTTCTGCCTTTGGGGGTCTGCTCGCTTTCGGCATTAGAGGTGGTGGAGAGGGCCCTCTTAGGTCCTTCGAGAGCCTTGACACACTCGTCCACGTATTCCTCCCTGGCTCCCTCTGTTTCTGGGCTGGAGTCTTCTGACCTGCCCAGTCAGGGACAGCCTGTTGCCAGTTTGCCGCAGGAGAGTCCGATCCAGGAACTCCCCAAAACTTCCAAGTCCTCCATGGCATTCCCCCCGAGCATCCCCATTGGAGGCATATGTGCAAGTGGAGTCACTTAGACTCCACGCTGGAGTCTCTCACTAATGATACTGACTTGTTGGAAGGGGAGGGCTCCCCCTGATCACCCGTGGAGGATGTCTCCTGTGGGAACATTATGGAGATCCTTCACCAGTGCAGCGAGTGGTCTTCCTTCAAGCCCAATCCTGATGAGTCTGTATTCCTGGAGGCATTTGGCACAGGACCTTCTTCTACCTGGGTGTTCCCCCCTGCAGATCCTTTAGTGGATCTTATCTCCACTAGGGCATGGAAGGAACTGGACACTGTTGAGCCCATCCCCAGGAACCCAGACAAGGTACTTAGTGCCCCATCTAACAACCCTCATTGGTCCAAGGGGTCTCCAGTTGATGCCATGGTGGTTGCGGTGGCCACTTAGAAGGAGCTGGCTTAGGAGAGCTCCTCAGTCCACCTTCCAGACAGGGAGTCTCGGGCGATAGATTGTTTTGGGAAGTGGACCTACGCTTCAGCCACCTTTGCCTTATGTGTGCTGAATTACTTGGCACAGTCAAGGAGGTTGCCGAGTCTGCCCCAGGGTCCATGTTGGCAGAGGAGAAGAAGGTCTTCACTTCCCGTATGGCCACCCTCACTTCTATTTCGAAGGCTTCTCTTACATGCTACTGAGGGTGCTTCAAGGGCTGTGGGGACTGGCGTGGCCATTAGGCGACATGCCTGGCTTTGGCATTGTGCCTTTTCAGGGCCCTTCAAGGCATCTTTCATGAATGCTCCCTACGCTGGTTCCACCTTGTTTGGAAAAAGGTTCATGACACGTTATCCCAGAGAGAGAAGGTTGGGAAGACTTTGTCTGCCATTTGGGTCTGCTTTACACTCCACAAAGATCCTTTTCAAGGAATCAGAGTGGGGTTAAGAAGCTGTGGTTTCAGAAGTCACTAGGTTCTCCACAAGATGCTCAGGATACGTCTTCCCCCAAGGGCAAAGGGGGATACAACAGGCGCCACCTTCATGGCAGAGTGGGTCTGAACAACCAGGGGTCTTGGGATTCTTTCCCGGACAGACCTTTTCAGCAATCTTGAGGGATTGCTGGACTGCTCGTCTCTGGAGGCAGTCGGTGGGCACCTGTCTCTGCACCCAACAGCCTTGGAGTCCATTAAAAATGATCATTGGGTTCTGTAGATCATATCCAGAGGTTACTCTGTCCTCTTTCTTCATCCTCCTTTTCTAGCAGACACCTCCCAAACATTCCACCATGTCACAGGAGGAGGTAGCCATAGAAATTGCCAGGTTGCTTGAAAAACGAGTCATCCAGCCCATTCCCCCAGACTAGTCCAGATCAGGCATTTATTCCAGGTTCTTTTTGGTGCCAAAGAAAACAGGGGGACTTAAGACCCATTCTGGATCTTTCAACCCTGAAAAACCTGAACCTGTCCGTTGGCAAGACAAACTTTCGGATGATCACCCTTTAGTCCATTCTGCCCTTCCTGCAGAAGAATGACTGGATGTGCTTGGTTGACCTCCAGGACACGTACTACCATATCAAGATGGACAGGCACTCCCCTTTGGACTCATCATTGCTCCCCAGGTGTTCACCAAAGTAATGGTGATAGTGTCGGCTCACCTGCGGCTGCAGGGACTTCAGATCTTTCCCTACCTTGGATGATTGGCTCCTGTCCACACCCTCCAGGCATCGGCTAACAAAGACCAGGAATTATCTTCCTCATATAGCCCCATCCTTGGGTATTACCATAAATCTCAACAAGTCTCAACTGACACTAGTACAGGTGTTGGATTTCATAGGTGCTCGACTAGACACTACACAATGCAAGGTGTTTCTGCCTCCAGACAGACTCATCACTCCGTCATCATGTACAGGACATTCTTCAAGCCCAGTTTCTCCCGGCAGGCTTAGTTCTTCGGGCGTTGGGGTCCATGGCAGCCACGATCGCCCTTGTTCCAACTGCGCGCCTACATATGAGGGTCCTGCAGTGGACCTTAGTGGTTCAGTGGTCCATGCTAGACCTTCCCTTGTTCCATCCTGTTCAATTGTCTCATGTTTGCAGGGGTTCCCTTCTTTGGTGGTTCCAATCCCCAGGCCTCATTCTGGGTCAAGCTTTTATTCTTCCCTCTCCCACAACCACGGTGATCACAGACACCTCCCTGCTCAGGTGGGGGGGCATTGCATGGGAAGTACGGTCCAAGGTACATGGTCTGCTCTGAAAACCAGTCTGCATATCAGTGTCCTGGAGATGAGGGCAGTGCTTTAAGCATTGCAAGCTCTCCATGCCTGTCTTCCTCCTGGGAGTGTTGCCATACAGATGGACAATACTTCAGTAGACTGGTACATAAACAGACGGGGGAACCAGGTTCTATCCACTTTGCTGCAAGGCCATAAGATTGTGAGAGTGAGAGATTTCCACTAGGCATTTTCTGGTGGTAACACATATTCCAGGGAAGTCCAACATCCTGGTGGACAGGCCGTGCCGGTCTCTTCTGATGTCTTACTAGTGGTCTTTGAATCCATCAATAGCGGACAAGATCTTTCTAAAGTGGAGTTGGCCTTGCTGCAATCTCTTCACTTCTCCTTCCAATGTGAAGTGTAGCAAGTATTTCGCTGTGATTCCCTCTCTGGGGGCATCCCCAGAGATGCTCCAGGCCATGCTTGGCCCTCCAGTCTACTGTATCTGTATGCTGCTCTTCCTCTTATTCCAAAGTTCATTCAGAAAGCTAGCCAGCTGGGGAACTCCGTTATCCTCATTGCCCCTTTCTGGCCTCGTCAAGTTTGGATCCCCACTCTGTGGTCTCATATAGTGTGTCCTCCCTGGACTCTGGATCTGGTCCTGGATCTGATTATGCACCCGTCAGGGGTTCTTCACCCAGATCTAGTCAGCCGAAAGCTCACGGTTTGGCTGCTCCAATTACCATGATAGCCAGGACTCCCAGACTTTTTTCTCCTTTTAAGAAGATCCTGATTGTGGCTCATAAAACTTCTACCAGGAAGATCTACTCTAGCAAATGGAAGCGTTTTTCAATTTGGGCTTCTATGCATGAACTGGATCCTTTTACAGTGCTAGTCTCTGCCATTTTGTATTTTTTGCAGATATTTTTAATCATGGAGCTAGTTTCTGTACTGTTAAGTTCCAATTGGCGGCGATTTCCAATTTCCATGTGGATGAAAATTTGGCCTCCTTAGCTTTGTCAAAATTTTGTAAGACCTTTCTGAAAGGTCCCCTTGTGACCTTACCTTAGTTCTGTAGGCTTTGGTTTCTTCCCCGTTCGAACCAGCTGCCTCCATCAATTTGCAGTTTTTGTAGTGAAAGACTGCCTTTTTGGTGGCGATTACCTCGGCCAAGAGGGTTTCTGAGCTTGAAGCATTATCTGTTAAGCCTCCTTACCTAGTTTTCCATAAAGACAGTGTCTCTGCAAACCAATCCATATTTCTTCCTGAAGGTGGCTTCAGAATCCAATATTAACCAGGTCATTAATTTGCCAGTCTTCATTCCAAATTTTCAAATTAAAGGGGAGTACAAACTGCACTTACTAGATGTGCACAGGCAGCTGTGTTTCTACCCACATAAAACCAAAAGCTTGTGTAAAACTGATCAGCTTTTGATCTCTTTTTCTAAACTCTGTTTGGAAAAGCCCGCTTCTATGGTTACCATTGCTCATTGGATTTCAGTGTGTATTTCTTTGGCCTATTGAGCCAAAGGTTTGTCTCCACCAGTACATGTCAGGGCACATTCAACCAGATCAGTCTCAGCCTTTTGGTCTAGGGTTTCTCTTGATATTTGTTCTGCTTTGACCTGGGGCTTGTCACATACTTTCATTTCTCATTATAAATTGGATCTTCTTTCCAGGAGCAGGGCATCTTTTGGCTCAGCCGTGCTGTGGAATATCCTTCCATGAGGACCTCCCAGGTTTTTGTTGGTAACTAGGGACTCTGTTCCTCAGGTTAAAGACCAAATGAAAACAACAACTTCAGATAAGTTATGCAACCATAACGTTCCATCTGAGTTATCGCTTTTCATTTGTCTTCAACCTTCCCTCCCTCAATTCCCCCTGCCTTGTTTTGGGCTGTGTATTGGACTGGACTGAAGAAACATAGACCTTCCTGTCCTGGCTAGCATTCAGCATATGGGCCTTTAGATGGTTGTTTTATAAGCATGTTGGCCATTTAGGTTGGTGCTGTTCTGCAACAACAAACTCGATCTGATAGGAGTAGGGAGAGAAGGGCATTATGTGTAGGGGAGGAGCTTGGACTTATGATCCAATGCTGGAGTATACAGCCGAGTTGGATCCATGCTGGATCCACGTCTCAGGTTGAAGACAAATGAAAACCAACAACTCAGATGGAACTTTATGGTAAGTACATAACTTATTTTTTTATTATATTTAAGTAGCCTTGAGACCAAGGGAAAGAATCTATCCTGGAGAAGAAGAGTTGTAGTAAAGGTGTTAGTGGTCTACCTTGTTAACAGAGAGTTAAGAATGGGAGTCAGTCATGTGAAGCTTGATGGGCTTCAAGGCTGATGATATTTTCTAAGGATTAGTTTAGGATGGGTAAGATAATTAGTTTAGAAGGGATTTTCATTTTACTTCTCCAAATCATTTGGGTTTCTAATACTATGACTGGAATGGACCCCATTCCTAAGTCAAAGTACAACTAAAGTTCATGAAATTAGTATTGTTTCAATCTTTGATGTCAGCCAAAAGTACGCTTCACAGCACCCGCAGTGAGCCCAGTAATAACTCCTTCTGCAATTCGTACGGGATTACATGGATTGGTAGCATACCTAAATAAAATTGTAGATTCTTTTTTGTAAGAACCATTGCTCCTACTACTGAGGGATTTTCAGAGTAATGTTTATATTAATGTTGAAGGAGATAGGTTCATAGGTGTGTACTAGGCTAATGGCCCTGGGGCCTTTATAAGCCTAGCCCATAGAAGTGCCCTGGTATTGTGCCACCTGACATTAGTACCCAGTGCTTCTATCAAGTAGAGCCACTATACATACACACACACACACACACACACACACACATATATATATATTTATACACATACACAGATATATACATAAACACACACACACACATATATATATATATATATATATATATATATATATATATATATACACATACGCAAACATAGACATACATATGTGTGTATGTATAGGTTCATAGATTAGTACTAAGCTAACTGCCCTTGCGAGCCATTTTAAGCCTAGCCAATTATCCCTTGTGAGATTCAAACCCTGCACCTTGTGTTTGTAAGGCAAACACCTTAACCATTAGGCCACCCTACCAACCCCAGTTCACTCACACACACACACACACACACACACACACACACACACACACACACACACACACACACACACACACACACACACACACACACACACACACACACACACACACACACACACACACACACATATCTATACACACACACACACACATATCTATACACACACACACACACATATCTATACACACACACACATATCTATACACACACACACATCTATACACACACACACACATATATATATATATATATATATATATATATATATATATACATATACATATGTACACACACACACACATATATATATATATATATATATATATATATATATATATATATATACACACACACACACACACACACACACACACATATATCTATGTACGTACACACACACACACAAATATATATAGATATATGCACATACATGCACACACACACATACACACACACACACACACACACACACACACACACACACACACACACACACACACACACACACACACACACACCATAACTTTGTTCACTAATAGAAGGTGGGTATTTGGAGGTGCATGAAACAGTGTTAATTATATTAGTGATTAACAGGTCAAGTAGTGTTTTTTTTACCTAATTTTAAATTTAGGTGTGTACATACATCTAAAAATTGAATGAGGCCAAGACCCAAAGTTGTTCTGAAATATTAGAGAGTGGTTCTAAGGAAGTTGAAGTTTCTTGCCCTAAGGGGCAGAAGTGATAGGTATTATTTTGGATAAGTATATTAAACTTGGAGAGTGAAGCTAGGAAGGGTGTTACTCTACAGCTGTATGTGTATGATCATTTTTTAGGTGAGGGGATTTGGATTAGTAGCCATTTGGGAGTACTGTAAAATGTACAGATAAGAGATTGTTATTGGATTAAAGTGGCATTTAAATAGAAGTAGGCTCCATCCCCACATCTGATTACCTGGTGTGGAGTCTAAAATGTATTTATAACCTGGGGAAAAAATGACTGAGATTTTAGTCATTCTTTTTCAGCCATGATATGTTTTTGGATTGAATGCAGCTAGTTTACTGTTTGGCCTTTTCACCTGTACAGTTCTGGGATTGATGCCATTTGTGGTTGTGTCTTTATTTACTTTCCACTCAGTTTGGGGATTTCTGCAAATGTTAACCTTGTGCTTATTTTTACTAATCTAATCCTTCTTGGATTTTTTTAATCCTAGTTTAGAGTTGAGTGGAACTTGTCTGTTTTGATTATTTTAACAGTCCTGTCTGGCTTTGGTGTCAAATGTGACCATTTGTTTGTTGGAATTGACTCAAGTTAAGGTTTCCCTTCTACTCTACATTGACTTCAGGACCAGGGTCAGAGGCAGCCATCTTCTTGGGCCATCCTATCCATATTACAACCAACACTGAGGTCCTTGGTGTTTATCCCCCCCATAGACTTTGTTCAATGTCTGCTTAACCAAGTATTTAGTGCCTAAACTGTCAATCCCTATAGTCTGTTCTGATTTGGCATCTAGTAGCTTCACATTGAGGACATCTTTCCATCTCAACCCTACTTTGAGTTGAGCTTGACATACCAGATGTACAGTGGTTGGTGACAAGGTGACCTTTTATAGTTCAGCCCTTTGGCATCAGCGGGGTTTTCAGTCAGACTTGACATTTCTTGACCCAATCTAAGGAAGTATCCTTTGTCGTATTAATAACTCTTTTGCTCCTTTCCTTGACCCTGGTAGTATGCTATAATACTGTAAACAAATCTCATTAGTCACTGAAGGGATAGTATTGCTGCTATCCTTTGAGGAGTCTGAGAACTTGTTTCTTATTCCAGTGGTCTCACAGGTACTATTGTAGGATGTGGATTTGGATTCTATTTTGTCCTGCCCTATTATTTTAGTGTAGCTTTCCACGGCCACCAACTGGACTTTCAGTCATTGCCTTTTAGGATAGTTAGTTTTGGACTTATTTATTTCTGTGCAACACTGCAGATTTTTTTTCATCTCTCATTTATCCTGACAGTTACTGTAAGTGACTGGTAGCTTTGTTATGTATTTGTTATGAGCCTTATACCAGCTATCGTTATATGAAGCACTCCATTTCTCGCCTTTATAGGGTGGGGTTTGCACTCTGGCTAAAAAAAAAAAAAAAAAAGACATGCCACTGCACTTATGTCTTACAGGGTGCTACTGTACATGGAATTTGTGGTCCCCCTTTCTATCTTGCAGTCCCTTCTTAGGTTTTGCTGTGGCCTATAGCCTGGCATACTCTAAAATCCAAAAATCTGCCATCCCCTCTTCCTCACCTGTACAGACGATGGATCTGTTCTCTAGGTAGGTGAATAAAGGTAATTTCCTTCTACCCATCTTCTACAGAAAGTACAGTTTTAGCTGCAACATGTCCCTCCCTTGCCAGGCTTTGCACAGAGCTACAGCCAGACATATTCTACAATCTTCAAAACCTTCATCCTCTATCTTTCTTATTCTGTAGGATGGATGAATCTGTTTTTTAGGTGGGTGAATCCTAGTTATATCCGTTATCTTATAACATGTTATTCAGTTTATCCAGGAACTGTTGCCCTTCTATGGAATGGGGCAGGACCCATATGTAGAGTTTTGCTCCGATTCTTATTTTTTTACAAGCATGTGGGTTGCATTGTATAGTCATATATCTGTATACATAAATTCCTTTATTTATGCATGCTGGTGTATACACTATACCTTGAATTTTTTCATATTCAAGGCATAGAAGTCATTTTTTGAGTTCAGCAAGAGACAGCTAACACCACTGTTAATTCCTGTCAGCAGTGATGAACCTTTCTGCTTTTAATTTATTTTACTGTTTATGCCTCATCGTTTTGAAACAAGACCTTTCTTCTGAAGTTACGTTGTTGGAGATCATGTCAGTTATTCTTCACTGCTGAACTAACACTATTTTACCCCAGTTAGATGGGAAAGTACTTAGTCATTTATTTCTCCTTTCATAGATATCTACAGATTCAATTGCCATAGTCCCTGCAGCAAGGTGATCTCAGATTACGTCCTAATCCTATTCCTACTTCAACTTGTCAGGCAGTTACAAATCAGTCTCCACAGGCTTGATGCTAAGGTGGTCTGTTCATGCAGTCCCATTCTTTTCAGTTTCCTGGAATGTGGTTCTGATCCTTACATGAGATATCCTCCAAGATCATTTTCCATCCTGTTGCAACAGGACCTCAGAGTTTGCCATTTATTCCTTTCTTAAGAGGTCTCAGCCAGCAGGCTCCTGACGTCTGATAGTACTCTTATAAAACACTCCTTCCTGTTCTTTTTCATGAATTCTAACGTCAGCTCCTCTGAAGTGTCACCTGTCAGATGCAAAGTTCTAGACAGGGGTCTCACACAGTACTTATGCTTATGATCTGAGATATACTTTTCTGTGTTCCAGCGTTCTGCCAAGGATGTAGATGGGAGGAACCTAACTTTCAGATTCTACTTCAGTCCATTTGTCTGCTTACCCAGTAGCTGGTCTCTTGCAGGACTGCTTACACTGCTTTCACCTTTTGCAGCGCAGTTGTTTTGTTGCTTATAGCATCGGGTGTATATCATAAGTCCGAACGCACAAATATCTGAACGCCGAAACTTTGAACTGGGACGTTCGAAGTCTGAAAATAATGAAGCCGCGGAACATCGAATTCTTTCCCAGGGAAAGAATTTGGTCTGCTGTCTCCGTGGCTTTGCTATTTCCTCCACTGTGGTGCGATCTCGGAGTTGTTATATTTAAGTAGGGGGGGGTGTGGGGGTGCACATTAGAAACAGTATGCAGTGTTCCTGTGTTTCTGCGTTTTGTACCGGAACAGCGATTTTTTTCCCTGGGGAAAATAATCGCTGTTCTGAATGTTCAGAGTTTTCAGTTTTTGAACTTTTGGGTTGGATATTTACATAGTTGAAGTTTTGACACTTCGACTATGTGATATAGATCCATAGCATCTGATTATCAGATACCATCCATAGTGTCTTGTTTTTTTTTAATCCGTGCTTGGCTGGTTCCATCCTTTCCCATCCAAGACTTCTTCCTTCTGCTTACTCAGAATGTATTATTGTGGTCCTTGTTTTTGAACAGTCTCCATAGCAGAATTTTTCTTTCATCTCAGTCATATTTTATTCTTGAGTTTCTGTGTCCTGGAGTCTTTCTTGTGTATTCAAGATTAATCATGTGCCTTTAACCATTTAATTTCCTTGGTTAGTAGGGTTTTGTTTGACTGATATTTGCCTTGCTGTCATGCTAGCCAGTCTGTGGCATAGTTCATTTGCTAATACTTTTTCTTTGAAGATTTAGTTTTTTTTTTTTTTTTTTTTTTTCCATTTGGGGAAGTGGCCGTGATCTACTGTATGGATTTCAGAAACTTCAGATTAAATCACTGTGTGCTGCCATCTGATCCTTTGTTGATCAAGTTCCTATTCTTGCATTTCTCTACTTCTCTGCCATTGTAGATAGCTCTGTTCATATTATTTCTTCCTTCTTTCAGGACAACGTAGTCATCTTACTTTGGAGTTTCTGCATTGCTTCATTTGAAAACGTTATACTTCATTCATTAGACAAGGAGTGTTATCCTACAGCAGTTGGAACTATGGATTTTTTGTGGTTATATCTCAAAGGGAAAGGCATCCTTTAGTTATTACGGAAAATGTTCTCAGCCCTTTCAGAAACTAAGGATACTTTTTCCATGGGTCCTGACAACATACCAGGTTACTTGATTATCACTGGCAAATATGACCTTTTGAACTCCTACTTAAACCTCTAAGCCTCTCTGTTGTTTACATTCCTGAAGCCTGGAAAACAGCTATTGTAATGCCATTATGCAAGGGTGGCCCAACCACAGACCCTGATAACTATAGACCCATTAGTCTCACTAGCCTCATGTAAACCTATGGAGCACATTGTCAGACTTCATGAATTTGGACATCGATGAGGGTCCAGGGTCGAGAGATTTTCAGTTTACTTTGTCAAACAAAGGTCCTGTCTCCTTAACTTCATTAATTTCTTGGCAAAAGTAGCTGAAATAGTGGATAGTGGTTATGCAGTGCACACAGCATATCTAGACCTGGCCATGGCCTTTGACTTCATTCTCCATGCAAGCATTATTGGTAGACTTGTAAATCTGAATATGTTGTTTGTCTTTTCGGCTTTTCCCAGTTAGGGGTCGCTACAGCGGAACTCCGGTCCGCTAATGATTGGCAGTCGATTTTTTATGGTGCCGAGTTGCCAGCCTGACGCCCAACCTTCAGCAAAGGCACGGCCATTCACGCATGTCTTTCAGAGGCCACTCGACTGCGGGGAGGACATGCAGATTCCACACAGAAGGTACTCCAGCCGTGAATGAAATGGGAGAACCTCTTGCTTTGAGGTAACAATGCTACCGCTGTACTACTGCGGACAGCTTCTGAATATAAATCCTTATGTTGTGGGATGGATAGATAACTGGTTGTCTGACAGAACTCATGTGGTTAGAGTAGCAGGTGACAATTTTGAAAGCAAAACAGTTACCAGTGGTGTACCACAGAACTCAGTTTTGGGCCGTCTCCTATTTGGCATATATTTCTCAGACCAGCACTTCTGGCCTATAGTTAACTAAGTTTGCAGATGACTGCAAATTGGGTATTATTTGATCTTCAGCTGACTCTCAATTGCTTCATCATGATTTAGACCATCTTAATAATTGATTCAAGGACAATGGTCTCAAATTAAATGTAAAAAAATGTACCATAGTTCATTTTGATAAACAAAACAGTTTTACTTACCATATAGGAGATGCACCCTCCAGTCAGGCACTGTTTTATGGATCTGGATACCTTTGTTGATAATTCCTTATAATTAGATTATTGTGTCTTCACAGTAGTTCAGAAAGCCTTTTATCTGGCCCATCTAATTTCCAAAGGCATCTCTACTAGATACAACAAAAAGTCTTCCCCTTTACTTGTATCTTATCAGGCCCATTGTTGAATACAATGCACCTTTTGGCATATATTTATCTAAACATATCGCACAACTTGAGAGACCTCAGAGGTTCATAACTAAAAGGATCAAGCCCTCAAAAATCTTAGTCATCAGGAGGGTTTTGCAGCCCTTTCTCTGTACTCTGTGAATATATATGTCTAGCCTTTCATGACATGAAAGATCCATCCCTATTTGATCTAGTCCTTGGCAGATCTAATGGTACATCAAATACTTGGTTAAAGGAACTAAACCTACATTGGTGTGATAGAGTCATATCAAGACGTATTCCTCACCTTTGGAACAACAGCTTCCACAACATAGCAAGTGAAGTAGCACCCTTGCTAACTTCAAGGTAAACCTAGATAATTGGATGAGCAACCTGAAATTCCCTCTTCCGGTTGATCTTGTCTTGCCCTCCTTGAGTGGGAAATTTTGAGTAGGGGTTTTTGGCTAGGCTTGAAGTGGTCTGCAGACTGATGGCCTAGTACTTAACCTTTGAACATGTCCTCTATATTCCTCTTCCTTCTTTTCATTCCAGCCCCACCCTTTTTTGTTTTTGTCTAGGATTAGGATTATTATCCCCAGAACGAGTCTGCTTCTTTTAGGCTATTCAGTCACATATTCCCCAATGCTCATTAATTAACTTAATGCTGACTTGTCTGATTCTTTATTACTATTTTTTTTCTGTCATTGGTTTTGCACCCTGTGTTGCTTTTGGGCCCAGACTGACTCTCTTGTTTCATTAAGGTAATGTCTTTAGTCTAATGTCTCTCTGTTATTCTTTGTTTAATTTTTGGAATCCAGGTGTAATAGTTGACTGTACTTTTGGCTCCAGGTTGTTTCTGTCCAGCTTTTGGAAGCTTTACTAACATTGCCTTTTGGTCATTTTTCTACATGCTTTCTGGATTCCTCTTCTTTATTGAGGACCTGTGTTACAAGCCTTGTACCTTACTGTCAGGCTTAATCTTGTTGGAGACTGCCAGCATATTGCCAGTAGCTATAAAATCTATTCTCAGGACACACGTTTTTGTCTTTAGTTCCCAGTGTTCATCCAATAATGTTACATATTCCCTTGATAACCACATTACTGTCCCTCTGGTTGTTGTATAATACAAACTGAATCTTGATCCTTGGATTCAGGGTCTACTAGTCCTTCCTGTCACATTTTTGAAAGAATGTTAGTCTAAGTCTCTGTTTTCCATGAGACATTTGGTAGTCATCCAGCTCTGGTTCATCTTATTCTGGAGGTGTTGTCTTTCAGGAAACCTTTTCAGTGATCCACCCAGCAAGTTATGCTCAGGGCTCTGTCATATATATGTGGAGGAAGGTAGACTGGCCCCATTTCATTTGAGTTATATATTTAACAGAATGATAGATGTGCAGGACTGGGTCCATCCTACTCTGTGACCCCACTCTCCATCTTCTGCCTTTTTGGTAGGGTTTGTAAATTGCACCAGCAAGCTTTTGTCTCCTTCCCTGGTTTGTTTTGTTCTTATGCTTCACCCTCCATTGGCTAATAGAGATCTGGAGAGGTATCCTGCACACACAACTGTGGGAAAAGGGGTGAACTAACTGTCCTGGATAAGTTTTAGGTGCTGCCCAAGTCCTTACTGGCCTCAAGCCCTAGATGTAAAGGAAGATGAACCAGTCCTATTATTTAAGAAAGTTATATAATTTTCATAACAAAATATGTCTAGGGCCACATGTAGCTTTGTCTATGACTTCCTGTGCAAGCAATCACAGAAGAGATTTCTGAGATGACAAGAAAAACAAAGTGGCTAGAAGCAAACTGAATACAAAAAGACTTCAATATGGAAAAAACTGGGACAATGTGGCTTTCAGTATTTTAAGTGACTACACAGTCCTGCATTTGTGGGTGAGTGGTAGGGTAAAGTAAAGGGCCTACTTTCAATTTGAGCTGTAGTAAAATAACCACAGTTAATAGTAATGTCTTTCGGCTTTTCCCGGTTAGGGGTCGCCACAGAGGAACTCCAGTCCGCTAATGATTGGCAGTGGATTTTTTACGGTGCCGAGTTGCCAGTCAGACACCCAACCTTCAAAGAAGGCACACCCATTCATGCATGTGTTTATACATCACTCGACCACAGGGAGTACATGCAGACTCCACACAGAAGGCGCTCCAGCCGAGAATCGAATGGGAGAACCTCTTGCTTTGAGGTGGCAATGCTAACCGCTGCACCACCGCGGCCTAACCACAGTTACTTTATAACAGAATTCTAAGTGTGGTTAGAAAATTAATATTTTTTTAAATATAATCCAGGTTTTCTTTTCAGTATTAATATCCTTGGAGTTCCTCAAGTTTTGCACTAACATAAGTAGGCCTGACATACTCACATGACTCCAAAAAGCTACATTTCTGAACATACCTCTTCAGGCTGTTCTGTGTAGTTACTCAGACTCAGTAGTACTCAGAATTACTGTTTAATTTCAGAACCTAGATGGAATGTCATTAAATCTTTCACAGTTATTTTGTCTGATCTGTGCTCTTAGATGTTTTTGAATACTCCCATAAGCCCTTTATTCTTCTTTGTTTAAATGATGTTTTTGTAAAGGCTAAGGATTAGCTTACATGGACTCCACCATTTGCAACAAGTGGTATCCGTTTTCTTGACTTTATAGCTTCATTTTTCTCTGTCATCTGTGACTGATACTACAGAAAAGTAGATCTGTAAACTACTTGAGACTCAACGTATTCATTCTTCCATTACAAGTGAAAAAGGCAAGGCTACAAATGCATTTTAGGGACTGTCCAGAACAAGGTTCTTAAATGTGATGCCAATATGATGTAAGAGCTATGAAGAAAAGTTCCTAAAGAAAGTATCACTTGAGTTCTTGCAAACCCAATGTGTGTGGTATGTCTGTGCTACTTCAATGTGGTTCAGCCTTTTTAGTGCATACTGACGAAGCTGAGTAGCATGGAAATACCTTCCACAGGGAGAAAAATATAAGTCATATTTTGTTTACATGTGATTCTTTGTAAGGATGAAAGTATACTCTGGTATGAGCAAGTGTTGTGTGTATGATACTTTTGACCTTTAACAATACCTTAATCCTGGTAGAAAGCTATAGCTTAGTTGTATGTACTAATGTGTAGTGTGAAATGGCAGGCAGTTTAGTTAGTAAATGTGAATATGTGTTAATCATCTACATCAGTGGAAGAGACTTTTACTTTTAGTGCTGCATCATGGTGAAGTCAAAAATGTGTTCATAAATATTTTTATGATTAAGTTATACACCTCTGTAAACTTGTCCAGAAGCAGTTCCTGAAATAGAAATGTGCCACCTTAGTAAATGTAATTCCATTCTCAGTACCATGTTGGAGTCTTCATGAAATAATCATCTAAGGAGAAGAAAATAGCTCTTAGTGGTGTCTGATTCAGAAAGCATATGAGATGCATGTAGGCTCATAGGTTCATAGGTAGGTACTAGGCTATCTGCCTGAAGGCATTTATAAGCCTAGCCTGAATGTGTTGGCTTTCACCACTCCCTTAGATTAGTTCCTTGTGCCTCTGTCCAGCAGAGGCATTGAAGTGATCCCTGGGGTAAACTTTCTGTTTCCCATGCACTCGTAAAGGTTTCTCTTGAAGAGGGTTAGCAAGGAGCTCTGCCTAATGTAGATTGGAATCTTGTTCCAGAGCATGGGAAGTCTCTGGGACAGGAATCTATCCCTCCAGCACATCCTATTTGTTGTTGTGGTGAGGTTTAGATCCCTGGAATGTGTGGCTCGAGGGGATATGGTTTTCATTAGGTGGAGCATGTCCATCAATTCTAGGTTGGACATGGCCTTGTATGTCAGGCAGAGATCACCTCTGAGTAGGCGGTATGCAACCGAATACAGCTGGAGTTTCTTCAGTCGAGCTGCATAGGGCATCTGCTTGAGGCCAGTGATCCTCTTGGTGAGGTACTTCTGTGGTCTTTCCAGTTGCTGCAGGTGTCTTGTAAGGTACATCCCAAATGGGGCATTGTACTCTATGATGGGTCTGATAAGTGATGCGTAGAGGGGCCAAATGACCTCTTTCGATCTGGATACAAATCCTTTTGTGATTAGGTAGACCACATAGAAGGATTTTCTAACCACTTTGGCAATGTGATTATCAAAGGAGAGGTTACTATCTACTTTGGTCCCCAGATCCCTTATTACGTCATCCGTATTTAGGGGGCTACCAACTATGTGGCAGTTTGTGGGTACTTTGTTTTTCCCAAAGGGGATGACTATGCACTTTTTGGCATTTAGCTTGAGGCCATGGTTTTGACACCAGGTATCTGTCTCAGTGAGACCCTTTTGGAGGATGTCTATGTCAGCCAGAGAGTCAATTATAGCCCCTAGTTTGCAGTCGTCTGCAAACTTGGTCAACCATAGTCCTCCTGTGCTTGCCTGTACCTCTGAGAAGTATATGCCAAACAGGAGAGGTCCTAGGACTGAGCCCTGGGGAATGCCACTTGTAACTGGTTTAGAGTCAGACCTAACTCTTACCATGTGGGTTCTGTCTGTGAACCAGTTGGCAACCCATCTCGTGACGTAGGGGTTTATACTCAGGCTGGTGAGCTTGTCTATAATACCTGAGTGAGGAATGGTGTCAAAGGCCTTTGCGAGGTCTAAATAGGTTGTGTGGACCACCTTTCCCTCATCTATAGCCTTGATAGCTGTCTCAAAGAAGTCCACCAGGTTTAGGAGGCATGATCTGCCCTTAACAAAGCCGAACTGGGTAAGGTCCAGTGTTTGAAGATTCCCAATGTCTCTCTTAATGAGATCCTTGATAAGCTCCATAGCTTTGCAGACCATGCTAGTCAGGTGATAGTTCCCAGGGTCAGTTGTGGCTCCACCTTTGTGGAGCAGAATAACCATTGCTGTTTGCCACTCCATGGGTAAGTAGCCTGTAGAGAGGCTGAGTTTAAACTTTAGGTGAGGGGTTAGTTCATCTTTGAGCTCATGTAGGACGCAGCCTGGGACACTGTCCGGTCCCATTGATGCTGTATTTTTGTCTTTGGAGAGGGCTGTTTTAACCTGGGTGTCTGTGATTTCAGGGGCACTACATTCTTCTGGTATGGTTATGGGCCCTTTTGGGGGTGAGAGGGGGGTGAAGTTTGCACTGAACCTGTCTGCCAGGATGTTGGCTACATCGGTCAGTTCAGTGTATTTTGTGCCATTTTGCACTAACTCCGAGCAGATCTGAGAATTGCCACTTCGGTTCTTGACATAGCTAAAAGAATGCTTTGTAGTTCATTCATAGATTAGTACTAGGCTAACTGCCCTCGGTGGCCATTTTAAGTCAGGCAATTTACCCCCCTGTGAGAATCAAACTCTGCACCTTGTATTTCTAAGGTAAGCACCTTAACCATTACGCCATCCTCCCACCCCTGGTGGTTATCTTTAGAGTCCATGTAAATTTTTCTTTCAAAGCTAGTCTTGGATGATTTTATGAGGGAATGTAGATTCTTGCGGATACTGATCAGGGATGTCTTCCCTTCTTGGGATTTTACTCTTTTCTGTACTACTTTCCTCCTATTGTATAGCTTGTTTATGGCAGGGGTCCACCAGACTGGTTTCCTTTTCTTGGAGGAGTGAGTCTTGGTTTTGTTTGGGATAGCAAGATCCATACATTCTTCTAGGTGCCCGTATAGTGCATTAGTAAAGGATTTTGCAACTTGGACAGCGTTATCCTTTAGCAATGGGAGCTTTGAAACTTCCCACCTCGGTCTTAAGTAACGTGAAGTTTGCTTTTGAAAAGTTTTTCACGGTGATTTCTTTGACCGGGGGTGGTGGCGGAATGTGGATATCCAGAGTGATTAGTTTATGGTCAGATCTAACCAGCGAGGGGTTCACCTCTGGAGTGGAACACCGGTCGCCCATGTTGGTGATGACCAAGTCCAATATGTTGTCACCTCTGGTGGGGGTGTTGACCAGTTGATCCAGGGCATATGAGTTTATAAATTCTAGGAAATGTTGGGCAACGGAGTTTGTACTTGAGGAGTTCTCCCAGTTAATGTTTGGGTAATTGAAATCACCCAATATCAGGGTGTTTGGTTGGACCTTTATGTTTCACAGTGTTTCCAAGAATGCGGAGTGGGGGTCCTGGGACATGGTGGGTGATCTGTAGCAAGCTGTAATTTGAATAGCAGTTTTGCCCGTTGTTATTTGCACGTGGATGATCTCTGAAGCATCGTGCTGTGCCACTAACCTGGAGATGTGGGTATCCTTGATGAATATGGATACTCCCCCGCCTTTTGTATTTCAGTCCGGGTTTTGTGGCCGAAATGTATGGTAGGAGTTGTAGCCTGGTAGTGCTTAAACCAGGTTTCTGTTACTGCACATATATCGATTTTCTCCATACTGAGGAGTGCCTCGAGTACGTGCATTTTGAGGTTTAGACTTCTGGCATTCAGTAGCATTACCCTCAGTTTTTTGTTACCTGTACTATTTATGGTGGTGGGTCTATCTTTTGAGCCTTGCCTAAAAAAGGCACTATGGGTGTGGCAAGAGCCTTGGCCAGTATTCGAAAGCCTAAGGGTGACAGGTGCAAGCCATCTCTAGTGAAGCAGCGTGGCTTGTCGAGCATGTCATCCCAGACTGACAGACACTGGACCCCCTTTGAATGACACCAGAAGCTTAGCCAGTTGTTGAAATTGATCATTTTTTTCTCTATACTGTGGTATCATTCCTGGTGAGGGCAGGATATCTTGATTGACTTGAAACCTTTGACATTTATCTGTAATACATTATGTTTGTATCACAAAACGTCTCCATGAGGTACTGCTGTAAAATGCATGCAAGTATCAGTGATTGTTTTGCTCACAATTTTATTGTTTACTTGTGCTTCTGTAAACACAGAACCCTACAGGGTCTTCTATAAACACAGAACACTACAGGGTTTAAAGCTTGGTAACACAACCATGTTATTTCTTTGACAGCCAGGAAGGTGTATCTCTGAAAACAAGCTTTGCTGGATCAATATTTTATGTATCTTAAAAAAAAAAAAAAACAGAACAGTAGTTGGTTGCAGCCCCAGGGTTCAGTCACAATATGTCAGAATGAGGATGTTTGTAAAATATAATAATCTACTTTGACTTTTGTGCTGGTAGTGTGATGTGGATTTTTTATCAGGTAGATGAAAAGAATACAAACTCCTACTCCTTACAGAGTTCAGGCCCTGCAGTGGGACATCCTGTAGTGTAATCAGATGCATGATGCATTTTACAAGCATCTGTCAGTAGTTTAAAATTACACTCTGTGATATATAACTGAACAGGATAGAAGCAGATGAAGAATGAAACATTAATAAATGACACTGGGTACATAATGTGAGTTTGAGGGGAGGTTGTTATTCTCGGAAACAGGAATCCTTCTAGTATTCTAATACACTGAGTACCCAGCTTGTCTTATTTAAATTTCATTTGTATTGTCTATATAATTGTAAAATACATAAACTCTTATCAGGTGGATTTTTATTTTGTCAATTTTAATTGTACCCATGAGCCATAACATAAGTAAAATGCAACATAATTTGAGGGTGTTTTTCAATATAATTCTTGTACATTTTTGAGAGGTGTATATAGACTTCTGGAAATAATTAGCAAGAATTTTGGCAATTTACTAAATGTAATTGTTTTGTTACAATTTTAAACATATTTTGGCCAAAATATGTACACCTTTTCAATTAGCAGTATTTGAGTGGCAGCAATTTTAACTTATGAGCGAGTGTCGTGAAAACCAGTAACTCCACTTGCCCAAGGTGTAATATAATTTTTAAAAGAAATTCTATAGAAATAATAACATGTCATTATTTAGCTACTTTGACCATTAGAGGTAGTAAAAATGTTTGTGTTGTATAATGGCTTGCATAACAGGATAGCTTTTGCAAGAACAATTTGTACTCAGATATGAAAAATATCTTGACCCATTCTGATGTAATAATTTTAAACTTGCTAATATTGGACTACTCTGGTTAACACATAAGTAATTTATTTTGATAAGTTAATCCAGTTGACTTAAAATTGCTTGTTAAGAATTGAAAGAAATTAATTTATCTTTTAATAACCTGGTACTGTACTGGACAAATGTCACATATCACTTTCTCCTTTATGTGCCAAAATCTTGTACCTTTCAGAATAAAAGTTTGTACACACTGTAGATCTGATAAAGCTGGTTTATTATGTAGTAGCAGCATACAGTGGAGGTAGGTGTAGTAATTTAACAAGATCCAGACAAGTCTTATACTGATGAACGAAACCAGATGGAATTATACTGTCCATTTTATTTAACATTTGTTTACTGGGAAAGTCTGACTGGGACAGAGCCCACTTTCAGCGGAGGCCTGGGGAAAAATGCTTCAGGAAACTGGAACTCCCAGAGGAAATGCAGAGAGGACATGCAGACTCCACAAAGAAGGCACTCCAGCCAAGAATCGTTCCGGAAAACCTCTTGCCATGAGGCGACAACTCTGACGTCAGAATTCTTCCTTTCTTCTGTAATGGCAGGATAAAGACACATGCTGCACTGTTTTCTGTAGTTTCTGGGTTTTTACTGACTTGTTAATATCTGTACTTAATCTTCTTAGTATTTAAACTGACTTAAGAATATTTAAACTTCAGGACATTTGAACTGACTTCTGCATTCAATCAACTGAACACCTAAATTAAGCTTGTGTTCTAAACCTTCAGAGTATCTCAACTGAACTGATTTTAGTCTAAAACGTGTCTCATAATAAAAAAAAAAACAGTAAATTACCTACAAGTTCTACACACCTCTTTAACCTTAGTTTCCAAGCCTTTTACCATCTAAAAAAGATATGTTTTCGTACCAAATGTTCTGCACACACTGTTAAATCTAATCCTAAGCACTGAAGGTTATTTTACTGGTTTCCTTTGTATCATTCACTGAAACATTCCTTTCTGTTAAAATTGCACATACTAAAACTGCATGTAAAATCTGATATATAAAATGAAGATGTAGGTCTACTTTAATATGGCTGCATTTCTAGGCCTATGCAAAGAGAATATGTATTTATATGGGATTTATTCTATGCAAAGCCCTAATTCTACTCTCTGTGTAAAAGATGAAACAAATAGGTCTAAATAATACTGTGTTTCATTATTCAGCTTTTATTTCACTTAATTTAGGATAACACTTTACCCTCTCACTCCAAATCATCCCTTGAAATGGTGTTCTGCTATATGGAAGGTACAATCAAACAGCAAAGGCATTCAGGAGGAAACTGTGCATGCTACAAATTATACTTTGGCACCTAAAAATGGGTGCCTTGGACTGGACATAAATCTCATGAAAAAACATAAATGCAGATATTTTCATTTCTGATTTTCTTCAATGATTTTTTTCAACAAATTAATTGTTCCTCTATTACGACAAACTTTATATATGCCACATGTCCAATCTCATGTCTAAAAAGGGACATTTAAGTAGCATATCTATGCAGTTAAATAAAAAAACTGCTCCAGTGTCTTGTTAATCTAGTTGTGATTTGGCATGATCATGCCGAGTGATCATTATGGAGTGAACAGTACAAAAATCTATATCATACATTTTGACAATGGCTCCTAAGGTGAATACTATAAAAGCCTAGCCTCAAATCACACACTATTGAAATTGTGATTCAGCCGTAAATTTAAACAGTTCCATGTAATATTACATTTTTCCAGAGTGTGGCCATGATTTTTGACACACCTATGTAACTATCTCAAAAAATACCACACTGGCTTTTAACAGCTCTATGTTATAAGGCGTGCAACAACATGGTAACAATGACCTATCTAATTCAATGTTTCCAAAGGATTAAAAATATTCATTACTTTTGTAAAAAAAGAAAAAAAAAAAAAGATAACCAACTCCCACCACAAACATAAATGCTGCTAGACTCAAGAAAAATACCTACCACACCAAAAACATCATCTTACAATATGGAAAAACTATGTAAAAATTATATTTCTCTTGCAGGCTAAAATGATAAAATGTTATTCCCTTTCAAGTCATCTTGAAAGTTATGATGAAGATGTTGCTGTCTTACAACTGAAATGTAATAACTTGTTTAGTGAACACGTCAGTGTAATGTGACTGTAGAGGTGTATTATGCTGCTAGTAGTCTACTAAAAGCTACTTCCTTAGCTGCTATAATATATCTGGAATCAAAACCAAACATTAACTCCATTTCCCCAGCATTATGCCATCATACTAGCTCATATCTTTTGATGAGGACAAGCACAGCTGTCTAGAGAACTGAAAAACCCTCTACCAAAACAAATCTTAGAAAAAACTTCAACTTAGAAATGCATCCAGTAGTGCTGCATATTAGCACGTGTTGCCCAACCATTCACTGCTGTCCTAAAGTTAAGTCACCATGACTGTTTTACATACTCCATTATAAACATCAAGATAGCAAAGAACTCACTCACTGTATAAAATAATGGTTGGTATTCTTCAAGTGGCATGCTACAAAATGTCTCCTAAAATGCAGTGGTCCCTTTCTGTAGGACTCTGGTTATCATTCCACAGAAAGTCACCATGTCTTTGGCCTCACTACTATAGCAGCCAAGTGCCAGATTCACATTAGTCATATTGAAACAATCAATTCAGAGTTATGGTAAGGATGACCAGTATCCGTGGTGACTTATCCAGTATATGCGCACAGTCCTGCCCCTATTCTACTACCAGCCCAACTCTTAAAATTACCTTGAAACCAAATACAGACCATTAACAACTTTCAGAATAATAGTAAACACAATCCTAAAAAATTCTAGACAGCCTTTAAAGAAATCTTGCATCCTGCCCAAAAATTCAACCTTAACCCCTCTCCCAATAACTCAACACTTGAAAACACAATACAGTTCAACTCTTATTTCATAGAAAGAATAACATCTGCAACCAAGGATTTCCCAACATCTAATCCTAACCCTGCTCAGCAACCATGTATCATTTCATCCACTTCCACCTTCAAACCTGTACCCATATCCTATATAAAACTACTCTTAAACCCAAACCATGCTCTACTTCAGCTGATGGCCTTCCTAGTGAATACCTTCAAGTAGCAGCCAATAGCATTGCCTACCCTGTCTTAATACTTAATACTTATAAACAGATTGATCCAGGAATTCCACATTTCCTCTTTCTGGAAAAAAATCACACATTATCCCACTGTACAAAAGAAGAAATTCAACAGACATTGCTAACTTTAGACCTATAGCAAACGTATCCCCCTCTCCAAAATACTTGAAAAATGTATTCAAAAACAATTGCTAAACTATCTCCTACAGGAAGAAATCCTGTCTCCTAAAAACACGTCCTTCATCCTTTCCATAAGACTAACACTGTACTCCTAACATATATAGACACTGTTAATAGTTAGAGATAATAGCAAATTAATCTCCTCATTTCTAGACTTGACTAAAACCTTTGACACAGTTTGTCACAGCAAACTTCTACTTTAAATGTCATCATTAGGTCTGTCTCTCTCAGTTCTCCTTTCTGTGGTTCAAAAGCTACCTATCTAATAGGTATCAGTCAGTGAAATGGCAGTCCACCCTCACACTGTATCTCCTTGTCACCACAAGTGTACCACAAGGTTCTATCCTTGATCCTCTTCTTTAATATTCTCACCAGCACCATCCACACAACAGGCTTTCCTAATACAGTACACAGATGACTCTGCACTCATTTAGACATCTAACAATGTGGCACACCTCCAAAAAATTGCTGAGGAAGCATTAACAGCAACTGAAACATGGCTTTGTAAACCACAACTCATGCTCAACCCTGAAAGAAAAAATGAACTACTAATTTTTCCCCAAATTCCACTCCCATGAAAAAAACAAAATTTAAAGCCTTCTTTCTTGATAATACAACCACTGAAGTCACTTCTCATGGTAAATTATTAGGGATGATAGTGGATGATAATCTTACATTCAACCTAGAAAATTGCATAAGAAAAACTCATCAAAAACTATGGATGCTTTATAGAGTGAAAAACTTTCTCAGTGATGCAACTTCTGTTACACTTGCCACTAGTTATCTCCTCCCCATTCTTCTATATGATACTCTCATCCTTACTAACCTTCATGCATCATAAAAATTAAAACTTGAGAAATGCTAGAACAAAGTTAATTTTGCAGAAAATACCCCTTTCAGAACCTACCACTATATAGCACTAAAAAGCTTAAATTGGTTAGAACTACCCCATTAACTAAAATATACACAGCTTCTTACCACATATAAAATTATGAAGAATCCATTGGCTTGTCCGGCACTAAATTCTGCACAACTACGTTCCTAGTTAGTCATTATGATCCAGTGACCAAAAACTCCTTTCTGTCCACAAACCTATCACATCTACTGGGCATTGCCTGTACTCGTACCATGTTGCTAAGGCCTAGAACACCTTATCTCTATCCATCAGGTCAATACCTTCCCTTCCATCCTTCAAAACCATTCTAAAAGGCTTCCTAGCCAAAAGCTGACTCAGTTCTTGCTCAACACCAGGGTAAACTATATCCCTGAATTGTGAGTAATACTGATTTATACCTTACATCTCCTTATTGTGCCTTCTTCACTCACTCACTTGCTACTACTATCAGTTCCTCTTCCCTGGCTTTCTGTCTAAATATGGCATGAATCTGCTTTTCACACTTCACATGGCAATTCCTGTTTGTATTGTACTAATTTACCTTTAAATTCTCCATAAACAGGCTAAACTTTCTCTAACTGTTAAATCATTGTTATATACCTTGTATCTACTCTTAACCAATGTTTTCATATTATGTCTAATTTGGAATAATTATTTAAACTGTATTTGTTTTTTGTATTTTTAATGACTGTCTAGTTATTATTCTTAAAAGTATTTGTGAATTTTAAGCATTTGTAACTGAGGAAGCATTATGGAGACAACGGAAAAGCACTCATACTAATAAAAATCCTTTCTATAACTTCTGGCGTGTAAACTGACTCTTGGAATTTTATATGTATTATTCTTAAAATGTTTTGTAATACTTTGGAGCTTTTCTGCCCAGGTCTCCTCTGAAAATGGGTTCCTACCCAGTCAGACTTTCCTGCTGAACAAATGTCAGTAAATAGATGTGTATTTTGTGTAGTGTTTAAAAGCATGTGTAGTTTGAGTATGCCATCTCCCCTACTTCCAAGTTTATGAAAGCCAAACATTATGGGCCATATTCCAAAAAACTTGCTGTCAGTGTAAGTGTTTTATTCTGGTGTACACTGGAGTAAGTCACTTACACTGAAAGAAAATCTTTTGGAATCAGGGTTGGCTTACACCAGAGTAAGTCTGTTACACTGAGACCACGTCTTTTTCAGTCGGGCCATGTCATAATAAATATGATGCTACTACAGAGTAATGGTAAAGATGTCTGACTGACATCCTTCACATAGTCTAAGTTACTCATGCTAAAATAATCTGGCAACATGATAGTCAAGCCACAAATATCCACAGGTCTTGACCAACCACAGTGCTCTGCAAACATCGCTAATTAAGTCCAAGTGCTACACAGAAAAGTTTAGTTATATACACTAGTCGCATGTGTAAAGCAAATACCCAACACCGAATGCTCAGACTTAGAGGTGACAAGGATAGTATCTGAACATCTCCTGGGAAACCGACAAAAAACAGTTAATCTTTTGTATAGTGCCATCCTGTAAGTAAAAAAGTACAATAACGTGATATTAAAGCACGAATAGTAATGACCTACAAGACAGATTAGGAGAATATCCAAGCAATGTGCTGCAACTTCATCTCAAGCTGCTGGTGTTCTTACCCTGCTGAAAAGGGATGCCCTTCATAAGATAGTGAAGTCTCTTGCATCTACTTTAGCATGAGTGCAGAATTCCAAATCAACATCCTAAGTACTGTGAATAAAACCGATATAATGAAACACACCCTGTGATTCATTAACACACTAAGTGTACACACCTCTGAGTGAACAGACAACACAAGCATAACTCACACCTTCTTCCTCCTAATTCTAATTTTCTTACTGATTTTCATGTAGCTTTAAATACTGAGGGGGATTCATAAATGTTACCACTCTTAGTGTAGTCTTTCTGAGCGACTAGAAAGCACAAAAAATGTGATAGGGATGTTCTTGAATACAGATCGTGTACACTTAGTGTAGGTATTAAAGAATCTAGCTAACAGTCTTTTTTTACTTAATGTTGTTAACTGTGTTATCCACTTAAACTGCTTTCTGGGTCAGCCTGGACATACATCAAGCAAACTGAAACATGGGCTAATTCCAGACAGTTGAGTATATATTTCAGGTTATACTGAGATATTGTTGATGAATGAATAGTGTTAGACACATGATAAAATTTTGTACATGAAAATTTGAATAAGGTACAAAGAATATGAGGAACAATTCCTTAAACTGAATATGGGTTACCCTTACTATGTCTGCATTCTTCCTACAATACATAAAGGATTCAAAATTCAAAAAATGAAATGTTCAGATTTGCTTTATTAGTGGGTACCCACAAACACCACTGCATTCTCATCAAATAACAGTTGGCTATCAGTCACTGTTTCTTTTCTTTTTAGCTGCCTACAATTCAAAATCCTAAAACTAAAATACTGCTTACCCTTAAAATCTTAACTCCCTTTCAAGGAAGAAACCTACTTTCTCAGAAATCATAAGGAAGATGATATCACACTAAGCAGGTCTCCCTTCAAAACTAAAATGAAGAAAAAAAACGTTTTCACAAATAGTACCTATTACCAGGAATTATCTACCCTAAAAGACTCAAGGTTTTACTAAAACAAATCTTAAGAAATGAAGTCACGTGCAAGTGCTTCAGGAATAATGGCTAAACTGCTACCACTAAACTGTGGCAATAATCCTTGTACATCACTTATATATGTTTTCTTCTGATTATACACAGTTGATTGTTGAATGATGTATGCATTTAATCACTTTAATGTTATATGCCATTATTTATGTATCTGTTCAGTTTGCAGTGTATGTCACTGTCTAATTTCTGGTTCTGTTCATTGAGCCTGAGCCATGCCTTAAAAGGTTCATTTAACATGCCCATCTCTAGATTAACAACGAGTAAATAAATAAATAAAGTATAGAGAAATAAAAATGGATGAATATATTTACAATATTCACAATCAACTGATTAAGAGGGAAGAAAAAGCAACAACCTGGACATGAAGAGGGATGGGGACATGCATCAGAGCATTTGAATGATGATGAACTAACATTAACAGGTATTCTAGCTTTAGACTAAACAGTATGTACTTCTGAACATCACAAAAGGCTTAGAGGGTATGTATATGTTAGTTGACACCTATCTGGTTAAAATTCTTACAGGTTGCTTCTGTGAGTAAGTACTTCTCAGGTGAGATTTGAACTTACAAAAGGGAATATTTGTTTTAGATCAGTCAGAAGGGACTGATTCACTTGTACTACTGAAACTGAACGTGAGTGGTCCTGGGAGTATGAAGGGCAGAGTAGATCAGGGAGGGTAAGAACCATAAGTTGCAGATCTGTTTGCTGAGGCAACTACTAACGGATGGGAGAGCTTCAGGGCTAAGCAGCTTAAAGGTCAGAGTGTTTAGGAGAAGTCTGGTTCTATCTGAAAACAACAGCATTTTTTCTGGAGCACTCAGCATGATTCTGTCTTTTTTGTTTGTTTTTGGTAAAATATAATAATTTTATGTTTTTTTTTCATAGTTTAGGTTGTGCTCATGGTCAAGTAATCGTGGGTGTAAGTGTTGAAGCTGTTCTAACTGTTTTTTGATTGAGTTATGTGAAGGACTAGAGCTGTTGATAGCCATGTTGTCAGAGTATTGGATTATAGGAACGTGAAGTAAGACAGCAGGGAAATTGTTGATAAAGAGAAAGTTGATGAGAAGACTGATAATTGAAGTAATCCTTTAAAGAGGGGGCAAAATGAGATTTTGAATTACATATTCGAACTGTAATGTAGCTGCCAAGAAGTTTTACTGCCAATCCCAGCTTGATTAAGGGAATTAAGGCGTAATGGATGATCTACCATGTGAAAGGGCATGGTCAGATCAATGAAGATTGTGTCAGTGAGGAAGCATTTGTCTGTGTTATGCACAATGTCATCAGTTAGTGTGTAAGGCAGTCATAGTGCTTTTATCTCACTAGAAACCATGTTGGGAGGGGTATAGCATTGTATGATGATGAAATGTTTGTAGAGTTAAAAGCAGATTAATTTCTCCTAGGTTTCGCTACAGGTAGGAAGGACGGAACTCTGCCATAATGGCTAGTTTTGGAACTTTAGGGATTGATTTAACAGTGGTTTGCTTCCAGAGATTTGGTATGATTGTTTTTGGTTTGAGTGAGATGTAAACAGATGTATCTGATCCTTGCTGCTACATCTGAGAGAATTTGGTTGGTAAACTTTTAATACTATTTCTTTTGATAGCTTTGAAGTAAAATGGTGTAAATAAAAGGGATTCTGGTGGTTTGGGTTGCAGTGACGTGCGATGTAGAAGGTGTATAAATTCAACAAGGAGGTATTTAGTGGAAAGAATACGAGAAGAGAAGGAAATGAAGTTGTGAAGAAATAGGCTGTTGTGAGGAGTGTGGCCTGTTATTTGATCAATTTCTTTTGAATGTTATTTATGTAAATACATGTTTAAGGGGAACATTTTTGTTGATTGAAGATGCATAGTATTGTTTCTTCTTTCTGACAATATTTCATAAGAGTATGAAACTGTGTTTTTTTTCTGGAGAGGTGGATGTTTTCCATTTTTTCCTGTGCATTATCTCTGAGTTTGTATACTGCTATAAGTTCTTTTGTTACCCAGAGGTTCTGATGAATTTTCATACAAGTAATTTTTTTGAAAATGTTTTCTTTTTTAGGTGAAGTAGTACATTGGTAAAGATGTAGGTACATGGCACTGGGATCTGTTATATTGGAAATGAGATTATTGTGTAGGGCCATGATGTCCTTGTGATCAGATTTAATTACACTTGCGTGTGCCTTTTTAGCCGTAGCATGGAAGTAGAAAGAGATGGTACAGTGAAGACAAAGACAAGGTTGGTGGATGGTAAGAGCAGAGAAGTTATTAACGTTATTAGTGGTTATGAGGTCAAGTAGAGAGTGATTGGCTGTTTTGAAATTGAGGTTAGTGAGTATGTGTACTATCTGAATATGCCATTGGTTGGTTATGTATCATTGTTTGTTTTCAGAGGGCTAAGATGGTTTATGTTAAAGTCACTGCCGATGATATTATTAGATGTGCTGTAGAATTTGCTTAAGTAGATGTTTGAACTTATAATTGCTGAGGGAGGGGGGTAATCTAGGATGAGACCTACAATAAAGGATATTTTAAGCTGGATCTTGATTGGCAGATTGTTGGGATCTGCATCATTGGGGATGTGCTTTGCCCTGTTAAGAATGCCTTTAGTTTTTGTTTTCATTAGAATGGTCATGCTTCATCCCTTTTTTCCTGTGCAAGCATTGAAGATATGAGGAAGGATTGTATTTGTTCCAGTATATTTTTTAAGCCTCCTTCTCTAGCTCTTTTTTATGCATCCTGCATTAAGAAGAGAAACTTAGGGTGCTTGTGTAGCTTGGAGGTTTTGAATGTCTGAGGGTGTTTGATAAAGGTAGTGGGCCTGAGATTGTTTCTAGGTAAGTGCAGATTAAGACTGTATTAACAAGAGCTGTGGGATGTAGAGGAAATCACAGACATTTGGTCTTCAGAGGGCTGTGGTTCTCCTGGTAGTGCTTAAGGTGTGGGGGGGGGTGGGGGTTATTGCCTGACTGAGGTATTTGAGAAAAAAGATTAATTCTGTAGTAGGAGAGAATCATGGTATTTCGTTAAGAGTACTGAAGGCACATGTGATGGATGTTGAGTTTGGTTTGATGAGGATCAGAAGATCAGACTTTGTTATGATTTGGTTTTATGTGCAGAGTGGGTCTTTGTACAAAGGATATGCTATGGTTTCATTTTATTTGCAGAAGGAGGTTATGGTGGTATAGGGGTATGTGAGAGAGTTTGAATATGCAGAGGTCAGAGTCTGCTGAGTCTGCTAGTGGGTGTGATGATGTTGAGGTTATATTTTGTGGAGCCAGGGAGGGAAATCTGACTAAAGAGGTCAAAGTTACAATCAAAGGTGCTGCAACCAACTGGCACAGAGTGTCAGGGGGAATGTGAGAATGCCACAGAAGCTGAAAATTAAAGTAGACAAGTAAGGTGTAAAAAGTAATAGTCTGACTGCATGGTACAGAACCAAGGCAGTGAAGGCAGAGAGGTGATGGAGATGAAGTGCCTGAGATGGGTGGTAGAATGCACACTGTGAGTCAGATGAAGAAATGAAAGATTAGAGCAGATGACAAAGGAGCTTGAATTGCAGAGATGGTCAAAGTGAATAGATTACAGTGGTTCAGGCAGGAAAGCTTTGATTACAGCAAGCTCTGATACTTCCACGCCTATCTACTTATTATATGGCAGTAACTTCTTATTGTAACAATTGTTAATATCTGCTATGACTTCATGAATAGAACAGATGCTAGTTATCTACTGAATGTACAATGTTCTTCATCTGTAACTATGTTTGTAATATTTTAATTTGTAGAGCTTTTCTCCCCGGGCCTCCGCTGAAAATGGACCTGCATCCAGTCGGACATTCCCGGTCAACAAATGTAAATAAATAAATAAATGATTTAATGAAGAAGATTTGGGAGAAGCAGGAAGACAGGAAGAGGAAATAAGGATGCCCAGCTAAGTGATGGATGGATTGTGTGACAGATGGCAGTCAGGCAAGACTGTTAAAGATGGTAGTAGAGCTGCACTACATCGAGAGAGGTAGTGACAGTGGCTGCAACACCCTGATTAAATGTAAAAAAATGCGCTAAAGTGGGTTGATGATTATGATGGTCACTAAGGTCTTTGGGTAGTACTGACATTTTTGACATTGGTGAGAAACACTTGTGATAACTGGATTAATTAATGATGTTTTGCCAGAGGATGGGTTTGGTCTTGTAGTCCATTTTACTTTTTATTCAATATTCATTTGGGAGTTGAGTTAATGGTTAAGGTGTTTACCTCTTAGATACAAGGTAGAAGGTTTGATTCTCTCCTTGGGAAATATGGCTAGGCTTAAAAAGGCCTCTTGGCATTGTTAGCCTTGTAATCATCTATGAACCTATAAGATTAAGGTATCAACTACACTGTTTAGTGTAGGGGTTTGGAAGTATAAGTAAGTACCTGCTACTGCCAGCTGCCCAGAAGGTGGAATGATATTAGATGTAAGCACCTGCTGCAAACGAGTGCTCAGTCGCACTGAAGGGTAGTCCAGGTAAATAACAAGTAGACTTGCATAGCAGCACTTACTACCACCAAGTGCCTCTAGAGCTGGAGGACAGGAGTAGTAACCAGTACAGCACAGGGTAGAAGGCAGCAGAAGTGAACTTGTTGCTATTAAATGCCCACTAGGGTTTAAGAGTAGTAGAGATAATCATAAAAGCAAAGAGTAGAAAGATGGAGAAGATTCTTATCTACCAGCAGTTGACCATTAGCATTAATGTAAAGTAAAGTTATGGTAGCTGAAGATCAGTTGGTGTGCTTAAAATAGTAGTCAAACATCTTTTAAGCTTATGTATTTAACTAGGAGGAGGAAGAATTAGTTGATAGGAAAGGGTAGTGAAGTTGAGGAATAAAGAGTTAAAATTTCATACCGCATCCCTTCTAGAACATTTAACCAAGTCAAAAGTAGTGGCAGTATTTGTTTCTTAAAATATTTTAATACAATCTTGTCCAGTAAACAAAACTGGAAACTCAGACATCCTAACTTATGTAATAATAAATACAGAGACATCTTTTGGTGTTAAAGTTACTTCAACATAAATGCTTAAAAAATAGATAGATAGATAGATAGATAGATAGATAGATAGATAGATAGATAGATAGATAGATAGATAGATAGATAGATAGGTGTCCTTGTGCCTTGGCAGAAAATAATCCAAAACATAAGGTTGACAATACAATGCACATGCTCCAGGACATAACCTTCCTGTATGCAACTTTAAAACAATGTTTTTTTTTCCCTCCCACAATCCCCCTTATATTTATATATTCTAATTCCAGGGTCATACCTATTGGAGAAAGAGGATATTCCCCAATCCCAGTAACGTGGAGATCGTGCACAACTTTCAGCCATCTGTTTCATTGACTAGCTGCGTAGGATGAACAGTAGTTTTGTCGACAAAACAGATGTTGACCTTAAAGACACTTCACTAAAATAATGTTGTACTTCACAGTTTAACATTTACAATAGCTTGTCATAATCACATCACTCAATCAATACCTCTTCTGTCCCTATTCCATAGCTCTGAAAAGGAGTTACAGTTTTGTTTGGATAGTTCAGACTCAGTTTTCCATCCAGAAAATATTGAAGTTGACCAAACCATTTTTTTTCTGCTTGCATAAACTCACTATACATTAAATTTTGATAACCACAGCAGCTGTCTCTTAGATTGTTCAAAACATTGCAAGCTTTTAGTAAATCAGTTTCAGATTCAAGTTTCATTCATTCAAGTTTCAAAATGCAGTTATGCAATTGTAGTTTAGTAGACAGTAATATTGCTAAGCCGTAATCATAGCACTGTATAGGAGGTTTCTATGTTTTTAGGTCTCTAAAACTCAGGGCAAACCTTTCGGCAGCCATCTCTACTTCTGCTGCTTCCATCTGACAGTGTTGTCAGCTCCCTTAGGCTCCACGTGTGAAGTTGCATGTGATGATTTAGTATATCCAGATTCTACCGCTTGCTCTTACACTCTGTACCTGCTTTGCTCTACCTGCATAGGCGGAACAATAGTATGTAGATCCCCATGAGAGATATACACTCTGAGTGAAGAGGAATCGTTTTCATTATTTATGACCTCGCTTCCTCTGTTGCTGCTATTTGTTTATCTGAAACTGGCATGAGTTGTTGCAAAGTTAGTGCAGATCTCCCATAATTTGCCATAAAGTTTATGTAGGTAAGGCATCAATATACAAATCTGTGAGAATATCGTTTGTACTCTCCCATCAAAGACAATATCCCATGTACTCTTCGGCTTCTCCATGTTCACATCCTCCTCTTCCTCCACCCCCTCTAAGATACTTCTCTATCAGAAAGGTTCAGCTCTCTGGCACCCCCCTCACAGTGAAAGATTAAGAACATTTTATTAGTTTCCCAACCAAATTACCACTAACCAGTACAAATACTGCATTTAGTCTCTCCTGAAAATAGGCACTACCTTGTGAGACGAACTCAGTCAGCAAAACAAATAAATAAATAAATAAGAATAGCAGAAAAGGGTGAGAAAAACTAAATCTACCCTCATTACATACATTTGCTGGAAAACATAGGTTACCTTCTCCACTAATTTTGAAAAGCAGTCATTCCATTTGTTCAGTTTTCTTTCTCATAACAATACAACAGATGTAAGACAGACGGCAATCCAAGACTGTTTTCATTATAGCAAAAACTCATTTTATCATTTGAGCCAGAAATTTCCTCGTTTCATATTAGCACTTTACAAAAATCAGGACAGATGCCTTTTGCCACAGATGCTAGTTTTTTCATATATAAATACTAGGCAATCAGCCTGCAGACTTCTACATATCTACCAATATCCATGCTTCAGAGGTATCAAGAGAGAGACTGGAAGCTTCTTCCGTTTATTCAGCATCTTATATGCTTATGGGGAGGGCAGCTGTGGTGGTGCAGTGGTTAGCGTTGTTGCCTCACAGCAAGAGGTTCTCCAGTTCAATCCTCAGCTGGGGTACCTTCTGTGCAGAGTCTGCATGTCCTCCCTCTGGTCGTGTGGGTTTCCTCCAGGTGCTCCAGTTTCCTCCCACATCCCAAAGACATGCTGTAGGTAGATTGGAGACTCTAAATTGGCCCTAGGCATGAGTGCGTGCATGTGTGTGCCTTCTGTGGAAGGTTGGGCACCAGGCTGGCAACTCGACACCATAAAACTCCACTGCCAATTATGAGCTGACAGGTGATCCACTGTGGTGACCCCTCACAGGGAAAAGCCAAAAGAAGAAGAAGATACGCTTATGAGGGGAGATATTTGTTTTGTTTACAGTGGTAATAGACAACTGGTTATCCTGGATATCTGCAAGTCCAGTGGTTCCACATATACCAGCACCTGGGTCATAATTTAAAAAAAAAAACGTAAATGAAACACTGCAGAGGGACAGGTTTATAACTCAGCACCTTCCTAACCTCTGGAATAAATTTCCCCTGTATGTTAAGCAGTGCAACTCACTATCTTCCTTTAAGCGTAGACTATATGGCAGGATGGGTAATCACAAATTTAGTCTGGAATCGACTGATATGTCCCTCATAAAGAAAAGGGGTACAGCTTATCAGAGTATGTACTGGCAAGGCATAAATTGTCATAAGACTCAATAGCTTTGTAATATCTATGAATTCTGTGAAACGTTGCAGCTCCCTGTTTATATCTACTCTGTGTACCAGCATTCCTTTCTGATTCGCACTCACAGAGTGCCTCTCAGCTATTACCTTGTAGCTCCCCAAATTTCTGCTCAGACCTCGATGAAACAAGCCGAACATTTCTGAGCTATCCAGAATGGCAAGAAACTGCTAGCAGCTTGCCTTATCCCTTTATGAATAAGCAACACCTCTTACTTAACTGTCCTTTTGAATGAAGCAAGTAATGATTAGTAATGTAGAACTAAGACATTCCAAGAGTCAAATTACATAATTACTTCATTTGTTATAACTATCTGTTTCAGCATTTACTTTTCTGCTTGTATGTATCTAATGAGAATATATGTATCTCACAGAACAGGCTATGATTCCAGCAGTGCATGTAATAGAAAAGAAGCAGAAATACTAGTTACAGAATTAAGTGTTTGATTAAAATCTGAAAATATTGCACTTTACATATAAACTCGGATACAATGGTAATGTTTTTAAAGGAAACCAGACAGAAGCATTTGTAAGAAATGGGATGGATACATGGCAGAAAGGACGGTGCAAATCTCTTCTGATAACTCATCTCCTGCATCTTGCACTGACGACATTAAATAAAAAGTTCCCATTTCCTTTGTCTGGACTCTGGACACTAATTTACTACAAAATGACAAAAGAACACAATTTACTAGAAAACATTATTGCTTTCCTTCTCTCGAGCTGTATGCCACATTTCCGGTACAGGAGCAGAATGATCTGAGAAATACAATGTGTTTGGGGATGCCATTTCTGTATTGTTTTGTTTCCTTGCTTCTGACATTTGACTTGTGACTGGCACTTTCACATGGTGAGAAAAATGTATTGCATTTATTACAAGAAAGAAAGAAAGAAAGAAAGAAAGAAAGAAATATGTTTCTATCTTAAAATATGATTCCAACTTTGACTTGCACCATAGCATGGTTAGTGAGCACTGGTTAGTCTGAGGTGATTCTTTTTAATTTAGAAACAACTATAAACTGTGTATTTTTAAGCCACCAATTATAGGGATTGAAGTGATTCTTAACAAATATGACATCTAGATTGATTAACTTTACCAGATGTTATGAAATTGAATATACTGATATTCTTTGGGAGTGTAATCTATCAATGACAGTAAAACATTCAGCTGTCTTTGTAGCACTGCCAGATACCCACTGTCTTTGTTCCCATGGTGAAGGCGCTTGAAGACGCTTGACAATTATATGTATTTACATGTAACAACCTATTTTACACAGATTATATTGTTTTCCCTTGAAGTTATTATAAATAAAATTGTGCCACTCATAATTCTGGCAAAAATCTAAAAATATTTCTAATGTTAATTTCTAAATGCTGTGTGAGTGTGTATGTGTGGGTGTATATACAAAACAAGCAGCCCAACACAAAAGTCAGTGAGGGGATGGGGGATGGGATGTACTGAACCTCTTTGAAGAGACTTCACCACATCTTCCATTCTAACTTTACTATTTCTGAGGTCTCTGTCTCAGAGGAGGAGGAGAAAAGCTACAGAAAATCAAATAATTTGCAAAGTGCATAATTCACTATTAACACTTCACAGTTCCAGGCTTTGCAAGTATAAATTATGAAAATATGACAGACACACCTCTTGGAGAAATTTATGATTAGTATTTGCAACAGTAAAGGTATAGATTAGTATTTGCAAGAATAAAGGTATAGTGCGTGTATAATACTGCTGCAAAACTACTGGCAAATAAGTTATACTGTAAATGTATACCTGACATCCCAGCTATCGTGGTGGGCAAGCCGACTGCAACTGTTTAAAAGGAGAAGTTGAGTTTCTTTACACAAACCTTCTGTCCAAATAACAAATACAAGAAGGTAGTATTATCTGATTTTTATTGAACATCCTTAAAAAAAGAGTGAAACTAAAGATCTGTTCGGCGGTAATTATAATGAGTCCAATAAAGATACAACTTAAAGTTTTTATGAGGCTGAGCAAAATGCTAAGAAATTTCCATCTGAGAAACAAAATGTCCTGCATGCAGCAAACTGTTCTATGCATGGAGCTGTATAAACTGTAGCAGAAAGGAAGAAATAGATAAAGAACGTAAAGGTTTGTAAGATGCGACCTAGAAGGATTAGTGCTTTCAATCAGACTTATTTTGTGATCTCTCTGGTGACCTAACTTATGCTGCCATAAAGTTAGAAGCCTAAGAAATAAAATTGTTGACCTACAATCTGGATTACCCAGCATAAACCTGATATTCTCACTGTAACAAACTTTGCTTAAACCCAGCATAAACAACTCTGAAATTACACATCCTGGTAATAATAGCATCCATAATGACTGTATAAAGAGAAAAGGTGGTGGTATTGCTTTAATATTTCTCAACAACTGCCACATTTCCCCTTGCAACAAACCAATACCAAAATTCAATTCAGCAGAGATTCTTATAATTTTCCTGAAATTAAACAATTATAGCTCCTTATAACTTTATTGAAATTAAACAAATATGTATTACTGTTCTTTATATCCCTCCTGGTGACAATACAGCTATACTGTAAGATATGTTATATTGGATATCCATAACATTTCTACATGAAGTAATATTACTTCTTTGTCTTTCGGCTTTTCCTGGTTAGGGGTCACCACAGTGGAACTCCAGTCCACTAATGACTGGCAGTGGATTTTTATGTTGCCGCGTTGCCAGCCCGATGCCCAACCTTCAAAGAAGGCACACCCATTCACGCACGCACCTACCTGCATGTCTTTAACATCACTCGACCACGGGGAGGACATGTAGACTCCACACAGAAGGTGCTCCAGCCAAGAATCGAATGGTAAAACCTCTTGCTGTGAGGCGACAATGCTAACCACTGCACCACCATGGCCCACATGAAGTAATATTACTAGGTGGTGTGAATGTTAATTGGTTTGACATAAACTCTAACTCCCTGCATCTAGTGTGAACTTATATGATTTCACATACCTAATTGATAGCCCCACACATTATAGCAAGACAACAAATTCCCTATTAGACTGGATCCTAGTATTGGACCCTAGCAAATACACCATTTCAGGTACAATGTCTGACTGTCTCAGTGATCATCTCCCAATTTATACAACCAGACATCTCACATGTCCACTTAAATAGCATGTTTATAAAACAGCACATAACCTTTCCAAATTTAGCGCAGAAATGTTCAATACTAATCTTTCATCTATTAACTGCAACTTCCTGAAAATCCTCCACTTAAATGATGCTGTAAATGAATTCCGTACAACTTTCCTGAAAAACCTTGCACCTTCTAGAAGGTAGAGACTAAAAACAAAGAATGCAATTTGGCTATCCAAAAAGAGTAGAATGGTAATTCAGGACAGAAAAACGCATGGAAAGAATGGCAAAAATATAAAACATCACAATATATTGAAAACTTCTGAATGCTTTGCAATCATACTAAAAAGCAAATTAATGAAGACAGAAAATATACTATAATAACTTTCAGAATGATAATAAACACAACCTTAAAAAATGCTTGACAGCAATTAAAGAAATCTTGCATCTTGACCATAAATTCAACCCTAACCTCTCTGCCAACAACTCAATCACTCGAAACAGCAGTACAATTCAGTTCTTATTTTATAGATAGTATAGCATATCTAACCAAGATTTCCACAATATCTAATCCTAACCCTATCCAGCAGCCACATATCACCACATCCATTTTCACTTTCAAACTTGTGCCAACATCCTGTATAAAACTACTCTTAAACAAACTCAAACCATGCTCTACTTCAGCTGATGACCTTCCAAGTGAATACCTTGAAACAGCAGTCAATAGAATTGCTTACCCTATCTCAGTCCTTATAAGTAGATCAATCCAGGAATCTCAAATTCCCTCTTTCTGGAAAAAGTCACACATTATCCCTCTGCGCAAAGGAGGAAATTCAGCAGGCATTACTAACATTAGACCTATGCCAATCTTATCCCCCCTCTCTGAAATACTTGAAGAAAGTATTCAAAAGCAATCGCTAAACTATCTCCAACAGGAAGAACTCCTATCCTCCACACAACATGGCTTCCATCCTTCCCACAATACTAAGACTGCACTTCTAACTTGTATAGATACTGTCAATAAAGCTAAAGATGACAGCAAGCTAGTCTCCTTATTTCTAGACTTGTCTAAACTTTTGGCACAGTTTGTCACAGCAAACTTCTACTTCGAATGTCCTCATTAGGTCTCTCTCAACCCACATTTCTATGTTTCAAAAGCTACCTATTCAACTGATATCAGTCAGTAAAATGGCACTCCACCCTCTCTCCAAACCTCCCAGTCACCCCCAGTGTACCATAAGGCTCTATCCTTGGTCCCCTTCTGCTTAACATTCTCACCAACACCCTCCACACATCCACAAAACAGGCCTCTCTAATAAAGTATACAGATGACTCCACACTCATTTGCACATCTGACAACATGGTACACCTCCAAAATAATTACTCAGGAAGCTTTAACATTAACTATAACATGGCTTTGTAACTCACAACTCATGCTCAACCCCCCCAAAAAAAAACAAGCTATTACTTTTTTCCCAAATCCCTCTCCCATGAAAAAAGCAAAATTTAAAGTCCACTCTCTTGATAATAGAACCACTGAAGTCACTTCTCATTGCAAATTATTATGGATTATAGTGGATGATAATATTACCTTCGACCTGTATATACAAAATTGCATAAGAAAAACTCATCAAAAACTAGGGATGTTTTATAGGGTCAAAAACATTGTCATTGACACAACTAAAACTACACTTGCCACTACTTATCTCCTCTTCTCACTTCTTTATGGCACTCCCATCCAAACTAACCTCCAGGCATCACAAAAATCAAAACTTGAGCAATGTTATAACAAATTTGCTAAATTTGCAGCAAATATCCCTTTCAGAATCCACTACTGTATAGCACTAAAAAGCCTAAACTGGTTAGAAGAACCCCCATAAACTAAAATAGACACAGCTCTTACCACCTATAAAATTATCCAGAATGCATCTGTTTGTCCAGCACTAAATAACATTTTACACAGCTATGTTCTTGGTCAAAATGATACAAAGACCAACAACCCCTGTCTATCCAGACACCTGTCAGATCTGCTGGGTATTGTCTGTACTCATGCCATGTTGCTAAGGCCTAGAACACCTTATATCTATCCAGCAGATCAATATCTTCCCTCCCATCCTTCAAAACCATTCTGAAAGACATCCTAGCCAAACGCTGGCTCTGTTCTCGCTCAACACTGGGATAAACTATATCCCTAAATGTGGACAAATACCTATTCATATCTTACATTTCCTTATTCTGTCTTCTTCACTCACTTCTTTACTTCTGTCAGTTTCTCAACTCTGGCTTTCTCTCTTAAATAAGCCTGCTTTTCATTCACTTTGTTTTACATTTCCTGTTTGTATCATACTAACTACCTTTAATTTATCCATAAACAGGCTCAATTTTTTCTAACTATTAAATCATTGTCATGTAACTTGTACCTTAATCACTGTTTTCATATTATGTGCAATTTGGTATAGTTATTTAAACTGTATTTGTTTTTTTTTAATTATTTTTAAAGACTGTAAAATTAATATTCTTAAAATGTTTTGTAATACTTTGGAGCTTTTATCCCCGGGCCACTGCTGAAAATGGGCTCCTTCCCAGTTGGACTTTCCTGGTAATCAAATGTTAGTAAATAAATAAATAAAGTGAGATCTGCTTCTACGTAGCAGTGCTCTCTGGTGACCTTAAAATGAAATCTGCTTCTATGTAGCAGTTAGCGGCATTCAGTGAGAGGACTGAGCTCATGCAGTGGTGCAAATTTTACAGGCTGACTTTAAAAATCTGGAGATGGTGTTTGGTGCCTCGCAACCCATCTCCACTGCTTGCATATTCATTATACAACACGTTTTCCTACTCTTCTTCCTGATTTTAATTTAATCTTCATTTGTATTTTACAAATAAATATTTTCTTCATAGCTGGGAAAAGTAATACACTTTCATAAAAAATGCAGATAAATTGTATTTGTTTACATTATTTAAGCAATCAATAATCCCCAACAGGGTGTGCATTACAGGGACATAATGGACAGCCTAGGGGTGTGCAGAGTCGAGCATCCCTAGCCCTGGAAGATCAATTATTATCCTATAATGTCTATCCTGGAGAAATGTATTATGGTTAGAAAAAGTTGCTTTGTATTTCTTCTAAGTATAGTTTTGTTATATTTTTGATGCAACATACCTCTTCTGCCTAATGTTTCAAAGTTCATGTAAGATATGTTGTTGGATAGGGTATTTTACATTCAAAATGTAAGTTATGTAAGTAATTAGTAATGTCTATCCACAAACACACACACACACATACGCATAATTAGGAGGAAATGTTTTACATTCAAAATGTAAGTTATGTAAGCAGTTACTAATGTCTCTGTACACACACATACAACGATGCACATGCACAAGCACAGTCTCTCACGTACATACAGAAACTCAGATACACACATACTCATATAGACACAAATGCAGGCAAACTCATACTGATCCATGCACATACCCATATATATTTACATAGACACAGACACACACACACACACACACACACACACACACACACACACACACACACACACACACACACACACACACACACACACACACACACACACACACACAGATGTATAGAATTGCGTACTCACACACACGCACACACACACACACACACACACACACACACACACACACACACACACACACACACACACACACACACACACACACACACACTCACACACGCACACACATACGCACGCACACAGAAACATATAGAGGAACATGCACTCACAGGCACTCAGACACACAGACACAAACGTATAGAAGCACGTACTCATAGGCGTGTGTGCACACACACACACACACACACACACACACACACACACACTAGTCACTTTATTAACTCTGTACAGTCTAGATGTATTATTATGATTGGATGAATGAATGAATGAATGAATGAATGAATGAATGAATGAATGAATGAATGAATACATAAATAATAGCCTCAGTAATGTAGTTCAGCTCACCTCTTTAGGCACTTGCACAGGGTCGGACTTTCTTAGATGCAGACAGACACACGTGCATCTTTTTGTAACTGCAGTTGAGCTACTTGTGCTCTGTCTTTTTGTTTGCTAACTAAGGAAAACCACAATAGAAAGTGTGAGCAGAATACGTTAACTTATTTGGCTGTACTTTTTTGTGAAGATCTGCAGTTCATGGAAAGAAAATAGAAGCTAAAAATAAAAGGTTTTAGTCATGACACTGATTTTGTGCTGTGATTGGTACATTAATTCACCACTTTGGAATGTTGACTATCTGTGGGGTTTGTTTATTTTCTAAGTCCATTTTCTAATGGTTCTTATCAAAACATTTTACAGCTAAAAGAACATAAAATATCATGTCAAAAGAGAATAAATATTGAAGGGAAAGAAAACTGAAGCTAAGTTAAAAGGTTTTAGTCACGACATACTGATTTCATGCTGTGAAAAGATACACCATTTCGGGTTTGTAAAATACAGATCAGGTCTCCTAAACCTGATAAGACTTCTTTGAAGCGGTCACCAAAGCCGTAGATGAGGGGAAGGTGGTTCACATAGCCTATCTAGATCTCGCCAAAGCTTTCAACACCATCCCCCACTCTGGAATTATAGACAAACTCACTAAACTAGGTATAAATCCCTATATCACAAGATGGGTTGCCAACTGGCTCACTGAACCCACACTGTGAAAGTAGCAGACTCTAAATCCAACTTCAGACCAGTGACAAGTGGAGTACCACAGGGTTCAGTCCTAGGTCCTCTCCTGTTTGGTTTCTACGTCTCTGAAGTACAGGCTAACACAGAAGGTCTTTGGCTAACAAAGTTTGCAGATGATTGCAAACTAGGAGCCATAATCAAAACCCCTAACGATGTGGACATCCTACAAAAGGGCCTCACTGAGACAGATCCCTGGTGTCAAAGCCATGGCCTCAAGCTCAATGCCAAAAAGTGTATTGTCATCCCTTTTGGTAAAAACTCTGTACCCATAAACTACCACATAGGCGGCAGTTTACTTAACACCAAATGTGTGATAAGAGACCTTGGGACACAGGTGGACAGTAGTCTCTCCTTTGATAATCACATCGCCACAGTAGTCAGGAAATCCTTCTACGTGGCACACATCATCACAAAAGGTTTCTCATCCAGGAAAAAAGAGGTCATTGTTCCCCTCTACTCATCACTCATTAGACCCATTATAGAGTACAACACCCCTTTTGGTATGTACCTCACAAGACATCTACAACAACTGGAAAGGCCACAGAAATAACTCACAAAGAGGATTACTGGCCTCAAACAGATGCCCTACGCAGACCGTCTCAAAAAACTCCAGCTTTACTCTATCGCATTTCGCCTACTCAGAGGCGATCTTTGCCTAACATACAAAGCTATGTCAAACCCAGAGCTGTTGGACATGTGCCACATAAAGAAATCCCAATCCCTCTGAGCTACACGCTCTAGTGACCTAAACCTTGTCACCACAATAAACAGAACATGCTGGAGGGATAGATTCCTGTCCCAGAGACTTCCCATACTCTGGAACAAACTACCTATCTATATCAAGCAAAGCTCCTCATTAGCAAGAAAAATCTTGATGATTGGATGGGAGATAGGAAATTCACCCCAGGGATCACTTCTGTGGCTCTGCTTGACAGGGGCACAGGAAAATAATTTTCTTGGGTGGCAAAAGCCAGGGTACCGTTTGGCTAGGCTTATATAGGCCCTAGGGCCAATAGCCTAGTACCTACCTATGAACCTATGAACCTATGAACACACGTTCTTAGATTAATTTACTTTTTTGGAATATTCAGTATCTAGTGGGGTTTGCTGATTCTCTAAGTCCATTTTCGAATGCTTACTATATAAGCATGAATAAAAACCACTTGGCACAACAGGACCCGGAAGCACGTAAACAAAGGCTTTCAAAATAAGCAGATGAAGAAATCAAACAGCTGCTAGGTCTCCAAAAAGATCCTTTAATATAACAAGGCAAAGTAAAAATCCACAATATCTTCCAAGCGCTTTCACTCGACCACTTGCGAGCTTTTTCAAGGCAAAAAACATTGCTGGAAGTTCATTCACATTAAATACTTCCAGAATCATCACATGACTTCCTGTGAACCTTTCCCAACAGGAAAATCACCATATAAGGAAATTCTAAAATGCATTCTTATTATCATTAAAAATAATTCATTTTCTAAAAATCTTGGTAACTAGATACCATATTAAACATAAAATCAAATCAAACTGTTAAAATGTGGCAAAAAACAATTCTGCAAAATATTTTTATAATCACAAATAAATGCAGTAACCCTTTTACCCTCCGGGGTAAAATCAAAACTCCAAATTGAAACCTGGAGTTACTGAATAGCATTGTAAAACATTTCTATCCTAAGTTTCAAATATATGCCATGACATTCCATATATCTTATTATAAGATTTTGTAAATTCAAAAATGAGTAAAACAATAAATGTCATGTTGTACCAAACTGTGTTATAAACGGGCTTGCCTCAATTTCAGAACACTACTAATGTTGAGGGTGTCATTCAGACCTGGGTATCTAGTAGCGTCTAAACGGAGCTGCCAAAATAGCTCACGGTATTCTAATTTTGACTCCCAACTGCCCCCTCTTGATGTACAACTGGGATTATGAGGCTGCCTTGCACACAGTGTTACAGGATACCGATCAATATGAACTTGTCTCAAAAAATGAGATTAATATAGCTCAAGCTAAAATAAATTATTCATTATATGACTATTTAATGCAGAATGCTGTTAATGAGAAGTTATATAACTACTTATTAGTAAAAAAACCCAAGGTTGCCCAGATTTTTGGAATTCCAAAGACACATAAGAATTTGAACCCCCTTAAATTTAGACCTATAGTTTCAGGAGGTGGAAGTGTGACAGAACCTTTAGCTAAATTTATCGACTTCTCCTTAAAACAACATGTAGAGAAAATTAAACACATATGTAAGGATTCATGGGACTACCTAAAGGGAGTGGATCAGAGTTTATTTTTACCTGAGATGTTTATGGTCACTGTTGATGTAGTCGATTTATTCCCTAGTATTCCACACAATACGGGCCTGGAGTGGTTAGGTACTTACTTATCTAATGAAGTCCAACTGGGGGCCAAGTTCATTAACTTTATTTTGGAATTTATGGATTTAGTTTTAGAAAATAACTTCATTCATTTCAAGGGGGAATTTTATCGTCAGAAAAAAGGTGTAGCAATGGGTGCCTCTTGTGCTTCCATGTACGCAAATCTGGTATTATACCAATGGGAAAAGAAATACATTTTCACTAGTACATGGTATCAGGACATCTTGTACTATAGGAGATTTCTGGACGACATCTCCTTTATGTGGATTGGAGACGAAGGAAGTTTAATGGAATTTATGGATTACATCAACATGACCACCACATTTTTTAGGTTCACCTATAAGATCAGTAAACATCAACTTGATTATTTAGACATTTCATTGGTTAAGGACTATTCAGATATGTGTTTCCAGTCTAAGATTTACAGGAAAAGCACTTTTTCAAATGCATTCCTAAATTATCACCGTGGACATCCCTTCTATCAAAAGAAGGTGATAGTGAAGGGTCAACTAATTAGGGCTTCACGAATGTCCAGCACGGACAAACTCTTCAATGAGGAAGTTTCCATTTTAAAGAGATTCTTTAATGAAAAACAATATCCGGAAGCCCTGGTAGAAGCACTAGTTACAGAAATTTCCGAGAAGAGGGCTAATAAATATCCGCCTTTATTGGGGGTGGGTGTTAATGAGAGGTTACCAAACCCTTCAAAAGACATTTCACAGTCAAAAAATAGTTTTATACATACTTTCTCTAACAACTCATATCAGATCGAGAAGATTATTAAAAAATATTGGCCCATTCTCAGACTTCAGGAAGATCTTAAGGATTCTATGCCCAGTTTCCCCTCTTTTGTTAGGAAAAGGGCAAGAATTTGAAAGAACTTTTAGAAATTAGGTTAGAGGATCCACAGAATCAGAATAGAAAGAAATTAGGCACTTATCCATGTGGGATGTGCAAGCAATGCCACGCTATGCTGAATTCGGGGTCCTTCTACCTTCCCTCTAGAAGATTCAAGTTCCACGCTAACAAACATTTTAATTGTGGATCTAAGGGGTAGTCTATCTTGGATGCTGTGGCACGTGCCATGGTTTTTACATTGGGAAAACTGAAAGGGTGTTTAGGAGAAGGGTTTATGAACACTTCAATGACATCAATGTAAGGAAGGAAAGTAATGCCTTTTATAAACACTCTTTGACATGTAAGGACATGAACATAAAGTTTATGGTTTTGGAACAGGTACAACCGGATATAAGAGGGGGCAGTTGGGAGTCAAAATTAGAATACCGTGAGCTATTTTGGCAGCTCCGTTTAGACGCTACTAGATACCCAGGTCTGAATGACACCCTCAACATTAGTAGTGTTCTGAAATTGAGGCAAGCCCGTTTATAACACAGTTTGGTACAACATGACATTTATTGTTTTACTCATTTTTGAATTTACAAAATCTTATAATAAGATATATGGAATGTCATGGCATATATTTGAAACTTAGGATAGAAATGTTTTACAATGCTATTCAGTAACTCCAGGTTTCAATTTGGAGTTTTGATTTTACCCCGGAGGGTAAAAGGGTTACTGCATTTATTTGTGATTATAAAAATATTTTGCAGAATTGTTTTTTGCCACATTTTAACAGTTTGATTTGATTTTATGTTTAATATGGTATCTAGGTACCAAGAATTTTAGAAAATGAATTATTTTTAATGATAATAAGAATGCATTTTAGAATTTCCTTATATGGTGATTTTCCTGTTGGGAAAGGTTCACAGGAAGTCATGTGATGATTCTGGAAGTATTTAATGTGAATGAACTTCCAGCAATGTTTTTTGCCTTGAAAAAGCTCGCAAGTGGTTGAGTGAAAGCGCTTGGAAGATATTGTGGATTTTTACTTTGCCTTGTTATATTAAAGGATCTTTTTGGAGACCTAGCAGCTGTTTGATTTCTTCATCTGCTTATTTTGAAAGCCTTTGTTTACGTGCTTCCGGGTCCTGTTGTGCCAAGTGGTTTTTATTCTTGGTTGGATTTTGCTCTTAGTTCTGGTGTTTTTTACTATATAAGCATTTTACTGCTAAAAGAACATAAAAGATTAACGTGTCAAAGGAAAATACATATTGGGATGGGAACACAAAATGCAAAGGATTCATGGCAATCCACTTTAGGAAATTTCAGTTAGTGGCAATACCACAGAATGAAATCTCTTCCAGTTAACTTGAAAGTATAATTTTTGCAAGGAGGCTTGTTTGTCTGCCTTCCTACACACGCATATGGATTTATATATACTACCTTCATTGTACAGCAATGGGAAAATATGCAAAACTCCATTATTGCTGAAAGTGCCTTTCAGTGAATTCACATTGAAGTATTGGCAGCGATCTGGTTTCTAATGCAAAACCTGAGAGAAATAAAAAGTTAATATTAAAGCAACCTGTTTTAATTCAAAATGGCAAATCTGTTGAGATTTACCAAAGCACTTCTAAAAAAATTATACTTGAGGGATCTTCTGAAGGAGGCTTCTGAGTCTCAGGTTCTTATCAGAGGTTCCAAGGAACCAGTGCCAAGTATGTGGTATCAGTGACAGAGGTGACTAGTTTACCACAGTTTGGCTTGGGAGTTATGAGTCTGGAACACTGGTTACTCCACAGTTCACTAGAAAGGCTTTATCCTGATTATGGTGTTCTGAGATGCCATAAACCTCAGCAAGGACATAAGTGCTTGTCTATTTTAGTCATCTTACATATTTCTGAAAAAGGTCTAGAAGAGGACTATGTAGACTGAAGTATACCAGCACTCTAGGGCATTCCAGAAAAAAAATGAAAGTACAAACTGTACTTTTAAGAACATGAGGATGAAGGGAAAGAACATGAGGATGAAGGGAATTATGACAACGATGCAGTATGACAAGCATATATACATTGTTTGATAGCTCTGTGACAAACATACTTCAAAAGGACAGAGCCTTACTTGCAGTTTGAGAAAAAAAATGTAGATATCTCTTTTTTTTTTTTTCCAAAGATAACATCAGATAGTAGGAATGGGGTTATTAGAATCAGCACTCCTGTAGAAATTGGTTATAGCATGTAAGTACAAAGCTTCAGGTAGGGCAACATAACAGATAAGAGAACTAGAGAATGTTGCATCATTAGTAGTTGACAGACTGTAGAACAAGCAATCTAGTCACATCAGTTAAATGTTTTGTCAGTATTTTTGTGTTTTAGGATCACAGGATGATAGGAGGTTACTAGGCTATTGGCCCTGAGGCCCTTATAAGCCTAGCCAAGAGTTTAGCCCATGTTTAGACAAGTCAGCACCCAAAGCCCCTGTCCAGCAGGGACATGGGTGGAATCCTAGGGGTGTATTTTTTATTTCCCATCCAGCTATTTAGGTTGCGCTTAAAAAGGGGGTAAAGAGGTACTCTGCTTGATGTGGAGAGGGAGTCTATTCCACAGATGGGAGAGCCTCTGGGACACAAATCTGTTCTGCAAACAAGTCCTATCGATGTTTTCACATACAAATACTCAAAAGATATGTTTCAATTTTTTTTTATGCTTCGGATAGTACTAAATTTGCAATTATCCTCAAATTGTCAAACTCATAAAAACACAACCATCAATTATTTTTTTTATTCCAAACAACACCAAAAGGCTTAGGAGTACATTTTTAAGCAAAACAATACCAACAATTTGGAGTAAAATGTCTTGAGATATACAGCTGTTGGTGAATATAGCTTCATTTGAGGAAAACATTGATAACTGGATAGGACAGGATCTTTTCAGCACAACCTTTAAGGAATCAGTGTTCCTTGATGACCTTCAGATCAGAACACTGCATCTAAAGCTTATGAAATGTATGAACATCACCATCAACCATCCCCTGCAACCTTGAAGACCCCTGAATAACTTGCCCCTCCCTCACCACTGTTGATTGCCTAGTCTGTGCAAGGGTGTACAAGGAATCCTCCATAAATCCAGACAGCTGGGTATTTATGTTAACCCTTACCCCACCCACGGCTGGCTTACATAAACATCCATATCATTGTGGAATCATACATCTTCCTCATGTATGTGTGTGTTGTCTCACTATTGCTAATGGAGATTGCCATCACAGGTTAGGTAGCATCAAGTCCTTGTGCTGCATACATCTCTGAACCTGGCTATTTCTATGACTTGCAAGCCTCTGCTTTTATAGTGGTGATTAGCAAGCTCTGAGCCATGTCTCCCTTCCCCTATGATGGGCAAGCCAATGTTAGCAGCTCACTGTGACCCCCCCCCCCCTTCTCTGTCTCTATAGGATCCAAATCTCTGTTCATACTTGGATTGTCTGGGTTATAGCCCAGACTTTATCTTTGTATGCCACAGAGTCAAAGTTTTATATTAATTGTTATAACATAAGGGATAAGGAATAGTTTCAAGGGGATTAACTGTGTAACCAACTCAATCAGATGTTTCCAGATAACTTTAAATGAAACTGGGAATAAAGCTTTTGAGGTTTTCTAAGTTCACTAGCTACTATTAATATTGCTTCAGATGGTTGACCCTTAGAAGTTTTATTATTCCCAGTGGATGGTACTACTATATACTATAAATGTTCAAAATGCACTAGGAAAAAAATCAGAGCTGCATACTTTTAAAAATAGGTCAACTTATATTTTGAATTTCTTCTTATTGAGGACCCAGGCACAGTGGCATTTGACCTGTGCGTTACATTTTGTTATAATGATCTCCCTGTACTGGCAAGGTAATATAAAAAGCCATGATGTGTGAAGGACAGTTTAAAATACAGAATAATGGCTATATAACTTTTGATAATGCTAACATTCTCAGGATGATAATTGTTAAACTTGTGATCACTTCTGAAGTGTAACTTAAGGGGCCATTATTTATTACTGTACCATGGACTGTGATAATCATCCAGTGATTAAGTTTCATAATGCATTTCTTTTAATCCTTGTGGAATGAGACCCAGACACAGAAACAAATGCCACGAGATAATCATACAACATATCTAAAAAGCATATAAACAGAAGATATCAGTAGATACCTAAAACAATGGAAATAAAAACTAATTAATGAACAAATACACCCCAGAAATAAAAGTTAGCAAAAAAAACAAAACAAAAGTAATATGTTACAGCTTGGATTTGATACACTACAGTTATCTGTAACAATCTGGTTGATAAAACTCTGTTAGACAAGCATTTTATTCATTTATTTATTTTGATTTAAATTTATGAACCAGGTGTAGAGCACTGATCACAAATGACCAATTTCAGTCACAGCCTAGGAAAGCATTAACGTTTGACAATTACAGAAATATATAGCAAGAGAAAAAGTATGTATAATTATACAATTGTTGGGAATATACAGGAATTAGGTATAGTAATAGATATAAGCATACATATATTTAATTTTTGAATTTTCACGCAGGTGAGCATGTTTATAAAACATATTTTGCATTGTTGCATACAGCTGTATGCAAATTAATATATCCTTTAACATAGGGTTACATAGATGGCTGAGACTGCTTGCAATACAATTCTAGAGTTTGAATTACTTCAGCAGTACATTAATATGACCAGGGGCGGCCCGTGCTATTGGACTGCCGGACTGCAGCCCCCTCAACTGTAAAATAAAGAAATAAAAATAAAAAAAAAATTTAAAAAATCGAGGACTTTCGCACATGCGCACTAGTCCGGACTGCTGCTGAGACAGTCTGGAGCATGCACAGATTGTCTCAGCAGCAGTCTTGACTGGGAAACATGAAGAACAGAGCTCCCAGAAGTCTATGCAGTTTTAAACTGCATAGACTGTCCTGGAACTCGCTGGGAAAACGCATCGGGGTCGGACTGCAACATCAGCAGTCTGGAATTTGCTGCAGTCTCATCGGGGGAAGATCTCGCGACAGGCAGGGTCTGGTGTGGATTTGCATGGGTTTTTGTAGCGATTTGGATTTATGGTGGTTTGCTACAGGGAAAGATCTACTACAGGTAAGTGTGTGGACAGGGATTTGGATGTATGGTGGTTTGCTACAAGTGTGTGTGTGTGTGTGTAAATGCCCCAGGTGCAATATACTGGTGGTTAAACTCATGGTGGTGTGGTAGGGAATACCTCAGGCTTGAACCCTGTACCTTGTATGCAGGTGTTAAAGACCTGAATTCCCTACCCACCACCATTTGTAAAAAAATTGCAGATTTTTGCCTCATATTTGATCTGATCTGTTCCACATAATATCTGTGGTTTGTAAATGTTGCAATGCTTGATATTTGATGGTGCAGTGGTAGCATTGTTGCCTCACAGCTGCAGGTTCTCAGGTTTGATTCTTGGCTGGGGTGCCGTCTTTGTGGGGTCTGTATCTTCTCCCTGTGTTTGTGTGGGTTTGCTTTTGTATCCTCCCATGTTACAAAGACATGTCTGCATTATTTCTTCCTGGGCCTCTGCTGAAAATAGTTTTTTTGTTCCAAGTCAGACTGTCCTGATTAACAAATGTTAAATAAAATTGACAGGCATTTGAATTTCAGACTTCAGGTTTCTGAATGTTTAATTCCTTATATATTTGATGGTGCAGTGGCAGTATTGTTGCCTCACAGCTATAGGTTTTCTGGTTTGATTCTTGGCTGGGGTGCCTTCTGTGTGGAGTCGGCATCTTATCCTTGTGTTTGTGTGGATTTGCTCTGGTGTCCTGCCATTTTACAAAGACATGTGTCTACAGTATTTCTCCCTGGGCCTCTGCTGAAAATTGTTTTGTTCCACAGAAGTAAAATTGACAGGCATTTGAATTTCAGACTTCATATTCTTCAGAAAATACATAGTAAAACAACTTTTTATTCTAGCAATAAATATATAGTAACACAACCTTTTATTATAGCAAATTTCTAAGTTTATAAGATGACTATTTGAAATTTGTCTTTATTTTTGGGACTGTATTACCCTGTTATTGGCTTTGTCCAGGTTTTTTGTGCTAAGGTTGACAGCTATGTCAAGAACTGAATTCACTGAATATGTTTGAGGGCTGTATTCCCTCATTACTGGGTTTGTCCAGGTGTTTTGTGCTAAGAGGTTGACAGCTATGGTGAGAACTGAATTCATTAAATGATAGCCATTTAAGTTTCAGTCTTCCTCTCTTTCACAAAGCAGCTGATTTGGCGTAGTGGTATGTTGCTCTGACTGTTTTGCACAAGGACCTTGGCAGTAAAATGTATGGTGGTAACACAGCATTTTTCTTTCACAAAGCAGGTGATTTGGCATAGTGGTATGTTGTTCTGACTCTTTTGCACAGGGACCTTGGCAGTAAAATGTATGGTGGTAACACAGCATTTTATTCTAGCAACTTTCCAAGATTATACAAGCAATGTTTAATGTGTCCCTGGTTTTTGCCCTTTTGACCCACCCCAATAAATTTGGCTTTTTCCAGATTTCTTGTGCTGCGAAGTTGAGATGCAGTTGAGTATTGAGTAGATTTTACAAGGAGCTGAGAGCTGCAGGGGAAGAGAAGTTTAGTGCTGATTATGCTAAGTCAGCTCGCATTGCTAATAGCACAACAGGTTGTGTATTTGCTTTTGATGCAGGAGGTTGTTGGTTCTACTCCCATAAGGGGTGAATGCTGCCGTACTGAAAGTTAAGATACTAACTATGAGCCTGTTATCAGTTTGCCATCCATTTCCTATTGCAATATTACTAGCTTATTTTTAATGTAATTTAGGCAATTTATTCTTCAGGGGCATCAGACACTTTATTTTTTCGATGAAACCATGAAATATAAAGGTGATTGCTAGCAGCAACCTCTTCATTACAGATTTATTTAACGTGGAATTATTTAGATGACTTTTTTACTACTTCACAGATTGTGCATATTTACTGATAATGGTGGACTGTAGAATTGTGCATATTTACTGATAATAGTGGACTGTAGAAGTTTGAGTAGACTTTTATGATGGAAATGTTCTGAATTGGGCAGTTTTGTCATTGGTGCATACGTTTTGTTTCATTGTTTACTGGAAAAATGTTCAAAGCAATAAGAAGGTGTATCAAAGAACACATGTATGTTTCATATGCAAGGGGCCTATGATTTGAAAACAGCCCAGAATTAATCTTTATCTGCCACGGGTAAAATGTATTTTCTTTGAATGTGGGTTTCAATGTTGTTTCAATGAATGTGAGTTTCAATGGCAGAGAAGTTTTAATGCCAAGTTTGTTTAGCAGATGTCTTAGTGTTTGTGCTGTAAAATGCAAAATAAAACCTTCAAATGAAGTTCAAATCATCATAGAAGTAAATCAGTATGCACATTAGTGTTTATGGTAAATGGAGTGAAATAGCCAAGTAATGGATCATTGGAATGGCTGCAGGGGGAGGCTTCATTCGACCATGGTTTTGTGAGGGGGAAGGACGGCAAACTTTGGCAGCTCCAGCTGAACCATATCTCCCAACTGTCCAGATTTTCAAAGAATGAATAGATTTTTGCTTCTTATTTTTGGTTTGTTCCTCATAAAATGTGTGGTTTTCTGGCAAATCATTTAGGAATTAAGTCACTAAATAATGACACACTGAGTTTCAGACTTCATAACCTTCAGAAAAATGCATGCTAAAGTAAGACCTGTTCTAGCAACTGTCTCAGTTTATACAAGAGCAATTTTTAGTACTGTTTATATGTCCCCCCAATATATTTGGCCTTGTCCAGATTTATTGCATTAACAGGTTGAGAGGTACATGCAAATAAATTGCTTTATAGAATTAGGCATAGCCAAACCTCTCAACTGTCCCTGATTTTGGCTCAAAATGTTGCTCTTCCCCTAATGATCCCGCCGCAAAATAGCAATTTTGGAAGAAAGCATGGAGGGTTTATAATTAAGAAATAACTGTAATAATCAGTTAGATTACTTTTATTTCAGAAATGCATGTAGATTCTTTTATTCTGTTAGCTGCGCAAGTTAGCAGTACTAATATTAAAGTATCCCTTCTTTGACAGGTTCCCAGCTGTATTGTGTTGCTATTTTATATTTTTACATCACATTTTTGGTCCATTTTTCATAAAATTGTGTTTTTTTGGCAAATTAGTGACAAATCATTAAAGACTGAAGTTAGAAAATAATGACAGACATTTGAGTTTCAGATTTCATACCATTCAGAAAATTCATACTAATGCAAGACCTCTATTATCTTTCTAAGTTTATAAGAGCAATATTTTTAAAATTGTCCTTATTTTTGGGCCTTTGTCCCATTTCTTTGTATGGCTTTGTCCAGATTTCTTGCTCTGAGGTTGAGAGGTATGACAAATGTGTCAGGGCCATCACAAGTCAGCCAGAGACATTTCAAACTGTGACATACTTGTTGCACCCCACTCCCCCATGTAGTGACTCTGGATGTGTCGAAGCAAGGCAAGGAGTAGTTATGCAGTGTAAATGTGCAGAGTATTTCCCCCATCCAAGGTAGACACAAGTACTAGAGTGGCTTTTCATCTATCCTTGATTTTTACAGAATGGTCTGGTTTCTGTCATATTTTTTGTGCTGTTGATTTATGCTTATTACTCAAAGTGCCTGTTGCTCTGTGTTTAAGTAGCAATACTTTAATGACCATTAGGTAAGCTTGGCTGAGATTGCAAGATGCAAGTAAGCTTTAATAAGAATACTGTTAAAGAATTGTCAGCATTGAAAGCCTTTCTGTTGCCATGTAGAGAATACTTAACTAGATAATGTATAAGCCTTGGGTATTGAAATGCATATGCCAGTATTTGTAATAAAGGACAGGATTACATTATTTTAAGAGGCTCATTACACTTGGAGACTTCCAGTCATCTCTGCAGGCTTTACCCGTAAACAGAATGCCAATCGTGTGGTCCATAACCTGTACAGTAATCCTTTTAGTGTGGTCCATAACCTGTACAGTAATCCTTTTAAGCAATGTATCTTGAGCTTATTTCTTTTTGCTTTTCATTTTTTACTTTGATCATGTTTTCCCCATGAAACAAGTAGATGATGTCAGGCAGCAGGTCTTTTTTTGGATAAGGAACATTTTTACAAGTGGGGGCATCAGAGATTTCTACTTTCAGCATGTTACTTGGTACTTTAATAAAGCTGAATATAAATTATAATTAGAACTGCAGTGCAAGAAGTGGTTTGAGTTGAGTGCTGCTTGTTTTACTTATACTTTATTTTGATTGGCATTCCATTAATGTATTTAAAAAGTAATTTATTTTTTCATGCCTCACAACCTTTTTTGTTTCCATCTAGATATTAAGCTGTCATGCAGCCAATGCATTGAAATATGTTTATTCTTCTACACTTCATTTTGTCTTGATTGGACTCTCATAATGACAGTTTGGCACCCAGGGCAGCGTATTTAGTTTTTGTGGTTTTTGAGCATAGCTCCTCCCCTTTCTAGTTGGCTGCACCCCTTCCCATTGACCCCACCCATTCAGCTGTCTCCTGCAGCCCCCCTTTGATTTGAAGTCACCAGCCACCACTGAATATGACAAGAGTTTTGAGTATGCAGGGGTTAAAGCTGAGGGAATAGGGAAAATATAATAAGTGGGGGGGGTTAAGGCTCGATTAGGTTATATGGCCTTTTACATTTTCAGGGCATTCACTTTTAGCTGAGAATGGAATTTTGGGGAAGAGGATATGTATTTAAGTGAGTTTGGTATGAAAAGCAGTGATTTGTGCATTGGAATCTCATGGGGGCCTGTAATAAGGGAGCAGAATAGTCAAGTTTTCTAAGGTTGTTGGTTGGGGAGTCTCTCAGTGGCTGGAAACTTGTGGAAAGTCTGCTGTTTAGTAGTTCAAATAGTTGTGATCCAAGAAGGAGGTTTGCCCTGTGTTTGACAGGAAGCCATTTTGCTTTTTGTAATGGTTTGCAATGCTGTTCTTATTTTGGTGAGTGTGTGACAAATCTAATTATTCTATTAGTGTGTGTCTGAACAAATATGTGGTTTTCCCTACATCTCATCTCAGCAAGAAAATCCATTGAAACAAATGTCTTGAGTTCTACCATGTAGTACCTATCCCCATTTTTTCTTCCTTCCTTAAACTTTCTACTTTCCCCTGTCTCTCACACTAAATTTCTCCAGAGAGCACCCCAGCGTAATTAGGCTACAATTCTTACCACACCTTTCGACCACCTAACCTGGTCCGAAACACTAAAGGAGGAGGCGTGTCCATATTCATAAAGGATATTCACACCTCCAGGCTAGTTGCTCAACATAATGCATCTGAAATTATCCAAGTAAAACTAACACTGGGCAAGACTGCAATTCAGGTTGTAGCTTGTTACAGATCCCCCGCCATGCCCCACGATGCCCACTCCATGTTTCTCGATATACTGGATAATATTAAGATACAGCCCGATACCCTAATATTGGGAGATTTCAACTACCCCACTATCAGCTGGGAAAACTACTCATGTACTAACTCATTTGCTCAATGGTTTCTGGAAGTCATCAATTCCAATGCCCTGGATCAGCTTGTCCATACCCCCACCAGGGGCAACAACATTCTGGACCTGTTTATTACCAGTATGGGTAACAGATGCTTCACACCAGAGGTCAACTCCTTGTTGGTCAGATCTGACCACAAGCTAATCACCCTAGACGTCCATATCCCGCCCCCACCCCCCATTAAGGAAACCACCATAAAACACTTCTCCAAAGCCAACTTCATGCTTCTTAAGACAGAAGTGGCTAACATCACGGCACCCATAAAGACGGAAAATAGAGGCACAACTGCTGAATCACATACAAATGCACTGTATAAGCACATACACGAGTGCATGGACTGTGCCATCTCCAACAGGACCAAGACACTATCCTCCAAAAAAAGGAAGCCAATCTGGTGGTCCCCTGCCATAAACAAACTCTACAACAGAAGGAAGAAACTGTTGCAAAAAAGAGTAAAGTCCCATGGTTTCAGGAACTCCCTGGTCAGCCTCAGTAAGAAGCTGAGATTCCTCATAAAATCCTTCAAAGCCATTTATGAAAATAAAATCGCCATGGATTGTAAAGACAACCACAAAGCATTCTACAGCTATGTCAAGAATCTCAATGGAAAGGGCAGAGCCTAAATGGCCAACTGTTAGCAGCATTATTTTGAGCTTCTTAAAATACCCCAAATTACAGGAGATTAAACTATCTAATTTCTTTGAAAACAAGACAAAACTATTACTAAACTACTAATCTAAGGATATAGCAACTTTGAGGATTTTATCTAAAAATTTTCCTGTCAAAATATTTTGGAGAAAAAACAACATTGTGGAAATGAGTAACATAAAGAATTCTGACTCACTACTGCAGAAAGATATACAACAGATGTCTTCTACTCTTCAGGATCTCTCTTTAAAGATGGACAAATTTACAGATAAACCTGAAAGCCTTAGGGAGAACTATCAAAATCAAACTGACATCTTAAAAGAGATTATTCAACAGCAACAATCCAAATTAATAGACATTGAAACATCACTTACTGATATTGATGGAAGGCTCAAGGTAGAAGAGAACCAGGTTGAAATTCTCACCAACAAAATGATTGGTTAACCAACAAATTACATGACCTTGAAAACAAAGAAAGAAGAACTAATATTAGGATTTTTGGTCTTCCTGAAAAAGCTGAGGGTGAGAACATCATTTTATTCTTAAATACTTTGCTCCCAGAATTACTTGAGTTAAAGGAAGGCTTATCTAATGGTACTGAAAGAGCCCACAGAGCAATAGGGAAACCATTGACATCATCAGCTTCTGCTTCTCTCAGGTCCATAATTGTTAAATTCTTATCATATCTGGACAAAGATCTTATTCTCAAGTCAGCTTGGAGGAAGAGCCCACTAACCTATAAGAGGCACCAGATAAGATTTGACAATGACTATTCATCAAGAGTCCAAGAGCAAAGGAAGAAAGCCTGACCATTAGTAAGGTTTTTAAAACAAAATAAAATAAAAACCCATCTCATACATCCAGTAAAAATTAGATTTTTTTTCTCAAATGACTTAAAAACGTTCAACACTATAGACAAAACCATTTCCTTTATCAAGAACAACAATGTAATCAACATTCCTGAAGATATGGACTGGTCAAGTTCTTCCACATTAAAAAGAACTTAAAAGCTATGCTATTTCCAAATCTCTCAAAGTATCAACTAAATCTTGAGTTTTAATCATCTGAACAAAGTGAAAAAAGTATGTATCCTTATATGTCTTTTTACCTTTTAATTCACTACACAATTTTACTGACAACTTGCTTTATATGTATAGTATTTCATAATGTCTAGGTATCTGATTTTCTAAACATACATAAATGAGGGGCTAGTTCTGTTATGGTTGAGCTTTTAATCCATATTCAGATGTTTATTTTATTTCACTAATCATTAGCTTTTTAAGCTAATGTCTTTGGTTTGGCACTGTTGTGGTGATTTATCTCACTATTTACATGACTTAGAAATTACATTTTTTTCTTTTTCTTTTTCCATAGTAATGCTTTAAAGTAATTAGATATTTTTACTGGTTGTTTGTATTTTCTGGGTTAATTGGGTTTCTTACCATCATTGATGTGGGACCCAGATTCTTCAAGATCAAAGTGGATTGGCCAATCGGATTATTAGTCGGGTGAACATCGAAGGTGTCCCATACATGAAGTAAGGTTAGTATAGGCCTTTTAGGAGTCACATTCAGCCACAGACCCTTTTCCCTCACGACCTTCAAAAAATCATTAACAGTCATTGTTTCTGTCAGCAATTATTTCTGTCATCATCACTGGCTCTGTAACATAGTGGCAATGCTTTGAGGTCAGTGTCCGCATGTCTTTAACGGAGGGGCGTGTATATATTTAGAATGGAAAAAGTGAAAGATATATTCAACAACAAGGAAAAATAGAGTACAGAAATAAAATCTTTTATTGTAGAAACTTTAGCATCCTGAGCTCGGCTTTTCAACGCAGTATCTGTGGATTTTCCCATCTAAGTATTAACACTGAATTTGATGTTTTAATCACCACTTGTAGCTTTTATTTTTAGTTGTGGAGACTTCATGAAATGATAAGAATCTGTCCCACAGATACATAGCTATGCACATACACAATCTATTAGAAGGTCTTCTTAAAGGGGAAATACAATTTTAACATATTACTTATAAGGGCTAGTTTTGAACTGCGGTGGTGGTGCTGCGGTAGTGTTGTCGCCTCACAGTACGACATCCTGTTTGATTCTCAGCTAGATCGTCTTCTGTGTGGAGACATGCGTGAATGGGCGTACCTTCATTGAAGGTTGTGCATCAGGGCTGGCAACTCGGCACGTAAAAATCTACTGCCAATCATTAGCAGACAGGAGTTCCGCTGTGGCGACCCCTAACTGGGAAAAGCCGAAAGACACAACAACAACTTATAAGGGCTAGTTTTAATATTAACATGGGTTTCCGTAGGATCGTCCTGCTTTATATACGTGTTTTGATTAGTTAAAATACTTAATTTGTATATTTTTAGTTTGCTAACATGCCTATTCTCTAAATTAAACAGAGGTTCACTAGAATACACTTCTAATACATGTTTAAGTGTGGTAGCAGTTCTCAAGTTTCAGATACAACTTCAATGCTATCCACTTCAGTGCTTCAGTGCACTTAGTATACTTCCTGCTTTGTGTTTTGGCTTATGTACATAGACTGTTTTAGCAGGGATCATAACACTTTGCTATTTTTAATAACCTGATGTAGCTAAGCATAATCCCAATGTTTCTCAATAGATATCAAATTGCCTAGAAGACAGAACCAATATAATCAGGGTTGGTGGCACACATTCCTTAAAAAGATTCATAGAGCTGCTTCAAGAGCTTTATTTTGGAACCACTATTATTTGATATATACTTCATTAAAATTAAAGTTGGCATCAAAGGTTTCTGGCTAACTAAATTTGTTTATGACTGTTGCTGTTTTAAACACCCCATACATCAGTCAACCCATCTTAGAGCTCCAGCACAGAACTTCTTATTATTAAGACTATGGAATAAAGATTACCATTAAAACATAAAAAAATGCACTTTTTGGTAAAAAAAAAAAAAAGAAAACACCAATGTATTTTCTACATAAATGACACCCACCTCCAAGTTAATAGTGTCATTGACACCTAGACATGTTCTTGAACTTTAAGCTCTCTTTCCACTATCATAAGTCATCTGTCATTATGAACTTTCTGTGTATAGCTTATTCAGAGACCCTGAGCATATTCTCCAGGTTGAAGGAAGTTGTAGTCTCACTCTACTCCTTCTCTACCAGGCCTATATTCAAATGTAATGCTTCTTATGGCATACGTCTATCAAAATGTGACTCAACTTCCATAATGATCTCAAACCAGGGGAAAAAAATTAAGACATCAGGTTCCTAAACTATGTATTGTCATAAAATTAAAAAAAGATTGCAATTACCTGCTCTAAGTATTTAAACCTACATAGCTATAATAAAACATTTGTTGGTAGGAGAATTAATTCTCCCAAAAGGCTATCCTGTCTTGTCAATGTATGTATGATTCTTTTTAATATATTGTTGTTCCCTTACTATGTACACATGATTAACTTTAATGTGCAGTTGCATAAGTACAGCTATAAGATTCGATGCAGAAGGACATTATCTGTATGGGAATGCCACGAAAGTCTAGACTTTATTGTATATGTCCATATATCTAAAGACAAACACAAATATATTTCCTAATGGAAAAGAAGCACTCATGCAGGTAAACATGACACTGCAAACATCGCCTATCCTACTCACTGATATTGAATTATTACTAGTGTCATTCATGGCACTAGTCAGATCACACCTATTGGTGAGAAGCGAGGCTAATAAGCTGTTTAGTAATACAGCTGATACTTGTTGCTATAATGGTCATATGTATATGGTGATTTATGATAGTACTAAATCTTACAATCATTTTGGTGTACATTTCAATTACTTGACTTTTGAGTTCAAATTCAGTGGTCATTTAAATGTTAAATAGTACTTTTGTACTATTGTCATTTCACAAATGGTAAATATTTGGAAATTTTGTGAAAATATTGTCAGAGTATTTTATGCAGGTCATGACATTTTGCTTTCAAGTAACTGTGTAAATATGTTGTGTGTCAAGAAATAAGCAGTTATTATCTACTCTAGTTAAAATGAAATGTCTAATCTGATCTCATTCTTTTGAAATAACTTTTACCTTTAAATAGTGCACCTATAAGACTTGTCTCTTTAACATATTGTAATTGTCTAATTAATGTATTTGAACTGCTTTTGTGCATATACTAAAATGGCACTAAGAGCAATTTAAATATGTTAAAATATTACTAATACTGTCTTATTTTTGATATTATTACATTAATTCTCTACTCAGTCAAACAGTATAAAATCTTGCCCATATCATAGATATGTTATTTTATTTCATCATTTGTCAAACTAAGAATAGATAACTGAATATTATATGTTGATAGAAACTTCTATATGATTCTGATTCTTACATATGTCTCTTCACTGTCTATATGTAAATGTCTTAAATTAAAAATAAGCTGATAGATTGACACACTCTGATATAAAGGAATTATCCATTATGAATTCTGTAGTGCATCTTAGTTATTAATAGTTGTTCAAGCTGTTATCAAAACTGATTGGACTAGTGAAAAAAGGTAAGCTAGTAGTAGGTCTTTAATGATTATTATATACTTCCGTGTTCTCAAGGAAGTATCTTAAAATGAAATGGGCCTTTTTGCAAAGTTTTCCTGAAATGTGACCTGTTATTTTAGAAGTGAACAAGAAACATGTCAAAATATAATTTATAACATCCTGAAATTAATATTTATAAAACTGATTCAACAAAGGTTTATTTGTTTTATTAGTTCATATCAAATTTTATACTGCCATTTAGTTAGTAATCTTTAATTTTTAAGTAGCTCTATAAGTATTTACCTGTCTCGATTTAATGTTATTATTGCTTAGGGTTAGACATAGTTATTTTATTATTGTAAAAAGATTTATTCACACAAACTCTTTTTCACATTTTTACATAAGAAGAATGGGATAAAAAATACTTTCTTCTATTATTAACTTTAATTCAGTTAATTAATTTATTTTTTTCTCCTGTTTTCATATTGGAACTCAAGCCCACTCTGTTTGATTCATCTTTTGGTTTGATGGATAATCTGATAGAGCTAATCATATCTATCAGATTAGGGATGACTTTCACTCCATGTTTGAAATTGAATTTTATGATTAATTCATTTCTTATGAAATATGTATTTAAATATAATTTTTTTTGTATGGCTTAAAATAAGCTTTCACCACCACACTAACATAGGAAGAATATGCATATTGCCAAAATCATTATTTATAATAATTATCAATAATATTATACATATTTCAGTCTTGGTTAATTTCACTATTAGGCCTCATTCAAATGCAGCATACTAAATGGAATTAACATTACTATCTCTAAATGTTAATGGATTAAATAATCCAAGGAAAAGAGACAATCTTTTAAAATACTTAAAAATCAACAAGATACAAGTAATATTTTGCAAGAATCTCATTTTAAGGCTAATGATAAATTTGTGTGGAATCCCAAGGAATATACAATATTATCTCACTCATCCTACAAGAAAGAAATAAGAGATACCATTACATTATGGAAAAAAAAGTATCACTATGCCTCACATTATATTTAAATATGAAGATAAGGAAGGATTACTAACAATAGTAATAATAAAATATAATAATAGAATTTGGACCCTAGCTTATATTTACTGGTTTCCAGGTATAGGAATGGCAACAGTGAGGAAACATATAAATCTAATCAATACAGTTCAAAATGGGATATTTATTCTGGGTGGAGATTTTAATTGCATTATAGATAATTCTGAGACCACAAACAGTAGACCTATTAATTTATCATCATTAGGAAAAGCGCTTAAAACTGGACGAGTAATTTAAATCTGATTGACACCTTTACTTATAAAGAAATTATCTCTTTAACATATTCACATAGAGATTATAGATTCAATACTCAAACTAGAATTGACAAACTTTACATATCCCAAGATCTAAACTCAAAAGTAATTAATTTTACAACTTTACCATGTTCTTTTTTTGGATCAAAATTCCCTTATTCTTAAAATGGAATCTGACTTTAAAAAACTTAACCCAACAACTAGAATTCCTGCCTATATTATTAATTTAAAGCAATTCAAACCATGGCTACAATCAGAAATAAATTATTTTCTAGAAACTAATCTCTTAGAAGATACAAATATAGTAATTTTATGGGATACATTAAAGGCTTTTTTATTTGGCAAAATTCTTATATGGTGCAAAAATAAAACCAAAGAATGGGAATCAGAAATGCAAAAATATACAAAAACAGTTAATTGATATAAACATAAAAGATTCCATTGATGCGTCCACAAAGAAAAAAGAAATAGATCAACTAAATAAAAAATATAATGAAATATTAACACATAAGACCAATTTAGCCTTAGAAAGATTGAAAATTAACTCATCCTAGATGTCTCCTAAACACTTACATAGTTTATCAATGAAAAAAAAAAAATCCACTGAAGACAGCATCACAAAAATTATACATGAGGGTAAAAGTAACAGAGTAGTTTCAGATATTAGTAATATTCTTGATGCTTTTAAGCATCATTATTCGGATCTTCAAACAAATATTCCTCTTAACTCAAATTCTATAGATATTGATATAAACTTATCTAATACAAATAAATTACCAGAGGAAATAAAATTAGACTTACAACAGTTTTCATTAAAAGAGATAGTTGATAAAATTAAACAAAGCAAAAATAATAAAGCTCCTAGAATAGATGGAATCATAAATGAAATATATAAATATTACCAACTCCTGCCTTACCTTTATTTCACAATGCTCTAAATATAATTCATTCTCAACATTTGGTTCCTTCCTCTTGAAGATATTCTCTAATTACTCCTATTTTAAAGGAAAGTAAAAACTCTTCTCTGTGTAGTTCATATAGACCTATTTCACTTCTTAACAACAATTATAAAATCTTTACATCCATTTTTGTAAATAGGATCAAGAAATCCTTAATAAATATTATACATGAACATCAAACAGGCTTCATTTACAACTAACACATGACAACATTCAAAGGATTCTCACTCTTATAGATGTTATTAATAGAGATAATCAAGAAGCTCTTTTAATTGCCCTTGATATCGAAAAAGCGTTTGACACTTTACAGTGGAATTTTCTTTTTAAATCAGTAGAAATTTTTGATTTTTCCCTCACAATTTATACATTTGATAAAATGTCTATATAGTAACAATCTTGCTTATATAAAGCTTGGTCCATTTACTTTGGAAGCCATTAAAATTACCAAAGGAACTAAACAGGGATGTCCTTTGTCTCCTATTCTATTTGCCTTAGCCATTGAAATATTTGATATTACTATTTGTCAATCCCCCATAATAACTGGTATTAAAATACAAGGACAATTCAACTCTAAAATCATGCTTTTTGCAGATGACATTCTTCTTACTCTGGGAGTTTCAGATGAATCTCTCAAAGAATTAGATTTACTAACTGCCAAATTTTATCTTAATTTAGGTTTAAGAATAAGTAATAAAAATCTACACATATGATATTAAATAGAAAACATAATACACATTTTAACTCAAATCATATAATTGGCACATTAGTATCATCCATAAACTACTTAGGAATAACCTTATGTGAGACCATAAATACAACTGTAACCACAAATTATTCAAATACTTTATCTACTATAAAATCACTAATAGAAAAATGGAACAAATTGTTTTTAAATTTTGAAGATAGACTACAATTAATAAAGATGACTCTACTCCCAAAGATAAATTATATTGTCCAAGCCATTCTTATGTCTCCAAGTAAGATTATATTAAATGACTTTAACAAAATTGTATTACATTTCTTATGGTATCCAAAAAGAAAGGGAATTGCACTTTACCATCACATTAGGCCCTGGGAACAAGGGAGAATAAACTTTCCAGATCTTGATTCTTATATTAACGCTTCCATTCTCAAAGTAGCCATTAATTGGTTAGATCCTAATTTCTCATCTGCATGGAAATCTCTTCATACAATATTTTTTTAAATGAAAGCAAATTAGCTAGAAATCTCAGTAGATAATCAAAATGTTAATCTATGGTACATAATTGGCATTAATTTACAATATAATATTGCAAAACCCACCAAATTAAACATAATAAATCATATTTATAGCAATATTAGAACAGTTACAAACTCAAACCTAGATGTAAAACTCTGGTGGGATCTATTAATTCCCTTCAGGATTTCTAAAAATTTTACCTATAGAATTCACAAAAGTGTTTTTCAAGACTGGGATTCAAAACATTTCATTTGTTGGCAACACTGCATAAAAGATCTAACAGTATTACAGTCTCATGAAATAAAAAATATTTATAATATCTTAGGCTCTGATTGGATTATTTTATATAGTTTTCTTTCTCACGCTCAAGATGTTTGTAGAATAATAAATAACTCTTCATTTAAAACTAAACCTAAGTTGATTCTTCATATTCAAAATCTGATATACAACAATCAGAATTGGCCAAACTTAATATCTAATCTTTACAAAATCCTAATAAACTACAAAACTATACCCAAACAAAAATTTGGAAATTTATTGATAAAGGTCAAATTTTAAATTTGTCTCCAGAAGTCAAATCCAATCTACTATTCTCTGTGAAATTAACTTCCAGTCTCCAAATGTGGAAAATCTTTATGTGGAAATTCTTATACAGAGCTTTTTATACTCCCAATAAAGTTGCTAAAATACAGTCATCTGCCACTGTTGTTTGTTGGGGATGTTCTATGGAATGTTCAGCTGATTGGAAACACATTATTTATGGTTGTAATAAGATTAATAAGTATTGTGTTGACATAGGTAAATTTTGCCAAGCTTTATTTTCAGATATATTTACTTTATCTAAACCCCTATTTCTATTGAATGTAAATGTCATGAATACTATGACGAGAAACAATTTTTATCTCCTCTTGACTATTTTAGCAGTGGCAAGAAAATGTTTAACTAGAAAATGGAAGTCATCTGCACCACCCACCTTTGAAGAGTTTCTTTTATTATTGGAAGAATCATCTTTCATAGAAACAAAAGTCAAGGAAACAAGAATTCACCCCAGGAAATGAACTGATAATCCTTGGATCAAAGTTCTTGGTTTAATAAAAACTCTTAAAACAACTCATTCTCTATAATTTTGACTGAATGTTATTTATATATTTTGAATGTATATTGGTAAATGAACAGTTTTATTATTTATTTCTTGTGAAATATTTCTCATATTAGGCCAAATGTAAATATTGTATATAGTTATCTACTCAAAATGTACATTAGAATGTTTGTAATATTCCCATGTGATAAAATTTAATAAAACATTTTGAACAAAAAAAAAAAAGAATCTCAATGGCAACACTCAGATCTGCTCTGAGCTACAGCACAATGGCACTAGATTTACTGTAAAAGGTAGATCATGCCTCCTAAACATAATTGACTTCTTTGAAGCAGTCACCAGAGCTGTAGATGAGGGTAAGGTGGTGCACACAGCCTATCTTGACCTTGCCAAGGCTTTTGACACCACCCCCACTCTGGTATTATAGATAAACTCACTGGATTGGGCATAAATCCCTATGTCACAAGATAGGTGGCCAACTGGCTCACTGACAGAACCCACACAGTGAAAGTAGCTGACTCCAAATCTGACTTCAGACCAGTGACAAGCAGAATACCACAGGGTTTGGTCCTGGGTCCACTCCTGTTCGGTATCTACTTCTCAGAAATCCAGGATAATACAGCTGGTCTCTGGCTAATGAAGTTTGCAGATGACTGCAAACAAGGAGCCATAATAGATTCGACTAAGGATGTGGACATTCTACAAAGAGGCCTCACTGAGACTGATGCTTGGTGTCAAAGTCATGGCCTAAAGCTCAATGCCAAGAAGTGCATTGTCATCCCTTTTGGGAAAAAAAACGTACCCATGAACTACCACATAGACAGTAGCCTACTAAACACTGAAAGTGTGATAAGAGACCTTGGGACACAGGTGGACAGTAGTCTCTCCTTGGATAATCACATCGCCACAGTAGTCAGGAAATCCTTCTATGTGGCACACCTCATCACAAAGGGGGTTCTCCTTCAGAAAAAGAGAGGTATTTGTTCCTCTCTACTCATCCCTCATCAGACCCATTATAGAGTACAATGCCCTGTTTGGCATGTACCTTGCAAGACATCTACAACAACTAGAAAGGCCACAGTAATATCTCACTAAGAGGATTACCAGCCTCAAAGAGATGCCATATGCAGACTGTCTCAAAAAACTCCAGCTCTACTCTGTCGCATATCACCTACTCAGAGGTGACCTCTGCCTAACATGCAAAACCATGTCTAACCCAGATCTGATGGACATGCTACATTTAAAGAAATCCCAATCTCTCCGGGCCACACACTTCAGGGATCTAAACCTTGTCACCACAATAAACAAAACATGCTGGAGGGATAGATTCCTGTTCCATAGATTTCCCATGCTCTGGAACAGACTAACCATTCATGTCAAGCAAAGCTCCTCATTAGCCCTCTTTAAGAGAAATCTTGACACTTGGATGGGAAACAGGAAATTCATCCCCAGGATCACTTCTGTGGATCTGCTCAACAGGGGCACAGGAAAATAATTTTCTTGGGTGGCGAAAGCCAGGGAACCTCTTTAGGCTAGGCTTATATAGTCCCTTGGGCTGATAGCGTAGTACTTACCTATGAACCTATGAAATAAATCTGCTTTTAATTTCCATTCTATAAAGTTCACTGCATATTAAATCCCAAATGCATGCACCCCAGCAAATATACCAATGTGTTATTATAAGTAGTGAAGCTGAAAGTGCAAGGGCTTAAGCAGCAATGATCATGGTCACCTTGCTGATATTAGTACATTTGTAAATACAATGTCATGTCTATCTAAGAAAGCAGTGAGATAGTCATTTAAGATTTTCTTTCAAGGAATGCTCACAATTAGTTTTGGTTTCTTCATGTAAAATTTCTTAACAGCTTCATAGGTTCATAAGTGCTTACTAGACTATTGATGTGTAAGGATCTTAAGAAACCTAATGTATTTCCATGGTACTTTTTAGCCCTTATATTTTGTGTACAGATAATTCAGAGATAGGCAGAAGAAGAATATGTTGGGACATTTGCATGTTGCCCTGTCTATGATGGCAAGGATGCTAAATCGAGGGTGAATTTGTGGTTTCCTATCCATTCATCCAAGTTATGTTTCAATAGAGTAAGAGAAGTACTTTGCTTTATGTGGAGTGGAAGACAGTTCCACAAAAGTGAAAATCTCTGCGATGCATACCTATTCCTCCAACATGTTCTGTTTATGTTGGATAAGAGATTGAGATCCTTTGCACAGGTGTTTATGCCACCATTGGACTTGTAAATGTGTAAATAGGTGCAACAGGTGAGGGTCTGCTGAGGTCCTATACACAAAGCAGAGGTCACCTCTCAGTAGCCTGTATGATACCAAGAAGAGGGACAAAGCTTTGAGATAGTTTCCATAGTTTTTAGGATTTACATCCTTCATTTTCTTAGTGAGGAGGCATTGTGGTCATTCCAGTTGTAACAAGTGTTTGAAGAAGTACATATTGACTGGGACATTATGTTCAATGACTGGCCTAATGAGTGCAGAGTACAGTGGAATGGTTACATCTCTAGACCTGGATGCCATGTCATTAGATATAAGTTATGTAATGAAAAATAACTTCCTTATAATAGTGAATGCATAATTATCAAAGGATAGTTCATTGTCAACATAGGTTCCTAGATCCCTGACTATGAGATCAATTTTCAGGGGTGTGTTGTGAATGTGATACAATTATACATTTCTGGGCATTTAGTTTTAGTCTATTGTTTTGACACCAACTATATATTTGCGACAGGTTCACTTGGGGGATCATGGTATCCTCTGCAGAGTTTAGTCATGTACAAACTTAGTTAGCCACAAACCCTTAATATTAGCGTTGACCTCTGAGAAGTAAATGCCAAAGAGGAGTGGCCATGGACAAGTGACAGGTCTTTTGGAGGCAGAGCTGCCCACCTTTATTTCCTAGGTTCTATTTGTAAGGCAATTTACTATCCAGTGAGTTACTTAGGGATTAACGTTTAGCTTGGTGAGCTTATCTATGATACCTGAGTGCGGGATAGTGTTAAATGCATTTGCAAGGTCTAGATATGTGGTGTGTACTTATTTGCCATCAACCATTGCTAAAACTACTTTTTTGAAGAAGTCATCTAGGTTAGGTAGGCAGCATCTGCCTTGACAAATTCAAACTGCTTGGATCAAGAGTTTGTATATTACCCTGAGTCAACTTCTCCAAAACAAAATTAAGATCCCAGGGAGGAGAAATAGGCTACCTGGGAGGTCTAATATTTAGGATGCCTTTAAGAAACTGTTTAACCTCAAATCTAGAAGGTAAAGGAGGAGAAAAATGCAGACAATTAGAGATAGCTGATAAGTGGGCCTTAATAGAAGAATAGGTCAAACCAGCATTGAGCAACTCACACAAATAAGAGAGAACCAAAGGAGCATCCACAGTAAGTGGGTCCAGGTTATAAGAGAGACACCAACTAGAAAACCTCTTCCATTTAGATAAGTAGGATTTCCTAGTAGTAAGTTTCCTGGCCTCTGCAGGACTTGCAGCATATCCTCAGAAAAAAAGGTGTCTGTGAGGAATCAAAATCCTATCATCCACAGTGTCACTTGAAGTGTGGACAGGTGGGGATGGATGACAGATCCCTTGTCTTGTGTGATTAGATCCACCTTGTGAGGTAACTTGTGATGATTGCCCCTGGCTAGATGCAGAAGTACAGGGAACCTGTGCTGTCGTGGCCAAAAGGGAGTCACCAACAAGATTTTGGGACCATCCTGTTGAATCTTGAACAGGACTTTTGGAATGAGAGGAAGGGGAGGGAATGCATAAGAAACATCCCCTTCCAAGAAAATGAGAGGGCATCCACCTTCCACACCAGAAGACCTGGCACAAAACAGAGGAAGTTGTCTGTTCAGAGGGGAGGCAAAAAGATCCACTTGAGGAGTACCCCACTGGTGGATAATGTCCAGAAACACATCCCTATAAAGCATCCATTTGTGGGACTGAGTTAAGGACCTGCTCAGAGTGTCTGCCACAATGTTCTGACATGATCCTGAGAAGGAGTTAGAGAAAACTATTGGAAATTTATAGTGAACCCCGGGCTCTGAAGAAGGGAAACGACAACATGAAGATTTTAAAAAAGGGTCCCTGGAGAGGATGCCTGAATCAACAGGTTGTCCAAGTAAGGAAGAATTTGAATCCCTCAAAGCCTGCAAAAAGCAATCACAGGAGCAAGGCATTTGGTGAACACATGTGGGGCAATAGAAAGGCCAAAGGGCAAAGCAGAGAACTGAAAATGCCAGGAAGCAACAGAGAAATGGAAAAACTCCTTTAAAAGAGGATGGAGTGGAATGTGGAGATAAGCATCCTTGAGATCCAGAGACACCATATAGGCTGGAGGGAGCAAGAGAGGAAACAGAATCTGAAGGGACAACATTTGAAAGGAAGGCACTTTTGGAAAAGTGTTTAGATGACACAGGTCTAGAATAGGTCTCCAAGTGCCCTCTATTCTGAGCACTAGAAGCAGTCTGGAGTAGAACCCTTTCCCCCTTTGAGACACAGGCACCTCTTGAATAGTACCCTGAGTCAAAAGATTTTGAAGAACCTCTGGGAAAAAGGGAAGTTGTTCCTGAGGAAGGCCCATAAAAGGAGGACAGGCTTTCCACACCATGTGGTACCACCAAAGAATAATTGACAAAACCCAAGAATCCTGAGCGGTCTGAAGCTAAACCAGAAGAGAAAGAGATACGTGAAGAGAAAGAGGAATGCATCTGGGAAGAGAGGGTGAGTCATACAGCACCTGGTTTGTCTGGAAAGGAAAGCTTCGGAGTCCCTATAACCTGAAAAGCCCTAGTAGGAGGAGCCAGTTTGCCACTCTTGCTACCTTTAGTAAAAGGGCAGGATTATCTATGAACAAAGGCAGGCTTAGCAGGGTAGTTTCTCTGAAATTTAGGCACAGGAGAAACAAACACGTTTAAGCTCCTGTAAGGCCTTACCCTTATCCTGATGGGACTTGCAGCTTCCCCAAACAAAAGTTTAGAATCTAGAGGAGCATCCATCAACTTAGCTTTAATATCATCAGGTACAGGTTGAAGCCTAAGCCAAGAATACCTCCTCATCACTGAACCAGAAACAGCAGCCCTAGAAGAGGCATCATAACTACATTTAATAGAATGACAAATTACTTGAAAGGAAGTCCCTAGCAAGGAAAGAACAGACATTTTACCATTAGAGTCTGGAAAATCAGAAATAAGTTGACAGGCCTGAGAAAGAAGAGCCAACATATACCTAAACATATAGTTTTGATAATTAATAGTCCTAAAAGCTAGGATAGCAGAAGTGTAAACCTTCATATCCAATCTTTCCATAGTTCTGCTGTTGTCAGAACACAATAACTTGGGCAAAGGAAGCAAGTGAGATGGCTTATCAGAGGCTACAGACACTACAGAGGGGTCAGCAACAGGCCATTTATTTAGGAAAGAACAATCCTCAGGCACCGTATAAAACCTGTCAGGCTTCTTGGGAGCAGGGGCAGAGAATCAGGCGCTTGAGAGGTATTAGAAAAAGCATCCAGCAAAACAGCCAAAACAGGAGGAATAGCAGCAGGTTTAGGGGAATCCAACTGCAGCAACTCATAGTACCAGACACTCACTGACCTCTGACATGGTTGCGGCAGAGAAATCTGACAACACAGCCAGCTGAGCCTCCAGGTTTGTTAACGACCTTGGGAGAAACAGCTGGCAGTGGCTGGACAGCAGGAGATTTTGTTTGTACCTTTTTCACCTTTTCTTCATTAATGGTTGACCCTCAGGGCAGGAGATTCCTTCCATTGTATCTATAACGAGAAGCTTAAGATGCTGATTCTCAAGATACAAGAAAGGAAAGAAAGTCTACTGTGAAAGGTCATGAGAAGCTCCTAGACAAAAAAAGACACTTATGGTTGCAGTTTATATGGGCAATCTGTCTCCCACACTGGCATTTACCCTTCCTGTATGACATTAACCCCAAGGAGCACAAAAAAAGTAAGAAAAAACAAAATCCCCACCATGGCGCTTATCTGCAACTGCAAAAGAAATCAGGAAACAGGCACCTGTAGTCACTGTGGAATGAAAATGCATTCAAGTGGCAGAAAATAGACACAGGTAAACAGACCAATGATAAAAAGGTATGTTCAGACTGGCGGCAAAGAAGTTCTGTTTATGGCAGACCTGAATGTCACCTTTATGCCCTACGCTATGCAAGGAGCATTTTGGTGACATTCTGTGTACCTTTTAAAAGCAACAAGTAGTTTTTTGGTAGACTGGCCAGATGTTCAGGCTTCCACAGCAGGGAATCCCATGTGTTAAGAAAACTGCAGCTGTGTAGGCAAGGACATCTACTGTTACAGTAAGATTTTAAACAACTGTACTTTCTTGGCTTCTGCTAGTACCTTCAGATCTTGTACTTGGGAGAGTTGGTGGGGGAAGTATAGATGAGGGTATATGATATGAGGATATTGGAGGTGGGGGGATAAAGTTTGAGCTATTTGTCTGTTAGCAGATTGTCAATGTCCTTTGGTCTGAGTAGATGATATATTCTACTATTAGCTCTGCTTCCTACTGCCATAGTTTCTGAGGTTTGTAAAATAGTTAAAGAAGGCTTTGTGGTTATCCTTTACATTATTGGCTATTTCAACTCATATATGGCTTTGGTTGCTTAGTTTATTCAGTATAGCATGCTTGCAGCCCTGGCTTCTTGTTCAGTTTAGCAAAAGTGTTTCTGACATCATGACAGTTAAATTTATTTTTGCAAACAAGTTGTTTTCTTCTATTATAAAGCCTGTTTATATTAGGGTTCCACCACTAGGGTTTAGTTTTGAATGTGGCACTGCATTTATTTCTGAGGGGACTAGATGCATCTGTGCAGCTATTTACATGTGCATAAAAGTAAAAGTAAAGGATTCTGCATAAGCAGTGTGGGGCCATTAAGATGAAAGGGCATTGATTTTAGCCAGGTCCTCAGTTGTAGTAAATTAGCCTTGGCATAATCTCTGAATACTCAGGTAATGGAGGATACTTCCAGCTTCAGGCTTAAGGCGAATGTAACTGATTTGTGCCCTGATTTGACCAGAGAAGAAGTTACAATTGGTGCAGAGCAAAGCTGCTCTACATTGGTAAGAAACAAATACAGGATATTGTCACCCCATGGTTGGGGTATTGACTAACTGGTTTAGAGAGTTTGTTTTGATGAAGTCCAGAAATTTCTAGGAATACATTTTTGAGCATGTATAAATTTCCCAGCTTAACTACAGATAGTTGAAGTCTCCCAGGTAAATGTTTTTTTTTTATTTAATACACAGGAACTCCATACTAGTTAGTTCGGAGATGTGGGTTGTGGGGAATGTGGAGGGGGTCCTATAGTTAGATATTATATGATAAGAGGTTTTGTTAACAGTAAGTTGGACTTGGAGGAGTTCTAAGTCATTATCCTATCTAATGAGCTGGGAGGTAAAATGTTTCTTTAAGAATATGGAGACACCACCATTTTTACTGCCTTTGCCTTGACTGATAATGTGATAATCATTGAAATCTTGCACTGATGGAGTGCCTTCTTTGGTCTTGAACAAGGTCTCTGTGATGATACATATATTGATGTTTTCAAAGCTAAGAAGTACTTTTCTTAAAGATCCTAGCATTAAGCAACAATATCTTAATGCTGTCTGGATTCTATTTTGTTATGTTGGAAGCTTTACAACACTGACATTTCCTAAAAAGGCACTGTAGTGGTGGTGGATAAGGATTTAGCCAATATATGAAAACAATGGGGGTAGAGGTGCATACCACTTCTAGCAAAGCAATTACAATTGTCTATCATCTCCTTACGGGCTAATATGTTTTTTACCACATTTGAATGACACTGGAAACTAAGCCAGCTGTTGAAAAGAATCTTTTGCTCTTATCATGGCATCATTCTTGGTGATGGTAGAATGCTGCTCAAGGCTAGGTTCATACCAGCCTCAGACAAACATTCAGAGAGCTCTGTCATGTCTGTCTGCATATAGTGCATGAAGGTATGTCTCAAGTCGTTTGCACCCACTTGTACTAGAACTGTGTCATGTCTGAACTTGTGGTACAACACCTTGAGTGCTTGTGTAATGTAGTGAATCCTGGTGTCTGATAGGCAACTGACCATGATCCTCTGATTACATGACCTGGTGAGTGCATTTGTGCTTCACTATGGAGTCACCCATGACTAATATATTGGATTGTGCATAGGCTGACTTTGTGGACTTTTGAACGGAGTAAGTGTGAATCTTAGATGTGTGTTATGGTAGGTGCTGCCTGTGTTGTGTGTTTGAAAGGTTGCTGGAGGTACTTTTTTCTCAGGTTACATTTTGGAGGCCTTTGTGGTTTAGCTGGTTCATCTTTGAGAGCCTTAGCATGTGAATGTTTGTGTTTGGTCTAAGCTGTGTGTTCTTTGTTTAGTGTTGTGTTGTGTGGTATTGAGATCCTGCTTGTTATTTGTTGTAGCTTTGTGTGACAGCTTTGCCTTCAGTAACATTGTATAAGTGCATCTCACACACTATGTCCACTGGTTTAAGTATTAGGCATTAATCAGTAAATATGAGACAATTGCTTCATTGTCTCTGGATACCTATTTTAACTAGGCTGGCTATAAAGATGGTTGGAAAGTTCAAATTAAATGGTTCTAGGTGTTTACCAGTGTGGGCTGTGGGGGTTGCTGTGCATCTGAAGTTTGGAGTTGATTCACTGGAAGAGCTTTATGTCTAAAACAATCTAAGTCTACACATGAAGAGCAGCATGCCACTTACTGCAAACCAGAGACTCATTACGCAACTACTGACTATTTAAAGTACAAAAGGAATCGAGGAAGTAGGCTGTATAGAGAAACAACTGTGTCTATCCAGTGCAGTGTGCCGTGCTGCTGCAGAATGGGCAGCAACAAGCTAAATCACCTTATTTATAACACAAAAAATAAGCAAGAAAAGCTCAGTAAAGTACATCAACCAATAGCAAGACACTTGAAGTTAGCCTCAGTAGCAATTAGTGCCCACAACTAGCCTGGGAATCTTCTAACACCAGAAGGAACCAGTAAACTAATTTTAGCAAAAACTCACTATTTCAGCCACTCACTAAGTTACCCAGGAAGGATAAATAGCTGTGATTTGCCTATTGGCTACTAACTGGCTGCTGGTCTCACAGCAGATACGCCCAGCTAGGAGTCAATGTCCTTTTGCTTTCTTTCTCACTAGAAGCAAAACAGTAACACTAATCCCAAGATGGCTTGTAATAAGCAATTGACAGGCTCTTTGGCGATCAGCAGTCTTATCCCAAATGTCCTAAGGGTCTACAAACTTGGTCCAGCTTTCTCCTGGTAGATGCCCTGGATATAATGTACAGTATAGTAGTACAAAAGAGCTAAAATGCACAATGTTCCAACACCAGACCAGTCAAAGAAGTCCCATACACACAAACTAATTAGAGACAGTTACGAGTCAACGTCTCCCTGCACCTTCTCTCACCAGGAAAAAAACAGTAGTGCTAATTCCAAGCGGGATCCTGAACAGCAGTTTTCAGGCTTTCCAATGATTAATTGTCTCTAAGAAGGATATAAAGTAATGTTTCTGTGCTCCTTCTCTCACTAGAAGCAAAACAGAAGCACTAATCCCAACCTGATTCAAGAGATGTGGCTTGTAGGCTACCAAGTAGGTCCGCCCAGGTGTTTGTGATTTTAAAAGTGGGATGGAACAAAATGGATTAATATTCTTTATATTACAGTGTGCACTAAACAGTGGATAAACACTATACGAAAGAGAGTAACTGACGTTTTAGTGGTCTAAGGGGTGGGACTTCCTAGTTTGAACTTCGAATGCTCACTAGTATGAGCAGACAAGAGGAGACCAGGCAAACTCTCAAAGTCGAATTTACAAAAGAGTTGGGCCAGTCAAGATCCTCTGAGTTTAATAACAGAGAAAAGAAAGAGTCAATGGGAAACTTAGACAAACAACAGCAGAAGGCCATCTACAGCTCCACAGCAGTAAAATCTTTACGTTTTCTGATCACCTTAAATAATAAAGTGCTACTTCTCAACTCCTCCTACAGATGACCTAACCTTAAATCTATTTACAGTCAGAGCACAGGACAGAAATAAAATACTTCCTAACTTGCCCTAACTACTTATCTTTAAAACTCCAAGACAAAAACAAATTTAAAATGTGTCAAACACAAAGCAAAACCATTTTAAGATTAAATAAATAACAAATAAGAGTAAAATAATAATAATAACAATGCAAGATTGAAAACCTTAAATGTAGAATTCCAAAGTAGTACCACAACAGCAGCAGGTCAGTGGTAGCTTCAAAGGATTAAAAAAATGTACCTCTGGTTCCTCATCCCCCTTCTTCCCATTTTCTACGTGGGGTTGGGGTGTTGTGTTTACTGTCATCATCTCTCTCGATTCAGTGCCACACTCCTGCCTTCATCGACACTCATGCCTGACTGTCTAGGTTTTTCTTTCACACAATCCATCCACCTCTTTGCTGGACATCCTAGTTTTATCTTACCTTCTTCCTGTCTGTCCCAAATCTTCTTCACCAGATTGTCTTCTTTCTGCACATGTACCTGAACCACTGTAATCTCTTCTCTTTGATCTTTTCTGCAATTGGAGCTCCTTTGGCTTCTGCTCTAATGTCCTCATTTCTTCACCTGTCCCATAGTGTATATCCTACAACCTGTCTCAGGCACTTTATTTCCATCATCTCTAGCTTCCTCATCTTATCTGCGTTTATTGCTTAGGTTTTTGTACCATACAGTAATACTGGTTGCACCACTGTTTTGTACACCTTACTTTCCACTTTCTTTGGCATTCTTCTGTCATACACTACACCTGGCAATATATGCCAGTTGGCTGCATCCCCTCTGATTCTTGCTTTGATCTTTTCATTCAGACTTCCCTTCTCAACCACCCCTCCCAGATACTTGAAGCTATTTACCTGTTCCACTATCTTCCCTTCTATCTCAATTCTCAGATTCTCCTGACTTCCTCAATTTTCTGCCATTACTACTGTCTTATCTATGGTTTGTTTCATCCCATGTGCCTTCAGGTTTTGCATTCCATTCCCCTATCTAAGTTCTTGCTCAAAGTCTGTAATGCCACATCGTTTTCATACAGCAAATTTGTTGATCTGTCCCATCCAGCCTGTTTGCTAATGTAGTCCATTACCAGTATGAACAGCAGTGGACTCAGAGCTGAACCCTGGTGCACACTCACTCCCACTGGGAACCCTTATCCGATACTAAACACTGTTCATGCTTGCATCATTGGGTCCTTGTACGTAGCCTGCACTATTTCTACCAATGTTTCTGGGACTTCAAACCACTGCAGTATTGCCAAAATCAGATTGCTTGGGACCTTGTCATATGCTTTCTCAAAGTCTAGGAATGCCCAGTTATACTCTTTCCTCATCTCTAATTTCTTCTCAGCTATCTGTCCCACTGCAAACATTGGGTTAGTTATGTGGCATCCGGATCTGAATCCGAACTGCTCATCTCTCATATGCATTCTACTACTCTGCATACTCGTTTATCAATCACCCTCTCCAGAACTTTCATGCAGTCTGACAGGAGTTTGATGCCTCTATATCGCCCAAGATTGTGGATGCCCCCTTTTTTCTTGTACACTGGCATGAGTATGCTTATTCTCCAGTCATCTGGGATACGCCTTTCTCTACACACTGTTATGAGTACCTTCAGAAGCCATTTCTCTCCTATCTCACCCAGCATCTTTTTCATATCTGCTGTGGCCTCATTGGAGCCTGCTGCTTTCCTTGACTTAATTTTCCTGAGTGCTATTCTTACTTTTTCTAGGGTGGGCTCCTCTTCTTCTCTCATTGTAGGCTGTTTCTGGGGTAGCACAGCTTCTGTAGGGTTTTCTTCATTCAGAAGCTGCTGGAAATACTCCTTCTATCTGCCTTTGATTTCCTGTGGACTGGTGAGCAGGTTGTTGCTGGCATCCCTTATGAAGAGTGTCTGATTATCTTCTTTATCTTTCTGTCTTTGCCTTGCAACCTGATATATTTTTTTTGCTAAACCTACTGAGTCACTTTCTAGAAGTTGGTAGAATGCCTTTGATGCCCTATTTTTTGCTATTGCAAATCCTTTCTTAGTTTCTTTGTTAGCCAACCAGTATTTCTTCCAAGCCTGGTCGGTCTTTTCTATCCCCCACATTTTACTGCACTCCTTCTTTCTTTTGATGACTTCCTAGGCTTCTAAATTCCTTCACCAGCTTTCCTTATGTACCTTATTTCCATACCTGACTCAGCCACGTATCTGTTCTGTAGACCTCCCACATGTTGTTTTGAAGCGCTACCATTCTTCTTCAACTCCACCTATTTCCTCCTCTTCTTAGGGTGCTAGAATTCTGAGTAATTCCTTGAACTCTTATAATTTCTCTCCAGTCAACTTCCAGGTCTTCAGCCTGGTCTCTGTTGACCTTAGAGCCTTCTCTGACCACTGCTTGCAGATGATTGTGGCAACCAGTTGTTTATGCTGTGGGCCGACTGTTTCACTGGGGATGAATTTACAATCATTTATTCTACCCCAGTGCCTTTTCCTTACTCAGAGAAAGTCTACCTGAGTTGCATGTTGGCCACTCTTGTATGTGGTATTGTGAGTGTCTCTCTTTTTGAACCATGCGTTGGCTACTATCAAGACAGTTGCCAGACAGAAGTCTAGAATGGCCTCTCCTTCTTTATTCCTGTTGCCCCACCCATGTGAACCTAGGCAGTCTTCACCATATCCTGTTCTGTCTGCCCCAATATGTGCATTCAAGTCACCCATTATCAAGACCAATTTATGTTGTCCTGCTTTATCTAGTAGGCCCTGCAACTTCTGTCTAAATGCACTCTTTTCTTTACTATCACAACCCTGCTGTGGGGCATAGGCTGAGCTTATGAATACTGTCCTATTATTAAACTGAAGTGTGATTGCCATGAGTCTTTCACTAATTCTGATGATATCCCTCACTGCCTTTTGAAACCTCTCTCTCAGCACAGTTCCCACACCATTTCTAGTCTGTCCCCATCCTGAGTAGTAGAATCTGGATCCCAAGCCAAGTGGCTTTACTAGGATGTCCAGCCTTCTCCATATCATCATGTCATCCATTTCCAAGCTGCATCCTGTGAGTAACTCACATCAAGTGTAGCAATTCTCAATTCATGTTTGGTAGGTTGATTGGTTTTATGTCTAGCTTTTGCTCAACAGAGCTCTCCTGGGTAACCCACACTGGGCAACTAGACACCAGCTGACGAGCAGCTTATTGACCCAGGACTGCTGGGCTTTATGGCAGGCAAATGGTCACTGGCGTAGGTTGGAGTAGGCCAGGTCTTCAACCCACTTATCACCGGTAACTACTCATGCCCATTTTGGCAACATTAGTCAACATGATCGAATTACCTAGAGCCATATTTTACACCGTCAAGTGGCTAGCGCTGCCACAGTATGCAGTCTGTGATCTGTGTTCTCCTATCTTGAGGATACTGCGCAACCACAGTAGATGCCCAAAGCAGTTGGTCTGTACAACTCTTCCCTCTATAGGGCACCATATAGCATCTGTGCTGCTGCCCACAGCTCCACTCATTGGTGAGTTTGAGATGAAAACATTCAGCATGTTTTTTGGAGGTGGGAGGAACCCTACAGAGACACAGGGATAACATGCAAACTCCAAACAGGCATTGGTTGGAGTTCAGGATTGAACTTTTTACAAAAATTACCCAACAGCACTGTAGAGGTGTACAGGGACTATCTGCACACAAATAATGGCCAGGAGTAAGAATAGAAGCACATTATTAAGTAAAAAAACATAAATGCATTAACTAAATCACTGTGTTTCATCCTGTTTCTTAAATAATCACAATCATATCCTGCCCTTTTTATATTGTAACATTACATCCTGCCAATTAGCCATTTAACCATTGTATTACCATTACCATTTTATATATATATATATATATATATATATATATATATATATATATATATATATATATGGTTTCACTTCATAAACGCGAATTGCTGAAATATAGAATTTCAACAATTCGTGTCCATGAAGCCGAAACCTCTAAACAACGAAAGTGCATAATTGCGAATAGGACTATATCAAATTCGCGCTTATGCATTTTTGTTATCGTACGGAAGTGTTTGGCTGGGATGGTGTCTGCAGTTTAAGGTGAGTGAGTGTGCATGAGTGTTTTTTGTAGCTTGTATGAGTAGGTCAGGGTAGGGAGGTGGGGGTATGAGTGTGTGTGTTGGTTGTGTGTGATTTATTTGTTTTTACTGTTTGTGCGATCTCGGAGTTAGTATATATAAGTATGGGGGGTGGGGGGTGCAGGGGGCTTGCCCCCCTGCATATGTGTAGTGTGTCTGTGTGGTGTTGTGTTGTATTTCAGTGTTTTGTCGTGTGGGTGTTATGGTTTGTGTGTTGTGTGCTGTATGATGTGTGTTCGATGTGATTTCGTGGTTGTGAGGTGTCGGTGTTTTAATGGTTTTGGCTTTATACTGTCGAAATGCTGAAATTCGATATTTAAGCATTTCGGCAATATGAAGTGAAACCATATATATATATATATATATATATATATATATATATTGTTAGTATATATATATATATATATATATATATATATATATATATATATATATATATATAGTATATTTTTAAAGTATTTTATTAACAAACTTGAGGTCAGGATGTGAGCTTTTTAATGTTTTATTTATTTTAGAAAAATTATTTTATTCAAGTTTCACAGCATCTGCATATTTAACTTATCCTTAGAGAACTTTTTTTAGAGAATTTTAAGCATTGCGCAATGAATTTATCTGTATGAGTCAACGTAGATCTGCATTATTATTGTAAGCAGTTGTTTACAGCCTCCAGGTTGGAATTATGTTTTTGTTTAGTATATAGTATGAAGGTACTTTATAGAATATAATGTGTATAGTAGCAGTGGTTTTATGCACTATATATCCATGTTAGTATTATGTTTATAGGTTCCTTTAATGTGATTAATGGTTAAATGTGTAATTTGCAGGATGTGATGATACAATATAAAATGGACAAGATATGGGTTGTGATTTTATCTGATGAAGTCCTAAGAAACAGGATGAAAATACAGTGATTTAGTTAATGCGTTTATTTTTTTTACTTAATAAAGTGTTTTTGTTCTTACTCCTGGTCATAGGAGCGGCCTTAGGGCAACTGGTGCCCTAGGCAAAAGATCTCCATGGTGCCCCCCTCACACCACCCAGTGCCCTCATCCTGGTCAACCTACACCAAATAAATACTGGAAAAGCTCTCTTGCTAGAGTGGTGCCCTAGGTGTCCACCTAGTTGGCCTATGCCTAAGGCCGGCTATGCCTGGGCATTATTTGTGAGTGGATTGTCCCTGTACACCTCTACAGTGCCGTCGGGTGATTTGTATTACTAAGAGCTCATTGAATTTCAGAATTGTTGTCGCTGGTTAGCCTTTTTTTAAGGAGTTTTAGTTTCTGGTGCAGGACATGTAGGTATATGTTAGTTTCCCAGCTGGAGAAACTCCCCAGGGTACGGATATTGAAAGAGTTTGAAAGGTGCTTGGAGACCTTACCCAGCTGGTTAATTTATTAACTCAAATGCTTATGAGATTGGTGACAAGCATTTCCATGACAACAATACCCTGCAATCAGGAACTGATGTGGAGAGAGGCTACACAGGCACACATGCATAAACAGGACTGTATTATAGAAAGAAATGGTGATTCTGAATGAAAGGCATTCTCTCAACCATTATTTTCTCGCACAGGGTTCTCCCAAGCTACTGACATCTCTATTGGTACTTTTATGCATAAAGTTAATTGGAATATGGCAGAAAGAAATATATGTGAAGGAACAGTGCCGAAAAATCAGTGGCGACATAAAAAAGGTGACTGTTTAATTCACTCTAATGACTGAGTGATACTATTTCTACTTCAGATTATAATACTTTGGACAATAATTATGATTTAGGAGGCTGGTTGTTAGATAAATTTTCTTTTGTAGCATCAGTATATATTCAGTTGAATGATTACTCTGTTGACACGATATGAATCTAAACAAAATTGCATGAAAAAATGTTAAAATACAAAACTCTTAGTCTCAACAATAGTTATTTAAAGGAGTGTATAAGTAGAGGTATTGTACAGAAAGGATTGAGGGTGTATAAATACCCCAATAATGTTATGAGAGGTTTAGAATTTCATAAGGAATTGATCAGAATCTTTGACAATTGTGGTTTTGAGATTATGAAAGTTATAATAAGACAGAATGAAAAAGAAATGGAGTCATTATTTCAACAAATAGAAATAATTAATAATAAAATAACTAATGATTTGTTATTCACAGCAGAGGATGAGAAGAAAAAAATATTATAACATTAAAGAGAAGATAGATGAGAAACGTACAATTCTGGTTTAAAAGGAAAAGTAAAAAAACTTGACAGAGATAGAATTGAATATGAGGAAAATAGGAGTTCTCCGAGACCTAGATATTTTAAAGTTTATTATAATAATATAACCTCCTATAGACAGGTTAACAATGAACACAGGGGAAATTTTATAGGGGACGTTTACTCACCACAAAGGAGACAGGCTGATAGGTATGATAACTACAATTTTAAATGACCCTTTATATTTTCCACCTCTGAGGAGGTCAGAAAGGCTTAAAAACAAAAAAGTGATACAGTATAACTACAATGGGTGGAGGGTGCAAGTGGAGGGAATATAATGACAATGAGACAGTTTTATCTTAGACAGGAGGTAATAGATAATGGTTTGAATACAGAAGATGAAGGGATTCAACAAGTGTTAACACTTTCCTGCAATAATTTTAAGATTTTTAATTATAGTGGTATTGAGGTTAATAAAACCTATTTTAATTTATTTATGAAAGGTTTTATATTTATCCCAACTAAAAAGTGATGTAAGCAAAGTTTTTATTGATCTTAAATTACTTATTAGGAAAAAGAACTTGAAATTGTTGTTCTTGGAGGGTAATAGAGGGAATGAACAGGGTCACACCCTCAAAAAGAGAAGTACATTTAACCCTCCTGTGCATCCAGAATTAAAAAAAATTGAAACAGTGTTAGAAAAGGAGCTTAGAAAAGTTATTAATAACAACAAAAAAGTTTACCCTAATCTCCCTGTTGAGGAGAAAATTTTATTGGATAAATTAAGTCAAAATAAAAATTTGAGGGATTTAAAACCCGATAAGGGAGGAGAGATAGTCATAATGGAGAATATGTGTTATGTGGGAAAAATGATGAGTATATTAAATGATGAAAATAAATATTCTCAATTTTCTAAAAATGAAATAAATGTAGCTTACTCTAAAATAGATTTCATGTTAAGAGACTTACTTACTTACAGAAAAAAATTGACATAGGTACATAAAAGTTTCTACGGATAGACAGACAGACCAGTTACACCCTCCATATTTTGGATCTCAAAGGTCCATAAAAATATTTTGGACCCACCCCTTAGGCTAATTGTAGCTGATAATGGGTCTGAAATGCATTTAATAGCAAAATATATAGATTATAAACTTTAAAAAGTATGGATGGATGAAAAAAGGATTTTAAAAGACTCATGGGATTTTCTGAATAGTATACAGTATGAATTTTATGATGAAGAACTGAAGATTGTTACCATAGTTATAGTGGCTGTTCCTTCAATCATACCCCACAACATAGGGCTAGAATGGTTTGAAGAAGCTCTTAGAGAGAAAGGTGGATTGAATTTTAATGAGTTTAGAGTTTTGATAGAGTTTATGGAAATAGTACTTAAAAATAATTTCATGCATTTTGAAGGGGAATTTTATAAACAGGAAAATGGGGTAGCTATGGGGACCTGCTTCATCCCCACTTATGATAACATTGTGCTTCACATTTGGGAACAGAAATTTATTTTTAATTCCCATTTCATACAATATCAGAAGTTTTTTAGATGCCCCCTAGATGACATACATATCCTTTGGACTGGCACAGAGGAGAAACTTTTAGAATTTGTTGATCATATAGGCTCTACCACCATTTTTTTTAAATTTACATACAAGATAAACAAGGATTTTGCAAATTACCTAGATGTTATGATTCATAAAGTGGAAGACAAGCATATGCTTAAGTCAATAATATACCGAAAGGATATGTTCTCAGATTCATAGTTATCTTACACTAGCGCCCATCCCTACAAACAAAAAAGGAGTATTGTTAAGGGTCAATTTATTAATATTTCAAGAATGGTATCGGAAGAACAAGATTTATTTGGATGAATGTGATAAATTGAAGAATATGTTTTTAGAAAGAAGATATCCTATGAAAATGCTGGAAGAAGTTGTAAGTGAACTCAGGGAAGGTAGGATTGGCAGGTACTCCCCAATTTTAGGACAGGTGGATGTAATCCTGAAACCTCTACACCAAACAGGGAAAATATAACTATGGAACAAGAATCAGGGGTAGGAAATAACTTAACATACAAGGGGCATTTGTGATTAATTACAATTGTGATAACAAACATTATTAAAAATGCTATTATGAAACATTGGGATAAGTTTGCTAGCTTTTCTGATCTAAAGAGAATATTAAAGCACCCTATTAAATTTGTATTCAAGAAAGGATACAATATTAAGGATCTTTTGGAAGTAGACAAATATAAAAGAAAAAAATCCCAGTAGAAAAAGAATCAGGACAAATAAGTGTGGGGCTTGCACAGAGTGCCCCTACATTATTAATAGTGAACACGTATACATTGCAAGTAGGGACAAATATATTAAAACTAAGAGTTTTATTAATTGTAACAGCAAAGGTTTCATATATTTAGTGCTCTGCAAGAAATGTGATGCTTTTTACATAGGGAAAACTGAGCGCACACTTAAAAAGAGGATCTAGGAACACCTCTGTGATGCTCTGTATAAACTTACTTTAAAATGTAAGCAGGCTGCTTACACTTTTTTTTATTCTAGAAGAGATCCCAATGGATTCAAGAGGGCGACCATGGGAGACAAAAACTGATCTATTGGCAATTTGTTTTGGAAGCCAACAGATTCACAGGTTTGAACGATAATGTCTCACTGGCCTCAGTAATAAAACTTATATCAGCTAGACTATGATTCACTTTGGTTTATTATCTAAGAATGCAACTGATTTTAGCATAGATTTTTAATATTTTAAAACTAAAGTTTTGATTCTTTTGGAAGATATTTTGTACTGGGTTTGTATCAGTATGCATGTTGTTATTTCCATTTTCAACCACTACAGTGCAGTGTATTAACATTACCATTATATATATTTTGTTAGTATATATTTTTCAGTACATTTTTAAACTATTTTTATGAATAAAATTGAGGTCAGGATGTGATCTTAAATGTTTTATTTATTTTAAAAAATATATTTTATTCACGTTTCACAGTATCTGCACATTTAACTTATACTTAGAGAACTTTTTTAGAGAATTTTAAGCATTGTACAATGAATTTATCTGTATGAGTCAATGCATATCTGCATTTTTATTGTAAGTAGTTGTTTAGAGCCTCCAGGTTGGAATTATGTTTTAGTATATAGTATGAAGGTACTAAATAGAATATGATGCATATAGCAGAGGTGGTTTCACGCACTATATAGGCATGTTTGTATTATGTTTATAGGCTCCTTTAATGTAATTAATGGTTAAATGGATAATTTGCAGGATGTGATGTAACAATACAAAATGGACAGGATATGGGCTGTGATTTTATTTGATGAAGTCCTAAGAAACAGGACAAAAATGTAGTGATTTAGTTAACTGTTTTATGTTTTTTACTTAATAAAGTGTTTCTGTTCTTACTCATGGGCATTATTTGTGAGTGGATTGTCCCTGTATACCTCTACAGTGCCTTTGGGTGATTTGTGTTACTAAGAGCTCATTGAGGTTCAGAGTTGTTTGAACTGGTTAGCCTTCTTTTTATTGAACCTTGTACCTTGTATAGGAGGCAAAGACATTGACCATTATGCCAACTGGTCTCCTTTTTGGCCTGTTCCTCATAAAATCTGTGCTTTTCGGGCTGAAGTTGCTGAATAATGATGTATTTTTGAGTTTCAGACTTCTTATCCTTCAGAAAATGCATGCTAGCACGCATCCTGTTATTCCAGCAACTTTATAAGACTATAAGAGCAATATTTAAAATCTTATCTTATATTTGGGCCTTTGTCCCCCCAAATTATTTTAGGCTTGTAAAGATTTCTTGCACTAAGAGGTTGAGAGGTATGAAGCCTTTCCATATCACCTCAGATGCAGTGCATTTCTGCACCTATGCCTTGTTCCAGTTGAGATTTTATCTCGTTACATACACTTTGCAGCTCCATCTTCCTGGACTCCCACCAAGTCAGGATGAGAAAATTTCCCTTTTCAGTGGGTTCAGTTTTAAAAAGTTAACTCATATCCTTAGATATTTTACCAAGCCTGGTTTGGTGATAATCGCTGGGTCCATTTTCTACAGACATTACATGGTCCTATTGTTTCAGCTTTAAATCAGTTAAAACTGCAGCATGATCAGTTTATTGTGCAGACTCTTTAAAGCTAATGAACAAACATATTGAATAATTGCCACTAGCAGTGGTCCAGTCTGCCAGCTAAGGTGCAAGCAGGGGTAATAAAAGTATATCCATCTTCTATCAGATGTTGTAGATATCTAAATGTCGTTCATCCCTATCTTATATAATGCCAAACATAATATTTTTTTGAGATTTTAAATGCTTCACAGCAAACAAGGCTGTCCTACCCTTGGCTGAATCCCAACAATATTTTAAAGCTTCCTGCAATCAAGACAGGAGCTTTATGGACCTTCATTTAATCTATCACACAGATTCCATAAAGAAAGTAGGATTACCTTCATTGTAAATGTGCAAGTTCCCAGTCAACGTTTGGCCCATAGCCTTCTCCCTCATTCATCCTTTGAAATGCTCTTCATGCTGTCTTAATTAAGAAAAAGCCTGCTTTTATCATTCTCAGATGTTCACTGCTTTAGCCCATGATAATTACTGACCGTGTTCCAGCTACCATACTCATTATAATATTGTTTTTCTTTCATTGTAATAAGATCATAAGAACTACAGGGCAAGTAAGTCTGAAGACCATGTGTACCATACCAAATAATGTCCTCAAGTTATAGGCTCCACTTCCAGGAAGGAAAAATATGTCAGACCAGGTATGAACTTGCAGGTACCTATCAAATTGTCAGGTTTAGTCTTGAAAAAGCTGAGAAAGGTGAGCTTATAAGGTTCTAAAATCCTTGGTGGTACAAACAGCGGTACTTGACTGTAATCTGACTTCCTGTAAGCTTTACTTCTAGCTTCATCTTAAAAACTAAGGTATTCTTGACCACTGTTAGTAAAACGTAATACAAAATAAAGACTAAAGAAGATCCTGATCTGGGTTTAAATTGCCTGGTTTATTTCTTTTATGAGAGGTTTCATTGTAAAAAGACTTCATCGGATAATAAAAACTCATAGTTTGCAATTGTTTAGATCCTCTTGAAAAGGGGGAAGTGGAGCAGGCTGCTCATCATGATTGGTTGATTGAATGAGAAATCTGATTGGTTAGAAAACTGTGCTTTGAACTGGTGGAGAAAAATGTCCCTTATTAGAATATGGAGATTAGTGTGGTTGCTGTGTACCTGTGGTCCTCATTTCAGGAAGCACTTTATTTACAAGCAGAAAAACACGTTGAATAAAACCTTTAGCCATAAAGCTATGTTCTGCACCTCTCAGTGCGGTGTTGGTCCCCCTTGGTGGTACCAAATTCTGGGTCTTGCTTGCAAAAAGGAACAAGTTGATTGTTGTGTTGGTAGTTAATTGTTAACATTTTTATGGACACCTCTTCAAAGCACCAAATCCAACCTCCATTAACAGGCAAGGTACAATATGATTAGTGGAAGTATCCACGAGAAGGAAGGCTGGAACAGCTGCCATGGGAACCATGTTGGATTTATTATCACATGGCACTTAGTCCTTCTATTTATTTTGGCTGGTCACATCTATATTAATTAAGTGAAGGTTTGTGGTGTGGCAACACTAATAACCAACCACAGATCATATAACATAAAAGATCTGCAAAATGCAGAAGTTAACTACCTCCGTGGTCATGATGTATACTTCGGACAGGTGGTAACACTATAAAATAGCCCCATAAAAGTGGGCCACACACAATTGAGGTAATTTTTGTTGCATGTGTCTTGTATTCAAATGAGACACTGAGGAAGTGTGATGGGTTCAAGTTATTTATTGTACATAAACACATCAGGAGCTGTAACTGGAACATATACTTAAGCTAACTGACTGACTCATTACTTCAAGCGCACTCGCATGTGCATCTCCATTCATGCCTGCATTCACTCTGACTGACTATACAAAATGGCACTGATCTTGCATGTGCTCAGTAACTTATATGCACATGCTATCTAACTACAGTGGCTGACTAGGTACAATACACACAGTGATCTACATTCTCCCTCTTTGATTTGTTTGACATGCAGTAGGTGAACAAGACATTTTACAAGCTAGATAGCACATCAGCATTTAACAAGAAATGAACTCAAGTCCAAGTCACCATGTATATCGGATTGGCTCTGGAACTTCTACTCAATCTGGTCGCATAAAAACTTTGACTGGGTTTAGCAACAGGGACAGTCTCTGGGGATTCTTTTACAATTGGAACTTCAGTGATTACATCAGGATTACTTGAAGAAAATACACTGTCACCTGGAATTTGAACAAATGTAGAGTCACTCTGAGAAATAGAATCTCTGGTACAGGTGATCTGCTGTGTTACTGGTTCAGAGACTGGTAATAAGTGTCTTTTATTCCTCCTTAAATCTATTCTTTAGGATTGTACAATGTAAGATCTCCACTCTTCACAAATATTTTTGATGATTCCGTCTTGGTCATATCCTTTAGATGTGTTCTAGGCTGTCTGGACATCAATCTCATTAGCTGGTGAACCAAGCAAATTATCTTGAGGAATGTTTGTGAGAGTAAGTAGGTTAAGAAAAACATCAGAGCCATCTTTTTTGGATTTCCCAGGAAGGAGTTTGCACTCTGAACTGCATAGTCAGCTAACCCACTGGACTGTGGATACTCAGGACAACTAATAACATACACAAAATCCAAAGACTCAGCAACTTTTGTGAACCTCTGACTTGTAAACTGCGCATCGTTGTCAGATACGACTTTGTGCAGACTACCATGGACAGAAAAATGTCTCTTGAGCTTCATAATGACAGTGCTGGATGTTAAGTAAGGAAGAAGTCCAATTTCAAACCAATTTGAATAAGAGTATACTAACTCTGAGTAATGTTGACCATTCCATTTGAAAATATCATCAGCAACTGTTGACCATGGTAATTCAGGAATCTGGTTTAGCTGAAGAGTTTTTTTGTTGGCGTGATTTACTGCTGTTTGAACATGCTAGAGTTTCATTCTCTATATCTTTTTACACAGTACGCTAAACACTATGCCTCTTGCCCTTCTTTTGGTTGAATCAGTACCCGGGTAACCATGATGCAAAATCTGGATATATTCATGTTGTAATGCTGTAGGAATTACCACTTTAGGACCTTTCATGATGATTCCATTTTTCATCATGAGCTCTGTAAGGAAACTACTTCTGTATGTCAAGTGGTAATCTAGTTTGTCTTACTGGCCATCCTTAACTGATAACATGTTTCAGCTTCTGGAGAACTGGGTCTGAGGCTATATCATTTCTTAGTCATCAAGATGTGATGAGGAAAATGTTCTGACTTCCATGACTTCAAAGCCTGCTTTCTTATTGTCATGCTGTTCTGTTGTTTGTTTGAGTGCTCTTGACAAAGCATCAGAAAGATACAGAAATTTATCTTTTCTATAGACAATATTGAAATTGTACTTTTGCAATTTTAACATCATGTGTTGCAGATGTGCTGGGGCTGTATGTATTGGCTTTTTCAGAATTGTCACTAGAGGCTGGTCATCAGTCTCTGTTTGAACAGATTTGCCATAAATATAATCACTGAACTTCAAGCATGCAAACACTACTGCCAAAAGTTCTTTTTCAGTTTGTGCATACTGCATTTCAGTTTGGGTTAAATTTCTGGATGCATAGTCTACTGGTATACATTCTTGAAGACACACTACACCAAGACCATACTTTGAAGCATCACACAAAAGACTTACAGGTTTGTGAACATCATAATATCTCAATGTGGGTGGACTGGCAATTTTCTGCTTCAGAACATCAAATGCTTTTTGGTGTTGTTCCATACAGGACTAGTTGTTTACATGTTTGCATGTCAACTCATGTAATTGTGCTGAAAGCTCACTCAGGTCTGGGATGAACTTTCCTAAACAGTTGACTATAGCAAGAAAATGTAAAGATGTGACATTTTCTGGAACTGGCAATTCAAAACTTGTTGCCTGCTAAGATGGACCTGGTTGCAAGCCAGAACTGGTAAACAAATGACCCACATAAGTAGCTTTCAGTTTGAATTTACATTCTGAGAATTCATATTAAGATTGACTTCACATGCATGGTCTAGACATTTCTTGAGGTTTCTGTCATGTTCGTCTTTACCATTGCCCCCTAGAATAATGTCGTCAACTATGATATCTCATGGATAAGAAGAAAAAATGTGTTACATCACACGTTGAAATACTTCACTGCCAAAATTTATCCCAAATGGCATTCTCAAAAATCTCTATCTACCAAATGGTGCACTGAAAGTACTTAGCAATAAAGATTTCTGATCCAGCAAAATTTGCCAAAAGGAACTGTTTGCATCTAAGAAGAAAACAAACAGTTGCATTTGGCATGAGTGTGGCTACTTCTTCTACTGTATGCATCAGATGGTGAGGATGTTTAAGCACTTTGTTTAAATCTCTCGGATCAATACATATGCGAATGTCATCTGAGTTTGCTACGACCAATGAGGATATTCATTCAGTCGGTTCTTTTACAGGAGTAAGGACACCTACATTCACCATTTTGTCAAGTTCTTCTTTTACTTTACTCTGCATTGCTACTGGAATCTTTCTTTCTGGTCTGACAACTGGGCTTACTTCATAGTTTAACCATGCAATATGTGACTGGAAGTTTGCCAAACTCGTCTTTGAAAACATCAGCATATTCACTAAAAACATTCTGTGTAAAACTATCATTGTTGTTTAGACTTATATGTTGGACCTCCTTATTAAATTAAATCAGTCCTATTCTCAAACTGTCTTTGAGGCCTAACAATGACTGCACTTGTCTTTTGACTACGTAAAACTGTGAGTCATAGCTGTTCCCAGCAGAATGGCATGTGAGAACTACTGTGTCATCTGTTTGAATCTCTTCATCATCATAAACAACTAGTTTTGCACACTTTGCTGAATCAAGTTTCTCACCAGCTTTTACTTTAGAAAACATTTGTGCTAATATAACATTGCACTTAGATCCACTGTCTACTTTAAGCTCTGCAGGTTTCTTACTAATTTGTACAGTACAAAATATTTCACTCTTTGCTGACAACTGATAGTCTACTGCATTAACTGTTTCATCAATCACAGAGACATCATCAACATAGAAAGTTTGCTTCAAGCTCTCTAGCTGATCTACTTGCTTCTTCGGATGGTTGGTTTTAATAAAAGTATGTGACACTTTAGACTTGCAAAGCCATTTGAAATTATTTCACTTTTTACATTTGTGACATTGCTGAGCAAAAGCTAAGCATTTCTCTCATTTAAGTTCATGACTGCCTCCACGATTATGATGGAGTCTGACTGGAGAGATGAAAAGTCAGCAAGCAAAGGAGAGTAGTACTGCTGAAATTGAATTCATCCTCAAGTCTTGGTGAGTACCTTCATGAGGTGGGCCCTGTTTTTCACAAAATCTCACCAAGACTACACTGATGTGTAGACTGTATTTTATATAGCATATATCACAGACAGAAGTAGGTTAAAAAAATAAAAAGATAGCTGGGTGCACAAGACCCAGGATAAAAAAATGCCTAATCCTGGGAGGTGCACTGGTGTCAGGACTGGACAAAATAGTGTAGAATCCTCAAAATACAGAAACATTCCTACAATGGGGCCAAGCCAGGCCCAGGGGGAGGATGGCCCCTCTGTTGTAGAAGAAAGTAGCAGTCCACAAAAATCACAAAAACTGATAGTCCAAAGAAGAGCCATAAAGACGGTAGAGTGGACTATTGAGGATAAGAAAGAAGTTATGTATTGTTACTATTATGTAAAAAAAAACAGAATTTCCAGACACAAGATATACAAAAAGATTAAGAGATAAGTTATAGGAAAGAAAAATACTTCTGCAAGAAAAACTGTCAGAAGCTTCAAATAAAAATGTGTGGTCATTAACACAGCAGATTTTTATAAAACAGTATATAGAGCAAGAAACTTTGATCTGTTTGGGAAAAACAGCATCTGAAGAAGTACAAAAATGTAAACAACAAAACCTAGAGATTTTTGAAAACTATAAAAACGAAATATGGACATGGGAACAAAAGAGAGATTTGATATGGTGCAATATTTATGTAAAGGAGAAAGCCAGATTAATCAATATAAAGAAGGCAGCCACAAAGATATTCGAACAGAAATCTAGGCAAAGGCATGCGGATATGGAAAATTTTGCAATAAAACATGACATCACTAAGAGGGAATGCAGAAAAGAAGATTAGTAAAGTAGTAGTTAAAAATAGAAGTTGAAGTTATGGAGTGCCTGCGAAGTGAAGGATTTGATGTAGAATGTCTAACACAAGTTACATCACAGCATGATGGAACGAGTCCCCAAAGTAATGAGAAGCAGGAAGATCAGGAGACATCTGAATAAGAAATGTGGACATGGGAAAGAAAAAGAGATTTAATATGGTGCAATATGCAAAGGAAAACATATATGCAAAGGAGAAAACAAAACAAATCAATACAAAAAGAGCAGCACCAAAGATATTTGAAGAGAAATTCAGGCAAAGGAATCCAGACATGGAAAACTTTACAATACAAAAAATAAGAAGACAAATAGGAAAAGTAGAAAAGGAGATCAGTAATGGAGAAGTTAAAGAAATAGAAACTGAGGTCATGAAGTACCTCCAAAGTGAAGGATTCAGTGTAGAAAATCTAATTCAGAAAGTACTACAACAGGACAGAGCAATGGAACTCCAAATTAAGGGGAAACCATGGAATGGGAAGTAATTGGTCAGGTGCCATATGAAGATATTTTGAAGCCTTCCACAGAAAACTAGTATAAACATTCACTTGAAGCTGGACAGCAAGGGAAGGAACAGGAAACTGTGGAAACTGACATATATAGTGTTGAGGAGTGATAGGCCAGTGAGTTCTCATATCACAGAGAAATGGATGGCACAGGATGAAATTGAAGAGAATGTGCCACAGGAAGATGCAATAGACCTTTCTATAGAATGCCCACATGAAATGGAAAACAAAAAATGTGCCCTCAGTTTAGAAGAAACCGAGCTAGGAAAAGAGTTGCTTGACTTAATAAATATAGATAGACATATTAAGATCAATGAAAGAAATAGACGGCAGAAGGTCAATAAAGCCCCCAAAAATCAGCAGTTTGATAAAACAAATGAACACAGTAATTAGGACTGTCCATAGAGATCCATGTGATATAACAGAAGTAAACAGGATATATTACTGTGCAGCTAAATTAATAACTGATAAAATTCTACCACAAGAACACAGAGTAGTGAGAGAAAGGAAGGGGAAAAATCGAATACCGTCATGGAAGTATCGAATAGAGAAAACTATAAAGCAATTAAGACAATAAGTGTCACTGTTAGAGGAATATAGAAGAGGGAACAGAGCAACAAAAATACTCAGAAAGATAGATGTGATAAAAGCAATGTGCAGTATTAGAAAAGATCAGGATCTATCATGCACTATGACAAATAATAAACTAAAAATCTCAGCACAGATGGAAAAACTTAGAAGATACGTAGACAAATATAAAGGAAAAGTACAAAATAAGCAATTTATTGATGACCCAAAAAAGTTTTATAGAGAATTGGGAAATAAGGTAACAGGAATTGAAAGACCACCAAAAAAAAAGAACAAAATAGATACATTTTGAAGAAGTATCTATGAAAATCTTGTGGAACATAACAGAGATGCTAAATGGATAGAAGAAGTAAAAGAAAGAATAAGAAGTTTAAAAGTGCAGGATATGAAATGGGATGAAGTAACAACCAGAGAGATTAAAACAAAGCTAATAAAAGCCTCTAATTGGAAACTCCCAGGCACATATGCGGTACCTAACTTCTGGTTAAAAGTGTTAACATCTTTGCATGAAAATTTAGCCATGAGTAAGAATTATTTATATGCGCACCCCAAACAGACACCAACCTGGCTAACAACAGGAAAACAATGCTCCTACTTAATAGTGAACCTGCAAGCTACCCTAAAAATTATAGACCACTAACTTGCCTTCTGACGACGTATAAACTATACACTGGAACTGATGCTGACAGAGTTTATAGTCATTTAGAAGAAAACAAAATTATGGCAATAGAACAAAAGGACAATAAAAGAAAGTCGTATGGAATAAAGGATCATTTGGTGTTAAATAAAGTCATAGTGGAGAACTGTAAAAAGGGGAAGAATTTAAGCATGGCATGGATTGACTATGAAAAAGCATTTGATAGTATCCCACATTCATGGATAAAAGTGTGCTTAAAAATGTATAAGATATACCCTACACTGACTGACTACATTGCAGTGACCATGAAACAGTGGCAGACCACTTTGCAATTAAGCCAAGATAAAGGACAACTTATTATTCCAGGTATAAAAATCTAAAGGGCAATATTCCAGGGTGACTCTCTGTCACAGCTGCTATTCTGCCTTGCCCTTAATCCATTAAACTGTCTACTTAACAGCTTAGGTCATGGCTATAATTTGGCTCCTAGAAAATAACAAAGTGCAAAGGCTTCTCATTTTCTCTTTGTCGATGATTTGAAACTGTATAGCTCATCAGATGAGGAACTGAAAACACAACTGCAAGTTATCAAAACTTTTTCAGATGATATAAGAATGCTATTTGGTCTTGGTAAATGTGCAAAAGCAACCTTTAAAGCAGGAAAACTACAGTACCAAGAAAACATCACTTTGGGACAAGAATGTAATATAAAAGAACTTGAACAAGAGGGAATGTATAAATATTTGGGAATCCATGAAAAATATTTGGGAATCCATGAAGGATCTCAGAACCAAAACGACAATTATTGTCCAAGAAACACTGCTCACAGATGGCCCACAAACTGTACACGGCTCGGACAGGAACTCACAAAAAATTTTATTGGATGTACAAATTCATAAGTTCTATGATAGAAAATTTAAAACAATGTGTTGCACCATAATTAAAAATGTGTCTATATAGAGCATTGTTAGAATCTTTCACTTTAATCCTATACAAATGTTCATAAATACGTCGTCTAAAATGCCTCTCTGTTTTCCCTATGTAATACGCGGGACATAATAAACATTTGGCAATATAGACAAAGTTTTTGGTGTTACTCAAAACAACTCTCACTTTAACATCACAGCAAAAGACAACACCACTATACACCCAACAGAACACACCAAATTGCTAGGAGTGGAAATAGACAATAAACTAAATTTGACATTCACATATCCATGACCATAAAAAATGTCCACAAAAAAACTAGGCGCATTATACAGAAATAAGCAACTTTTCACCAAAGCAACAAAAATTTCAGTAGCAAATTCCCACCTTATCTCCACCCTACTTTATGCCTCTCCAATATATACCAACCTAAGGCAATGTGATCTAAACAAGCTAGAGACCTGCTACAACAAAATCACCAAATTCGCCGCAGGGGCATCCTACCGTTGTCACCACTGTCTCTCACTTGTTGAACTGGGCTGGCTTGAACTCCCTCACCTCCTTCAATGGTATCAACTCACACTCGCCCACAAACTAGTAAACCATCCACTAAATGTCCCATCCCTCCAGAATCTACTCCAACCCTATCGCACCACCAGACTACTAAGATCCAGCAACAAAAATCACTTGCAGATCACTAAAGCCAATAACTCTGCTGGAGAAGCACTATTCTCTTGCACCATAGCCAGATTATGGAACTCCATTCCACCCACAATTACCTCCATACCATCATGCACCCACTTCAAAACTTTACTAAAAGCACACCTAAAAACGTGCTGGCTATGCCCTTGCAACTCCCACTCTAATATCACCCACCCCATCCACCCACTACCTTTCTTTCCACCCCACTAACTACCTTGATTATAGCAAGCACGGATGCTCATAAGCCTAACTACTTATTATACAGCAGGAACTTCTTATTGTTACAATTGTTAATGTCTGTTATGTACTTCGCAGATGATAAATATTCTAGTTGTCTACTGATGTACTATGTTCTTCATCTGTAACTATGTTTGCTAATTGCTATGTTGATCAAATTGTTAATTGCTATGTAAATCCAATGTAAGTACTGTCTGTATATTTTAACTGTGGAGCTTTTCTCCCCGGGCCTCCGCTGAAAATGGACCTACTTCCAGTCGGACACTCCCGGTCAACAAATGTAAATAAATAAAAAAATAAATAAATGAAGAGAAGAGTTGTAATAGCAAAGAACAAGGTATCAAAGGCACTCTTCCAGCTTCTAGCACAAATAAACTCTATAAGGCTGCACAGCAAAGACAGAAAAATAAAGAAGATAGTCAGGCACTCTTCATAAGGGATGCCAGGCATCAACCTACTCACCAGCCCACAGGACAGCCAAGATAGATGGAAGGAGTACTTCCAGCAGCTTCTGAATATAGAAAACACCACTGAAGCTGTACTGCCCCAGACACAGACTATGAGGAAAGAAGAGGAGGAACCCACTCTAGAAGAAGTAAGAACAGCACTAAGGAAAATGACGTCAGGGAAAGGTGCATGTTTAGATGAGGTCACAGCAGATATGATCAAGATGTTGGGTGAAATAGCGGAGAAAAGTTAGTGCTCATAGTAAGGCAAGAGAAAATGAGGGTGTCCAGCAAAGAAATGGATGGATAGTGTGAGAGAAGATCTGCTGCAGTCAGGCATGACTGTTGAAGATGGTAGGAGAGTGGCACTGAATTGACAGAGATGGCAACAGTTGACACAACACCATGACCCATGTAGAAAGTGGGAAAAAGAGGATTAATAATGATGCCAGTGATGATGAAGATGATGTAGTCTGCATATTTAGCAATATTTATTGGGGAAGTGGAGCAGATTGAAGTTTAAGAGCACCTGTGTCTCACATATAGTGGTGCCGGTGGCATAAACTGGTAGAGTAGACCACTGGTGGCCATCATGACTTCCGCAGTACAGATATTTAGTGTAGCACACATTTACTCCAAAGATATATCGATCCATATAGATAGATGTATAGACAGATAGATAGTTAGATGTGTGTGTGTGTGTGTGTGTGTGTGTGTGTGTGTGTGTGTGTGTGCGTGCGTGTGTGTGCGTGTGTGTGCGTGTGTGTGTGTGTGTGTGTGTGTGTGTGTGTGTGTGTGTGTGTGTGTGTGTGATATTGAAGAAAAACCTGGTAATCTGCCTCCATTGCCAAACAATTATTACTCTCTTTTTTTGCAGGAGGGCAAACTCCCCTGCACCCCAAACCTCCTGCTAGTTATACATATTAACTTAGAGATCACACAACAGTGGCATAAGGGCAAATTCCCTTACCCCACTGTACATTGACCTCATTAGGAAGAACGTTCTCTCACAAGTGTTCTTTTTTTTTTACAGCACAAAAAAGCATTTGCCCTTCCTAATTGTAACCATCTCTTTCTCTCTCTCTCTCTCTCTCTCTCTATATATATATATATAGTTATATATATATTTTATCAGGTGCTTTACTTTTTTTCCCATACGTAAAAGATATGCAGTAGGTGAACTGGTGATCATTTCAATTAGTTTTGTGTGTGTGTGTGTGTGTGTGTGTGTGTGTGTGTGTGTGTGTGTGTGTGTGTGTGTGTGTGTGTGTGTGAGTGTGTGATATTTCCAGAGACAGACTGGCATGCTATGCCAAATTAGTTTCTCTACTTTGTGTCACCGAGTGTTAGAATAGGCTCTATTTCAAGTATAATCCTGAACTGGGTGATATCAGAGAATGAATCAATTCTGTATTTTTCTAAACTGAACTGCTGTACTTATTTCTGATTGCAGCTAGAGTTTGCCATTTGTGTTATTTCCCTAGAGATTTGAGTACGGGATTAAAAATTGTTAACGCCATTAATATTACAAGTATCATGCTTTGCTTTTTGAGATTATTGTAAGATGGTGATCTGTAGTTGTACTATAATTCCGTATACTTGGAATCAGTTGATTTTATGTGCTACTGTTCTTTTTTGCTCTTGTGGGCATATTAAGTGAAACAATCATTCTTTTTGCAAGTGTTTATTAATATAATTTCTGAGAAAAAAAGCATAAGCATATTTATGATCTGTATTAGTCGACAAGAATGAGTGGGCTTGATATTTTCAACACATTTACTGAACACATTCAGGATATTTTGGCCCTTAACTTAAAGTAAATGCAAGTTAAAGCTAAATAAGCTTTGAACTTTGAAATTATATATTTGGTAGGATTTTTCCCTGTTTTTGTTTTTGCAAGTCACAGAGCCTGAGTACTCTTACGATCCAGTGTGCTGGGCAATATTCATTACAACTTTGCTACAACAGATTTTATATATATATATATATAATTTCAGTATTCATTTGTTTTAATAATGCTAAAATAGTTCAGAATGCCTGAAAAAAGTTTCCACTCAGAATTTAAATGTATTTTAGGTTGGCTTCATTGCAAAATGGATTAAGCCATGACTGTGACTCAGACAATCTGGGACTGACCTGTGACCTGGACTCACAGGAGTTGATAATGGAGGGTCAAATTTGGGATCTGATGCTGGGTTGCTCATCTTGTGGGCGAGAGATGGTCTTGTCCACTGCAATGCTGGCATCTCCTGGAGAAAGACATATACTGGATTCAGCATAGGGATCAGAGATGAGCCCATTAGAATGTGTGCAGGAATGAGCAGTCACAGAGGAAAGTATAGCAGGATCTTACAAGGATGAGCACACAAGTCAGCATCCTGGGTAGAAGTTAGGACCAGAAAGGAAAATAAAACAGGAAAATCCCTCTCCTTGTAGCATCTTGGATGCTAGTTACAACCTGATCAGCTCTGTACTCATGGGTGTAGTATATAAAAGTGTAGTTTAGAATTTTTATGCTAGAAAAAACCTTAAAATGCTGACTTAATGTTCTGCAAGCTAATCACAATTGGTGTGTTAATTCATTATATGAATAGTTTATTTATGTATTTATGCTTTGAATGCTAGTAGTGATGAATGTATGACCAATTAAAACTGTAAAGGTTAAAAGGTTAATTAGAAAAAAAGGTGTTCTAAGGGCTGTTATAGTAGTACTTCATATCTAAATAAACCAGATAAATAAGAAAAAAGCTAAATTAGTGAAGCAGCTTAATTTGCTTAAAATTCTCCTTCAGCCTGAAATAGACTGTGGAACAAGTAATCATCTTACTAAAAGATTGTTTTATTTGGTACATCTACAGTTAATATTTCAAAACTTCTACAGAATGAAATGATACCCAGAAGAGTTGGGAGTGGCTGCCATTTGCAGACTACACGTTTTCACCTATGTGAAGGGGACTGCTTAAGTTACAGTTATAGAACCTGTGGGCACAGAAATACTGGATTTGTATATACGTAAGATTATAATAGGGTGTGGGTGGCAAAATGGAGCAGTGAATAGAACTGTTGATTCAGAGCAAGAGGTTCTTCTGTTCAGTAGTCAGCTGGGGTACCTTCGGCATAGCATCGACATGTTCTCCCAGTGTTCTGTTAGTAGTAGGTGAATTGGTGACTCTAAACTGTCCCTTGGTGTGCACGTGGTATGTGAGTGTATGTATGATATGGGAGGAAGGCCTTTCAATTTACTTCCACTCCTTATGGCCTAATAAACCCTGTGGATAGTGGTGGCTGCTGAGGAGGTTTCTATAGGAGCCAGACATAATTCTTGAAGTATGGATGGATGGATGGATAGATAGAGCTATAGGGCTGGCCACATTGGGTGAGAAAAGCTTAACTGTAGAAAAACTGAGCAAACCAATTCAGATAGGTTTCTAAATTCGTGGCATACAACATTGAGAGAATAGCAGCCAGTGACTTACTATGTTCTAGTTTAGCAATAACCAATGAATGTATGTTGATAATGCAGGGTGTACCCATGGCTGGCAGGATTTCATCATGAGGGTGAAGCTTGTGTGGTCAAATTAGTATGCCAGTTGTAGGTAAACATGCATTACCAGATAAAGGTGCCAACTATCCCTATTATACAATGATACTATTAAAAATTACTTACCTTTTTAAATAATGGAAGAGTACCTTCTGCCTTCTTTCTGTTGTAGCGCTTTGCTGCACTCTTCTGTGATAGAGAAGACAGTGTCATAATACCCTGCTCACTTGTGGGACATGTATGCGCTAACACATGTACACTACATTATAGTAAATGGATCTTTTGTGTGTCTGTGTGCATCCTTTTAAGGAGCCATGAGTACTCATGCATCTTACTTGTTTATTTACGGGTGACTGTAGACTCTTGATGTCCCAGTGGCAAGACTGAAATAATTTATTTATTTATTTTGTGGTTCATTTTTTTCTTTAAGCGCCTTTGGGGGGAGTGTCAGTCTTCCACACTATTACCTGTACTGTTCCTCTTATCATCTTGGGGGAAGGGAAAAATGGTGGCTATAGTTTTTGTTTTAATAGCTATAGTCACCTGGCTTGTTGATGTTCTTCCTAATTCTTGATTTATAATGGGCATACTGATTGGTTTGTCGAATTAGCATGTGTGTTTTTGAATATTAATCAGGTTTCATTGTATAATGAACCTTATGCATAATTCAGTTCTGGTGGAAGCACTTTGTTTTTAAGAGCAACCTGAATCAATCAACAGCTCACACCCTTCACAGTCAATCAACTGCATCAGTAAATCAGTCCAAAATAGAAAGTGAGACTTCCACAGGCCAGTAAGAAGTCCTTCTAGTAGAAACCATATCTGGAAAGCATTAAGATAGTACCCTTACATCTTCACTATGCTAGATCAATGCAACTGTCATCTGTCTGATTGTGAGCAGATACTGCAGGGCATTTCCTAGTTAGCTGGCTTTACAACATCACATTACCCATCTTTTTCTTTTTCTTTTCTTTTTTTTCTTTTCTTTTTCTTTTTCTTTTCTTTTCTTTTTCTTTTTCTTTTTCTTTTCTTTTTCTTTTCTTTTCTTTTTCTTTTTCTTTTCTTTTTCTTTTCTTTTCCTTTTCTTTTCTTTTTCTTTTCTTTTCTTTTCAGAAGAGCAGTAATAGGTTTGCCATGAAGGAAATTAATTAAAGAACATCTGCAACTATTATTCTGTAAAGCTATTAAAAACTTAACAATCCAAAATGGAAATTATTTTGACATTTTGAAATAGCAGTTCTTAACATTTTCAAACACTTTTAAATAAATATTGCATTTAAAACATTTTAACACCTTTATTGTTTCCCAACTCAAAAAAAAAAGAATTTCCTTAGTTATACCCATTTGCTCACCTGCTATTTCTGACCGAGTACTATCTGGGGAATTTTAAAAGTCTGACAACTCAGTGCACTCTCAAAACATATGCTCCCAGCTACAACTTTCTTCTCCATCACACGTCCAACATTTGCCATCTGTCTGAGGATGCCTGGAGTATGAAAATACTGTGCAAACACTTCCAAGCAAAAATCCTCAACTTTATTCACTTTTTTGCATATTTAGGAACCATAAATATTTCCTCCATTGCTTCCTTGTGAGTTGCTTACCCAGTCTTTCTTCCCAGTCTTTTTTAACCTAATGTCATTGATTTCTATAGTTATTTTGCAATGCTGTATATACCCTACTAACTATCCCCTTTTTAACAGCATCTTCTGTTCTATATTCAGCTAAAAACTCTACCACAGTAGGTCTGTCACTTAGGATTCCCCTATCCATTTCTCTTTGGTATATTCTGATATAGGTCCCTAATAGGGAAGGTAGTCTCTAGCCTGTAGTCCAAATGTCTTCTTGCCTCTTCCCATTCTATTACCCTTCCATCTCTAGTTATTTGCTACTGATACTTTGGTTCTTTTACCAATTTTTTCCAGTAAATTTCAGACCCTCTTGCCTATTTTCTGTACCCACGATTGCAGTCATTCCTATTGGCAGAATCTCCTTTCTTCACTCTCATGTTGGCTTGGTTCTTAGAATACTTTCTACTAATTTATGAATATAATATTCTGTATGGCTGTTGTTATTCTTTTTAAGGATCTGCATCCAAGATCCCATTCTCTGTTTATTTCTTGAATTTCTCCCTGCTTCATCATAATCATCCCTTTCCACTTCGAATTATAGCTTTCTGCTTGTGTTATGTATATGAGCCTGAACTGTGTAGCTCAAAAACATCCCTTCAAGTCAGGCAATCCTAAACCACCTTATTCTATTGGAAGGATCAACTTATGCCACTTGACCCTTGCCCTCTTCCCCTCCCAAATAAAATCCATCAACTCTTTATTAATTACTGACAACAACTTCTCCTCTGGTTGATAAAAATATGCCTGAACTGCATATACAACAAAAGGGACTAAAACACATTTTCACTGCTTGCATCTTGCTATCCATATCTACAAACAAGTGCTTCCAGTTTGTCAGTTTTTGTATCATCTTTTGTTTAGTCTCTTCCCACGTATCCTTAGATATCATAATAGAATCCTTTTTAACCCATATTCCAAAGTACATCTTTCTCCTTAGGTCCCGTTAAATATGGGTATTCCTGAACCAATGTGGTTACATAGTTTACAGCTATAGCCTGTGTTTTGTCTGCATTAATTTTATATCCTGAAAAAAAAACACTTGAAACTGTTTCAGAATGTTCCATAGCACTGAGTTGTCCTTTTCTGGTTTTATCAGATAAAAAATAATATTGTCTGCAAATAAAGCCATTTTTTCTTGATTACCATACCAATTATATCTCAAATTTCTGAGTCCCTTATTTTCTTTGCCAATGACTTTAAACATAATTCACATAAAGGGAGAGAGAACACTCCTGCCTGGTTCTTATGTTCAGACACATCTTATCACAGTGGAACCCTCCCACTTTAATTTTTGCCTCCAATCCCTCATATATCCTTCTAATTAACCTTATTTTTGTATCAGGGAATACAAATGCTTCCATTGGCCTTCTCATAAAATCCCATGTTACTCTGTAAAATGCTTTCTCTGTATCAAGACCCACCCACAACAGTGGTATTTTCTTACATTCTGCTTTTCTCTAGATCATCATTGTTCTATTAATGTTCTCAAACGTTTGCCTCCTTCCACAAAATTGCCTCCCTCCACAACACCACTTTGACCCATACCTATCACTTTTGGCAACATCTTTGACATTATTTTAGCTATTATAGACATAAACAATTTATAATCATGGTTTCAAATTGAAATGGGCTTGAATGAAGCTGGATCTGATGGGTCTTTTTCATTTTTAGGTATTACAGTCACCACAGCTTTCTTCCCAGATGTTGATGCTTCCCTCATTTTAACATTCTGTTAAATAAAACCTTCTAGATCTTTAGTACTTTCTTCCCTCATAGCTGCCAAACTTCCACTGGAATGCCATCTATTCCTGGAGACTTTCCTGCAGATTGATTACATATCACCATTTGAAAATATATCACAATTTTTATCTTATCTCTTCTTCCTATCTTAATTGTTAACTGTTGAGCCTCATCTACCTCTAATCTTGGCATACTTATGTCTTCCATAAATATTTCCATTTGTACTTTTTCTTGATTTCCACAGTCCTCTGCTTTATACAAATTTTCATAAAATTTCTTGAATATCTCTAATACCTCTTCAGGATCTCGGGTTATTTTTCTTATTATAGGCGCCCTACATTGTTCAACATCCCTTTCTGACTTCTGTTGAGTAAATCATTGTGCTGAGAGTGTTTTTGCTGTGGAGTTATCAAAAAAAAAACAGTTGCTTAACAGCAATCTTTCTAAACTCATGCATATTTTCCAGATACTCCCTTATTTTCTATTTAGCACACTGCAGTTGCACCTCTTCTTTTTCTGTAAGATTTCCCTTATTCTACAATACTTTAATCCTTGCCAGCCCCTCTAAAGAGTTCTTGTTGCTTCCTAGCCATATCGTTTTTCTTTTATTTCTACCCTATTTTTAAACTTCACTTTCATTTTATCCCACTCACTTGTTATAACTTCTGAAGAAATTTCTATTTTCCCCAATAGTTCTTGAACAATTTCCACTACCAATTTCATAAATTTCTCTTTTTAACAGATAGGTGGTGAAGCATCAGTGTCTCATTTTCACTTTTATACCATGTATTTTTATCTTACTTGTTATTGGTGCATGACCTGAAATAGTTACTGGATGTGTGCCGATGTTTTCAATTAAACGCACATAGGTTCATAGGTTCATAGGTGTATAGTAAGCTAATGGCCCTGGAGCCTATATAAGCCTAGCCCAAGAAGATTCCCTGGCATCATGCCACCCAAAGTTAGTTCTCAGTGCCCCTGTCAAGCAAGGCCACTGAGGTGTTCCCCAGGATGAACTTCCTATTGTCCATCCACTTGTCAAAATTTCTCTTAAAGAGGGGCAGTGAAGTGCTCTGCTTGACATGAATAGGAAGTTTCTTCCAGAGTATGGGAAGTCTCTGGGTTAGGAATCTGTCCCTCCACCATGTTCTGTTTATTGTGATAATGAGGTTTAGGTCCCTGGAGCATGTGGCATGGAGGGATTGGGATTTCTTTAGGTGTAGCATATCTAGCAGCTTTGGGTCAGACATGGCTTTGTAGGTCAAGCAGAGATTGCCTCTAAGTAGGCGATAAGAGATAGGGTATAGCTGGAGTTTTTTGAGTCTGTCCATATAGGGCATGTGTCTAAGGAATAAGATCCTCTTAGTGAGATATTTTTCTGGCCTTTCCAGTTGTTGTAGGTGTCTAGTGAGGTACATACCAAATGGGGCATTGTATTCTATATTAAGTCTAATGAGGGACGAGTAGAGAGAAATTATGACCTCTTTCTTCCTGGATGAGAAACCTTTTGTAATGTGATGTGCCACATAGAAGGACTTTCTGACTACAGTGGCAATGTGGTTATCAAAGGAGGAGTTGCTGTCAACCTGTGTCTCCAGGTCTCTTATCACCCCTTCAGTGTTTAGTGGACTACCAGCTATGTGGTAGCTCATGGGCACCGATTTTTTCCCAAAAGGAATGACAATGCACTTTTTGGCACTGAGCTTAAGGCCATGGTTCTGGCACCAATCATTGGTGTCAATGAGGCCTATTTGTAGAATGTCTACATCAGTTGTTGAACCAATAATGGCTCCCAGTTTGCAATCATGTTCCTGTGAAATATAATTTCTATCTTGTCTAGTCCAGTTATTGTACATTACGGAATACTATGCACATTATCTTGAGTTCCTACTACTAAGTTCAAGTCTTCCATACCAAATATTTTCATAAATTTCTTCAGAAATCTACCCTCTTATGTTATATTTCCCTTCTCAGCCCCCATATACATCCTCGGTGTTGCAAATCAAGTTTCAGTCCCTACCTGTAAGTAGTATTCTCTGCTGGAAGCTGATTATTTCTCCTCAAAATTTCTTAAGCTCTATAACAGCAATTTTAAGTGGAATATAAATACATGCCAGTATAATCCTCCTCACGTGCCAGTTGCCCCTTACTACCACAAATCTATCACTACTATTTTCTCCCTCTTCTAACACTATTGCAGTATAGGTACTCCTCTTTTCATTTGCCCATGATATTCTGCTGAATATCTATCCTGAAATCCTTGCTTTATCAAGCTTACATGCTCACTTCTTTCCAAATGTGTCTACTGTAGCATTGCTGTTTACACTCTGCATGTCTTCATGTAATACAATACTCACCTTTTTTCTATACCTGTGAGGCCATTCACATTCTGAAATAATATTAGTGTAGCCATTATGACAAAAAGTTATTATTCACACATTTTATGCATGGTAGCTTTTTTTCAAGTGTCAGTGACCAGCTTTTGTGTTACATGCACCACTAATGTTTGGCAGGTTGAACTCTTATACAGTTGTTTCTTGCCCATTTGAACCTATGTCACATTTGATAAGATTAGTTTTTGTTTAAATTAAATACTCAAAACACACACACACACACACACACACACACACACACACACACACACACACACACACACACACACACACACCTCCAGAACAAAGTTAAAACAAGCACACAAACTATGTACTTCTTCAGATAATGAGGTTTAACCCTCCTGATAGTAACAATTGTCCCAAATCAACAGCTGCACACACACACACACACACACACACACACACACACACACACACACACACACACACACACACACACACACACACTCATAGTAACTTAACCTAACATTAATGTTGTCCATGCTAAGAAGCATTTTATAGCCTGTTTTCCTACTTAAACTAATTGCTGTCTGTTCTTGTCTTATCTTAATTCCCTTCCCAGATGTGAAAAACAGTTTTTATGTTTTCAGACAATATCTACCTTTAGCCTTAAAAAAAACATTCTGGCTTTTACTGATTCCCCTATAGTCAGCATGTCTCCATGGAAACAGAAGTACCAAATGTACAGCATTGCAAACCTCTCAACTTACACTGAACATTTAATTACCAAAGGAAAACTTTTCATTACATTCGGTGTCCTCTTGTTTACTTGCTTGTACACAAAATAAATGTAATTGAATTAAGCTAAAGGCCTTAATCTAGACATTCACCTATGCAAAAGTAAGACAGAACATAACTCTACATATATTATCATCTGTGCAGTTTTACATCCTATCCTTCACCTCATCAACAAAAGATTACAGTATATTAACTTAAACATGCTTTTGTCCAGCCTTTCTTCTCTTTTTACATTGTAATACTTACATTTCTTAATACTAACAAAGAAGAAAAAGAAAAAAGGCATCCATTTACTTTAGTGTCTTTATCACATACAGGAGCATCTAAAAATACTTTACTGTATAACATTCAGTTTATATCATGGCCTGTCCCATACAAATATAGTCAAGAACAAAAATTGTTTAGTTATAGTTGCTTCTCTTTTTTCATCCTTCCCTTCATTATCCTTTCAAACATTTATAACATAGGTTCATAGGTTTATAGGTAGGTACTAGGCTATCGGCCCAAGGGCCTACATAAGCCTAGCCAACAAGGTTCCCTGGCTTACGCCACCCAAGAAAGTTATTTTCCTGTGCCACTGTTGAGCAGAGACACAGAAGTGATCCCCGGGGTGTATTTCCTATTTCCCATCCACTCATCAAGATTTTTCTTCAAGAGTGCTAATGAAGAACTTTGCTTGACATAGATGGGTAGCCTGTTCCAGAGTATGGAAAGTCTCTGGGATAGGAATCTATCTCTCCAGCATGTCCTGTTTCTTGTGATGACAAGGTTTAGGTCCCTAGAGCGTGTAGCTCGGAGGGATTGGGATTTCTTTAGGTGTAGCATGTCCAACAACTCTGGGTTTGACACAGCTTTATATGTTAAGCAGAGATCACCTCAGAGTAGGCGATATGCTACGGAGTAAAGCTGGAGTTTTTTGAGGCGGTCAGTGTAGGGCATTTGTTTGAGTCCAGTAATCCTCTTTGTGAAGTACTTCTGTGGCCTTTCCAGCTGCTGCAGATGTCTTGTGAGGTACATTCCAAAAGGGGCGTTGTACTCTATAATGGGTCTAATGAGTGTCGAGTAGAGGGGAATGATGACCTCTTTTTTCCTGGATGAGAACTCTTTTATGATGAGGTGTGCCATGTAGAAGGACTTCCTGACTACTGTGGCGATGTGACTATCAAAGGAGAGACTACTGTCCACCTGGGTCCCAAGGTCTCTTATCACGCATTCGGTGTTAAGTAGATTGCTTCTTATGTGGTAGCTTATGGGTGTAGAGTATTTACTAAAGGGGATGACACTGCACTTTTTGGCATTGAGCTTGAGGCCATGGCTCTGACACCAGGCATCTGTCTCAGAGAGGCCCTTTGTAGGATGTTCACATCATTTGGGGACTTTACTATGGCTCCTAGTTTGCAGTCATCTGCGAACTTCATTAGCCAGAGGCCTTCTGTGTTAGCCTGTACTTCAGAGAAGTAGATACCAAACAGGAGCGGTCCCAGGACGGAACCCTGTGGTACTCCACTTGTCACTGATTTGAGGTCAGATTTGGAGTCTGCAACTTTTACAGTGTGGGTTCTGTCAGTGAGCCAGTTGGCAACCCATCTTGTGACATAGGGATTTATGCTTAGTTTATTGAGTTTAGCTATAATTCCAGAATGGGGGATGGTGTTGAAAGCCTTGGCAAGGTCAAGATAGGCTGTGTGAACCACCTTACCCTCATCTACGGCTTTGGTGACTGCCTCAAAGAAGTTGATCAGGTTCAGGAGGCATGATCTGCCTTTCACAAACCCGAACTGGGTGGGATCCAGAACTTGGAGGTTACCAATGTCTTTGTTTAGGAGTTCCATGATGATACGTTCCATGGCCTTGCAGACCGGGCTCCTCAGGCTAATAGGTCTATAGTTCCCAGGATCAGTGGTGGCTCCCCCTTTGTGGAGTGGGATAACTGTTGCTGTGCGCCATTCAGTGGGCACAAAGCCTGATGCAAGGCTATTATTGAACATGGTGCTTAAGTGGGGAGCCAGTTCATTCTCACTCATTCAGTTCACACATGAAATGGGGTATACCCATTTCAGTCTGCCAGAAGATTAACAAAGTAAACAAAAATCCAATATTTCCAGTTTTTTCTTGTAAAGCCATATTTCACAAATGTCATCGATGCTTTATTGTCTCACATTTTTTTTCACCAATTTCAGTGTTGCTGGTCTTCTTCCTGTTAATCTCCATTTCCCAGCCCCAGACTCCAGTTCAAGTCCAAGGTACTCCTGATTCTTCTAGTCAACACCTGTGTTTTTTCTGTCTTTCAAGTGTTTTCCTTTGGAACATTGGAAAAAGTTTCATTGGCAAAATCTATCTATAAGTTTATTATCAGAGGAATGAGAAGCAGAGTCCCCATCTGTTTGATGATTCACTTTTTGTTGGTCAAACATTTGTATTCCTCCTTAGCATTTTCTACATCAAAAAAATGACTTTGATCATCCATGAAAAAAATATTCTGAAGATAGCTAAGTACAGCAGCTTGAATCTCATTCCTGCCTTTCAATGTTCTCTGACTGCTGGAATAAATGTGCTTCTCTTTTGCCTGGTATACAGTCAATAATCATTTTGCACAAACACGCTACTGATTCCACTTTTTAATATTTTACCCTTTTGCCACAGTTTTGTCAGGATCAATTCTTTATGCAGCTATGATTGCATCTTTACTTATGCAGGTCTCTGCTACTTTCTCATGGCCAGGTTCAGAACATACACACAATGTGCCCTTTCAATTAACAAATCCTGCTGTGGAATACTAGTCCAGTTGCTTATTTGTGCTTTGATAAAATTAATACAGTCTGTTCATTCCAGATTCTCTGGTATAGCAGAAAATCTCAGATTTTTGTCCTGTATGCTCTGTCCTGTAACTACCATTTTTGAAACAGCTCTTCTTGAGCAATTTCATACTCAGCCAGTCTTTTCTTTATTTTGACCTCTGATTTTTTCAGTTTCAGCAATTCATCCGAATAGCTGTTTAATGCTTCCTCCATTTTTCCAGCCTTTTGTTATTTGTGATGATATATTCTGTCAATGTTTTATTCATTTTAACCATCTCTGTGTACATTTGATTTATCTTTCTCTCTAGATTACTGGAAACTATGTCTTATATCAAAGCTGGTGCTTGAGGTGCTTTTTGCTGAACAGCTGTAAAATTCCTCCCAATCAGTGTTTTCTCTTCACCTTTTCTAGCTGATTTTCTTTCAGGCTCTCTAAGTTTATTCTTTGCTGCTATCTGGGTGGTGTACTTACTAACCAGTAACTGGCTTTACTAAAACTTGCAGAGTTTCTGGCCCTTATCTCTCAGTTTCTTTTTTCACACTGTGAGAGCTGAAATCAAGCTGTTGATCAATGTGGAACCATCTTAGAACTCCTCCTGCATTTAAAACATTTTCAGAAAAACTTTGAAAATACTTTTCAGAAGTTTTAAAACAACTTCAAATTAAGTGTCTGAAATTCTGTAAAAATAATGTATATACAGTTACATATGATCATTTTCTGTATGGACAGTTTTCATTGTCTTATGTTTTTAGAATAACCATTAAAATTAAATTATTTCTGCACAATCATAATATTGTACATAGAAAGTTAATTAATAGTTTCAGCCATAATTTTTTTTTTAGTGAGCAGTTATTTATGGGCAAGATGACATTTATAGTTGTGTGTGAAAAATCAAACTTTGGAAAGTCAACAGAGTATGTTTTTTTAAAATGTTGTTAAAGTGTTTCCCTATTGCTCATTGTTGTCATAGGCTCATTGGTGTCTTGTATAAATTGTGGCTTGAAACTACCATAAATGAATATTTATTTTACATTACATGTTTCATAAAAGTAGCCTGTCCCTTTTGTGAATGTATTCTTTGCCACCTGCCTTTAAATCAAAATCTCCCTATGTTAGATTTCTTTGCAAAGTCTTGCTTTTTACAGTGCCAACAGACATCACATTACTCATCTACAGATGAAATTTCAATTTGAATTTCATATATAAACATTATTTTGGATAGCATCGTCCCTGTAAATGGATGGGTATTTCTCCAGTATACTCTCAGCATGCTGTTAACTGCTGTTTCTGAGGAATATGTTTCATATTTGTGATTCTTAGGATTTTTCACGTTAGTCTTTAAACTCACCACAGTACTATTTGCATATGATCGCAACAGAGTCATACGTATGTGTATTATTCTTTGTATTTCACACATCTACTTATATTTCACAGGTTAAATGAAGAACCATTTTCATATTTGAGAGTCAACAGTACTGTGAGCTTAGTAAGAATCTTGTTCAAGTGTAGGATTACTGCATTGTATGATGTGGAAGGAAATGGCTCAACTAATTAGAATTTTGAATACTTATCAATATAAACAGTCTATAATGTAAACTGTCCCATAAAATTTGATGATAATATTTATTCAGATTTTTTTTTACAATTCTGAGGATTTTGCCGGGTTCTGCCCAATGAGTCTCATTCCTTTAGTCTCATTGACCCATTCTTTTGTATCTCAGTGTAGAAACCAGGCAGCTCACAGCCTGGGAGGTGATCTTATGGCTTATTCATTCCCTGCTTAGAGGGGTTATTTAGTCCATTTGCTTCACAGACAACTGAGAGTCAGGCATTAGGGTTTGGGCCAGTCTGCTGGACCCAGCAAGCTTCCCTCATCCCCTAGAGCTCCTTTAATGCTAGTACAGCTCTGTTGAGCTCCACTAACATTGTCTACCCATGATATACGTACTGCATGCATCCACACAAATTCCTTCCCCACCTGCTGGCTGACTGCATGTGCTCATCAGGCCTGTGCTGTATGAGTGTAACACCTATTGCTCCCCTTATGTAACAGTCTAGTGACAAGCCAGCACTACCTCTTTATCACATGATCTTTAAGTGGCACACCAGCTGCACACTCCCATCCTCCCCAAAATGTCCCTCCAGCACCCATGCTGCAAACTTAACATGGTCATATGGGCAATAGACTGGGCTTCATCCAACTACATCACTTTGCCAGGTGTTAGTCTAGTTTAGCAAATACCATTTTCCCTGCCTTGTCATCCATGTTTGTTTCATCACTGTAGTTTATTCAGTTCTTTCATGGCCTGCTGTGTTAAGTGTGGAATATCTGTGATGTAGCTGTCATATCAATGATTAGTCTTTTGAATCACATGATCCATTTTCATTCTTCGATGAGATGCTAAGCTGAGGCCCAACTGCTTGAGTTAGTGATAGCTAAGGCGGATGTTAAAAATCTCTTCTTTCAGGCTCTCTTAGTTTCATCTTTGGTGGCATCCAGGCAGAGTACTTACTAGCTAGTAACTGAAAATTTCTCAGGTTAACAATATCACTGGCTGTTGTTTCTCAGTTTCTTTCTTTCATACTGGGAGAGCTGAAGTTAAGTTGTTGATCAGTATGCAGCTATCTTGGAAGTCCCTTGTCTAATCGATAATTCTAAAGATTCTGCTGCTAATGCAATGAAAAAATAGGAGAGAGAGGACATCCCTGCTTGGTAAATCTAAAGGTTTAAATAAAAAGGAACCTATTTTACTTAAGCTTTATTACCGGAATATAATGTTTTAATTATTAGTATGAATTCCTCTAGAAAATCCAAATTTCTAATACCAGAATGAAAAATTCTGAATTAACTGAATCAAAAACCTTTTTAATATGCAGAATTAGATTTGTCGTTTCTTTTGTTGAATTATTAACGAAGTCAGTTAGTGTTAAAATGTATTTAATATTATCTTGTGTTTGTGTTTGTATTTGTAGAATGAATCCACATTGATCATCATTTACGAAATAAGGGATAAGATTTTTCAATCTACTGACAAATATTGAGAGGAAGATCTTATTATATTTAATAAGGAGACAGGCCTACAAGAAATACATTTATTTGGATCTTTGTCTTGTTTTAAAATTAGTGAATTAAGAAAATATCTCAAAGAAGGTGGTATAGTATTATTCTCTTGGACTTCTAAGAATGCTTTATGAAGAACATTCATCAATTTTTCTGGAAATCTTTTACATAGTCCAAAGAAAACACCAGCAAGTAGCCAGAACCATAATTTGCTATTTAACATGTATATTTAGCACTTTCATTCACATAAATGCAATACAAACTTCAGCAGAATAATACATACGTACTAATCACAAATATTTAAAGAAATATTAGTTACCAGGTGACATGTCTCATCTAGTAGAAAACAATTAGTAAAACAATCTACCAGTAACAAAAACAATATATGCAATAAACATTGTTAAAAAACCTTCAGTATCACCAAATACACAATCATTAATAGATAGTAATAATTGATTTTTAGTAAAACTATGCCTAAAAATATATATACATAATTACAAATGACTTGCCCTTAAAGTTAATGCACATTTAAGTGATAATTTATCATTAAGCCCAGGAGGTTGGATAGTGTTAAGCTTAATTTGCCAGAATAACACTCTTGCTTCCAGCCTTGCCCCCTAGTTGCCACCTCTTTCACAATGAGGAACTCATTCTAATACAGAGAATAAAAATTTCTTTAAAACAGTACTAGCTAGTGCATTAGTATTGTCACTTTTTGATGGTGTATCCTTGTCCATAAATATGTGTGTTAATCTGACATTTAGTCTTCTCTGCTTAAAAAGCTGAACAAGACAAACATGGGGTTACATATACTACCCCTTTAGTATTAAATTATATTTGCCATTATTTTTAATAATTGTAGGAAAAGAGGGTATATTGCTATTCATAGCATCACAGATGAATTTACATTGCCCACAGGAACCACATTTAATCATTCCATACTCAGTGCTATCTTGTCCATCTGTTTCAATAATACTCTTAATATTTCTACCCTTTAAAACACAAATTTGGAGAACAAGCCCAATATATATATATATATATATATATAAATATATATATATGCAGACACTTATAATTGCAGAATTTCTTATATTAATACTCAGACTACAGATTAAAATATTGTGATCTGAAATTAGACATGGGGTTACTGAAAATTTTTTAAGTGTAGTTGTTAAATAATTTGAAATAAATATTCTATCAGTTAATTTGTTGTGCATGAGAAGAATAGGAATAATGAGGGTATTCAAGAATTTAGTTCTTGTAATATATTTAGATCTTTCAAATTAATAAAATCAGTCCATCTTTGTAATGCTTTCTGTGCCACAGATATCTTGGGAGTTTCAGAAGCAGCAGTGTCTGAAGGCTGTAGGATACAATTAAAAACGACAGTCAGTATAAGACATATTTATAAAAAGAATATCAGGATATTTCTTGGCATATTTAGCTACTTTACTCATTGTTCTAGCCCCAGAATCCTCTTTTCTTTTTGCTGACGCAAAGATACATCACTATAATGGCCATGTGGCCATAATTTGCATATAGCACTTCCACAAAAGTCAAGTCAATACTGGACTAAAACCTAGAATGAGTATATTTACTCCACACACAGTACATTTGTCATAAAGTATGTTCTCAGACTTTGAGGAAAATACATATACTGAACTTTAAAAAAATTGTGCTGTCTAACCATGTGACTAAAAACATTTAATCAACTGTTAAAGCGCTTTTACAAAACTTAACTGTACTAAAATAAACTCAGGCTTCATAAGGAATTCTTGAAAATCTTTTTAAAAAGAAAAGATGAAACATAAGTACATTTAATAAAATGACATCAAAGATTTTTTATATATATATATATATATATATATATATATATATATATATATGTGTGTGTGTGTGTGTGATAACTAACATTTTAACTTTCTGGTATTTACACCTAAAATTTGCCATTTCATTTATGCCTGAGAGATACTAGGCATCTGATCTCAAATGCCAGTTATATCCATTTAAATGAAAAAGTATCTCAGCATCTTCCCTTTCGGCTTGAAATTCAACAAATACCATCACTGAAAAATAAAACTGTTTCAGTCCCTTATGTGTTTTACGTCACTGCAAATAGCATTATTTTGTTACCAACCTGAATTGCTTGACAATGCTTATATATTCTTTATTGTAATTTGGGTAATGTTTTCCTTATATTAGGAGCAAACTGATACATATCAATATCAACTGAATGACAGTTAAAATACAGGTTATCTTCTATTTCTTACCATCAGTGCTATAGTACTCATTTCCTTTGCTGATGTACTGACTTTGCTGGCAAAATGCACAATGAAACATACCCCTTTTATTCTTTTGTATACCTAGAATCATCATATCACTACAAACCACAAACATTTCTGTGTGCAAATGATAGCTTCCCGCCGACTTTTTAATCAAGTGCTTTATGATGACTTAATGTTCTGCCATTCTTGGTTTAAGTCCACTGCTGGCTTGAGTCTCATGAATATTTCTGAGTTTTTTTTGGCCAATTCGATAGTGACTTTATGGTGAATATTTTGAAGTGGGATATACTTAGCATGTAACAATCTTTGTTAGAATTCCAGGAATTTCAGCACATGAAAAGAAATTATGTTTTAATAACCATAAATCAATGTCTCTGGTCAGCACCTCTGCAGTTCCCTGGATTTTTCTTATTTCTCACTAAAATAAATTTTACCACTCTTACCACTTTTCAGTTTTGTATCACTTCTGTAGTGGTCACCGATATGGTGAAGATCTCTGCTAGGGGAAACACCACATTATCCAGATTCCAGGCTCTAGAGGGTTGTCACTGTTGAAGTGACACCCTGACTCCATGTGCAAAAACAGGGGAAAAAGGGGTTGTGGAAAGAAGGAAGGGTGGAAGAATAGATGGGTGGGAGTTGACCCAGCTGTACCTTATCCTCCATTATGGCGTTCACTCCCTCATCCTTTTCTGTGCTGAAGTCTGTCTACTGCTGTCCACACTCTACCCTATCACATAAGACTATTGCCTTCCTTTCTTTTTTGAAAAACTGATGCAAAGAGTTCACCTATTGCCTCTGCTTTTCTCTTCCTTTTTTAAGCCCCTTCTGTTCCTGCTCAGCTTGGTCAGTCGTTGTACTACATGTTTTTTCTTCTTCCTGCAATATACCTGAAAACATTTTTGTCCTTCTTGGCTCCTTCTGCCAAACCCCTTTCAATGTGTTCCTTTGTTGCTCTTCTGCTTGCCTGCTTGTACTTTGCCGCCCCCCCACCTCACTAAACCCCCACCTCACTAAACCCTGCCTTAAGCTTTGTGTATGCAATAACTTTAGTCATAATTGCTAGCTTTACATTCTTATATAGTCACACTGGTCTTATCGTCTTTTTCCTTTTCTGCCACTTTTACACAGCTTTGAGTCCTCCATTCATGAACCATTTCCACAGTTTGTTCTCTCCTTTGGTTTATCTGTACAAGTCTTAACACACCTTTCAAATTATTTCCCACTGTGTTAGGTCAAGACCTATAGAAGGTTGTTGGGAGCTAGTTCTTGGTGAGAAATGACTATGCTGGGGATGTAGCTATGAGGGCTCCCCTACACATGCTGTAGATAAATTGTTTGAGCATCAGTAGCCCACAGGAAAACGTTAAACAGGATAATGCCAAATGCTTTTTCACATAGGAAATCATTGCCGGCAATGATTCACTTTTTTTAAGGAAGAGTTCTCCCATCTTTGACTTGGTGTGACTGTAGGGTTGGCATATATAAGTTTGAGGGGTAAAGGGGGCTTGGCTCCCTGTAAAAAGCAAGAAAAAAGGATGTTTTCACCATTTTGGATTTCACACTTTTGTCCTTTTTGAAAATCGACTTTCAGTTGCTGTATCTGTTTCCCTGATTTTCCAGAACTGTCACATTACACAGTCATGAACTTGTGTAAGTGATTCCACTGAACATCAGAGGGAATATAATCACAACTTATACCTCATTCTCCAACGCAGACAAACGACACATACACACAAAAAAATTCTAATTGGATTTTCCCATGACTCAAACAAACAATTAATTTTGTTTGGCTTTGATATTTTACATGTAAAGTAACTTATTCTGATGTCCCTTAAGTTATTGTTTCTGCTTCTGTGGAAATGTGTGTGATCACTTTAAACAGCCTTAGAAAGCTGATATACATTAAAGCTGGGATCTAATTTTCAGTCTGTGGAAAGTTTGGGTTTCATGCATAGAGCTGCCTGTGAGAAACTTTGGACCATCTGTTTCCAAGCTTTGATGTAATGTAAGTAACTGCTTTGACTGGGGACCCTGATGTGACTCACTGTAATTGTCACCACTAAATCATAAGCCGTTATCATCAAATGTCCACTTGCAATATGGTCCCCATGGGCACAATCACACTTCATAAAATTGAAGCTGATCTAAATAAGAATTCCTCCTGCTGGTCAGTTAATAAACATACATTCAAGAGAAAAGGCATGGGTTTATTTGTTTGCTTCCTCTAGCAAATATTCTCACTGATTAAGACTATCCCTTAGGATGTCTGCAGAGCACTGTATGACTTAATGTCCTTTCCTACAGCTAACAGTCTAACCTACATGTGTATACGCTAATAACGGATGACGGACGGAAGTTGATAACTACACAATGTGGCAGTTCGGAAGGCATTTCTGAAAGCAAATATACAATTAAATAATGATGCTGAATACACAAATTAAATATTATTAAAAAAAAAACAATGCCAGTATTATGCATTTGTATGTTCATTATCCGTATGTTATTGTGTCTTTTTTTTCTGGTTAGCTGTAAAGAAACATGCTTTCATTTTTTTTTGAAGGGATGTTATCTGCTTGCTTCTGCTCTACAGACTGAGAGGATGAAAATTTCATAATAACAGGCTTTTATTCTTGCATACAATAAATGCTACTTAATTGTTGCTCTAGTAAACTCCATGCTGGTAATGGCCAAGAAAAGAAATGTGTGTGTGTGTGTGTGTGTGTGTGTGTGTGTGCGCGCGTGCGCGTGTGCGTGTGTGTGTGTGTGTGTGTGTGTGTGTGTGTGTGTGTGTATATGTATGTGTTTATCTATCTATCTGTTTGCCTCTCTCTTTCTCTGTATATATATATATATATATATATATATATATATATATATATATATATATATTTATTTATAAATAAATAAATAAATATGTAGATAGATAGATATAATGTATTTATCTTTCTAGATGTTATGTGGTGGGGAGCATGTTAGTTTGGCCATTGTTGTCTGCCTCTTACTAACAGACACATGGGGGCCTGACCTGGAGTAAATTTCTGATTTCCAATCATATGCTTAAATAGGGTTAAGAATGCTGGTGAGTATGGGATCCTCTGATTTACATGTCTTTGTCACTAACATGTCTTATTTATGTCACAAACAAAATTTAAATCCTTGGATCTAGTGGTTCTGATGCTGTTCATTTTGTGGATGTGTAAGAAATCCATCAGAGCTGGATCTGAAGATGCCTTGTATGCCAGACATTAATCACCTCTCAGTATCCTGTATGAGACAGAGTATAGAGACAGGGCTTTAAGGTGATCTTTATAGGACAGTGTTTATACTCTGGGTTATTTTGGTAAGGAACCTTTGTGATATTCCAACTGTTGACATAGTGACATAAACTATGGCTGTGCCATTCCCATGAGCTGTAACAGAATATATGTATACACACATTCTAAGAACACTCAAAGAACACTCAGATATGTCTATATAAGCAAAAACATTTTACTAATAAATGACAGGAGCAGTTAAAAGTCACAGAAAAAAAAATTAAAATAATCAACAAATGTAAATAAACGTCTGTTTATGATGACTGGTTACTGGAATGTTATTGCCCTCTGGGCTGACTGACATTAATCTTCACAAAGGAGTCTGTGTGAGCAGTTATGTTAACATGACAGTCTCTCACTCCCTCCCCAATTCCTGCAGTTGACGGTCCACTCTGGATCCTGCACTGGTCATAGACTGAGAGGGATATGGCTTGGGACTGTCCTGCCATAACTGCCATCCTTCCCTTTTGTGTTTGATATGTCACCTGGCACCTGATGCCCTTGCACATCAGGAAAAGACCAATGAATGTCTCCTGCAAAGGCTAAGGATAATGACATGGATGGAAATAATGAGAAGAAGGTCATTCATTTCACAGCCCAGTGACCCTTCTCTACATCAGTTTCCATGCCCCTCTGCTCTGCAGCCTCTCTTTCATGTACTAAAAATGATAAGCTGTTCCTATACTATACACTTATCAGATCACACACACACGCACACACGCACAAACACACACACGCACACACACACACACGCACAACACGCACATGCGCACATGCACAGACGCACACACACGCACACACGCACACACACGCACATGCACAGATGCACGCGTGCACACGCACACACACACACACACACACACACACACACACACACACACACACACACACACACACACACACACACAACTTGTAAAGGATACACATTGAAGTCTCATAGTTACAGCAGAAAACATATTATCACCAATATCAATTTAATGTGAGACATTGATGAATCTTGACAGATAGGCCACAGACAGCATCAAATCCTGTACACTATGCTCTCACATAACATGGATACATCAAACTGCCAACAGCTGGGTGCATGTAGCAACAGTAGTGGGACTTATTTCACATCATACGGGCATTCATCATGCTCCAGCTGTCTTGACCCCCCCCGCCCCCCAAAAAAAACCAAACATCAGGCATAATAGTCTGCAGTCACTGCACATATTCAACAACAGCCACAACACATGTGATCACACAATAACTGTCAGCTGTGAGAAAACTTGCCAGTATTAAATTATGGTCTGATAAGACACAGGCTAAGGGAAAATATCTTACTAGAGCACATGGAGTTTGCATTGCAACACTTGTAATGCATCAGTGACCTCTCTGCTTTGACCATCTCCTGCTATTCCTTCAGCTTGTTCCCATGTCTCCTCCCTAGGTCATCATCCTTGTGACAGCCTTGATCAGTGGATCTTGATATTCCATTAATTTGTCTGATAGTCAGGCTGCAAACTTACACCAGGAATCAGTTTTCTTTAATGCCCCCTCATAATGCTTCAGTGGGTTTTCCTTGCACAGATAGTATAAGAGAATCAAAGTCTGATTTGTACACCATGCTGGTGGCCTTCTTTTGGGCATTCAAAAAGACAGACTGATTCTATTTGTGTTTCAAATATCTGTAACCTCTGGGGAGAGTGTACTGCATCAGGCATACCACTGTTCTTTTTTTCTTTATTATTGTTTGGAATTGTTATTTGGAATTTGGGAATTCTAACTGGTAGAGGAGACTACATCAAGATTTTGGATTATAGAATCGTTGGACTTTACATCAGAGGTTTTAACCATTAAAAATAACTAATTGAAAATAACAACTGCAGATGCAGCTAGAGTTTGCTGTCATTAGACTAAAACATATGAAATGATTTTACTTTCATTTCTCTGTGCAAATGTAATACTGATCTATATGTATAATAAGATTTTTTTTTCATTTGCTCATTTGACATAAATTGTCGCTGATGTCTATTTGTCTATTGTCGGATACTGTTACTGTGCTGGTGACACTGTTACTATCTGCTCATTTGAATGTCCATAAGCTAGTATAACATAATTTTGGTTGGCTCATTGAAAAGCGTGATCAGTAACTGAGGACTTAGTATCAGATTAACAATCTGATTGTCGACATCATGGTGTGGATATATGTAAGTGGAATTCTCACTGGAGCGGTATCAGTAGCCCCACCTTGGAAATATTATGAATGTTTATGTGTATGCAAAACAGTTTGCTAAAGTCTCAGTTACCATTGGCAAGTTTGCAGTAGAAGGCACTGGGTCAGACTGACGTGTGAGAAATTTTGAGGAGTCATTGATTATAACCCTGCTTTTAAGTTAATGGTGTTCAGCTTACATGGGTTAGAAACGCACTGGTCATAACCCAAGGCAGTAGTACATATTTGCAGTAAGTTATTAAGGCCAGTCACCTTTTGGATTCATAATATGAGTGGTAATGGTATAGATTTGGTCTCTTCAACTCCTGTACCCTCATAATAGTGATACCACTGGAGCCAAACTTAAGGCTTGTACCCATCTTTGACTTATCTGGTGGCATAGATGGGACTCCAACCTCCAGCTGGTCATCACAGTACAAATCAATATGTTATCAGGTTTGCATCTTAAAACACCTTACATGGATCCGCGTACTGAATCCTAAGTAAACTGTACTCTTACAAGTATGGATCAGAGTTGCATGACTGTGAGATAAGATACCACCAGTAATACACTATCATTTCTTTACACAGTATGATGACAGGCTACACAGGAGCAAATTAGATGCAGAGGTAACTAAAGTAAACAATTTGAAAACATTCATTTCAGATGAGTCTTATTAACTTTGGATGGGGTGATTTGGTATAAGATGTGCCACATCTCGTTCTTATTTGCTCATTCATTTGCAGAATAATTGAAGAGTACTTGTGACAATTTTGAATGGAACTTCATTCTGTGATTGTCAGAACTGAGTATCTGTTAATACATCATTACTTTGATAAGTCAGGGAACTATTGTTCATAGGTTCATAGGTGTTTACTAGGCTAATGACTACAAGGGCCTTTTTAAGCCTAGCCATGTATCCCAAATCTCTGACAAGTTTTGAAACCCTTGATAAGTGTAAAGAACCATTTACAGGTTACCTGTGTCCATTAGAGACATAGGTGCCAAACCAGGGATTTATTTCTGGTTTCCCATCCAATTGTTCAAGTTGCACTTGAATTGGGTTAGGGCGGAACTCTGCTTCACATGGATGGGGAGCCTGTTCCATAGAAGGGGTAGTCTCTGGGATACATGCCTATCTCTCAAGCAGGTCCTATTTATATCACAGGCAAGGTTTAAATCTTTGAAATGGGTAATAATGGTGCTGTTTGTTTTGTGCATATGCAGGAGGTCCATCAGAGTGGGGTCTGACAATGTCCTATATGCCAGGCATAGATCTCTCCTCAAAAGCTTGTAGGAGACAAAATACAGGGATAGGGCTGTAAGGTGGTCTGCATGGTGAATTTTACTTACACCCTGTATTTTTTTTAGTGAGGAACCTCTGTGGATGTTCCAGTTGTTGGATATGCCTGGTTAGGTATATACCAAAGGGAGGCATTGTACTCAATGATAGGTCTGATGAATGCCGAATACAGTGGAACAATGACTTCCTTGGACTTAGATGCCATACCTTTCTTTATAAGTTGCGCAACACAGAATGATTTCCTCACCACTGTAGACATGTGATGGTCAAAGGCTAAATTGCTATCTATGTGTGTCCCTAAGTCCCAGACTGCTGGGTCATGTCTAAGGGGTGTGTTGTCAATATGATAGTTACCAGGGATGGTTGACTTCCCAGAGGATACTATTATGCATTTATTGGCATTTAGTTTTGGTCCATGACTGTTTTTCTGTGTCAGCCCCTCCTGGAGAATATTTGTGTCAGTGTGAGATTCAATGACAGCTCTTAATTTGCAATCATCTGCAAATTTATTCAGCCAGAAACACTGACATTGGCCTTGACTTGTGAGAAGTAAATACCAAAAATGAACAGTCCAAGGACTGATCCCTGAGGGACTCCACATGTGACTGGCCTCTTTGTAGAGGAGGACTCCCCAGTTCTAACTTCCTGGTCCTGTCTGTGAGCTATTTGGCTATCCATTGGGTGATATACGTGTTTGTACCTAACCTCTTGAGTTTGTCAACAATGCCAGGGTGGGGTATTGTGTCAAATGCCTTGGCCAGGCCAAGGTAGGCAGTGTGAATGATTTTGCCTTCATCCATTGCTTTGGTGAGCTTCTCAAAGAAGTCTACCAGGTTGACTAGGCATGATCTGCCCTTAACAAAACCAAACTGGGTTGGGTCCAGTGTCTGGAGGTTTACTATATCTCCATTATAATTCTTTCCATGGCTTTACATATAAGACTAGTGAGGCTTATGGGTCTGTAGTTTCCAGGGTCTGTATATGGCCCATCTTTGTGCAGAGGGATAACTGTTGCCTTTTTACATTCATGAGGCATGAAGTCTGGAGGCTGCAGTTAAATAGTAATTCCAGAGGCCATGATAGGTCTTCTTTCATGCTATTTAAAAGGCATCCTGGGATATTGTCTGTACCCATTGATACAGTGTTCTTGGTCTTAGAGAGAGCATTAAGTATCTGTTCCCTAGTGATAGTATATTATATTTGATGATATTTCCTGAGGGAAGGTTGAGGGGGAAAGAGGGGGAAAACTGGAGCTGAATTTATCAGCCATGAGGTTTGCTATATCTTTTGGTATAGGTATAGGTGGCCCCATTTACAGTGAGCTCTGCACACAATTGTGCATTGCCTTTGAGGTTGTGGACATAGCTAAATAATGCTTTGTGTTTGTTCTTGGCCTGGGAAGCTAAACTTACCTCAAATTTGGTTTTGGAAGACTTTGCTTGTCCTCTGAGTTGTTTGTTTAGTTTGAGGAAAGTGTTTTTATCCTGCTGGGTGCTGCACCTCCTAATTTTTGCCATGATTTTCTTCCTCCTGTTATACAGCCTATTGATTTTGTGATTCCACCAGGGTGGCTTGTTTTTTGAATTACTTCTGTACTTCTTCCTGGTGGGTACAGCTGCCTCTATGCAGCTATTAACATGCTTGTACAAGGTTTCTGTGAACAGTTCTGCATAGGTAGCAGTGTTCTCAGGGTTTATGGGGGCTTGAAATTTTTCCAGGTTCTCACTTAATGGCAGGAAGTTAGCATTAGAATAGTTCCTGAGTATTCCAGGTTTAGCTGGGGGTCCAGGTTTTATTTTTACTTCAAAGGAAACCATTTTGTGGTCTGACTTTAACAGGGAGGGCATTACACTACGGGGTATGCAGAAGTCCCCCATATTAGTGAGGACCAGATCCAGTATATTTACAGTGCTGGTTATGTATTGATTATCTGGCCCAGGGAGTTTGTGTTTACAAAATCCAGGAATCTCTGTGCATGTACATTTGATGCCGTATAGGATTCACAGTTAATAGTGGGGTAATTAAAGTCACCCATGAATATGGTATTGGGTTGGAGGGTTAGTGTTTCTAATAAGTTCAAATATATGATATGGGTTTCCTGGGTCATAAAGGGGGACCTATAGCTTGTAAGGAAGTGGTATTGGATTTTTACCTATGGTGATTTGAACATGGAGCAGCTCAATACCCAATTGCATTGTCCTGTCTGACCAGCATTGAAGTATATTTATTTTTGATGTAAATAGAGATACCTCCACCTTTAGTCCCTGCCTGTGAAGTAGCTGGCCTAAATGTGTGGAAGGCATTATAACCTTTTACTGTTGGTGTGCTCTCCGTGGCTTTAAAGCATGTCTCAGTGACTGCACACACATCAGCATTCTCTAGGGTAAAGAGAGCTTCTAGGCAGTGGAGATTTTTTGTTTAGACTCCTAGCATTGAGCCGTAATACCTTTAGATTTTCTTGGTTTTGATTTGCTATGTCGGAAGTACTTTCACTTTGGCATTAACTAAAAAAGGCACTATGGGGGAAGACAATGTTTTAGCTGATATTCAAAAGCCTAGAGGCGAGAGGTGCAGACCATCCCTGGGAAAGCAGCATGGTCTTTTGATCATCTCCTTCCATGCTGAGAAATACTGCACCCCTTAGAATGACACCAGAAGCTATGCCAATTATTAAAGTCAATCATCTTTCGTTCCTATTTTGGCATCATTCTTGGAGAAGGTAAAATGCTTCTCAATGCTAGGTTCATACCAGCCTGAGACAAATATTCCGAGAGCTCCATGATCTCTCCCTTCATATAGTCTGGGGAGGTATGTCTTAGGTCATTTACTCCCACATGGAGTATGACTGAGTCATATTGGTAATTGTGGTCCAGTGACCTGAATGCATGCGTAATGTGGTGGATACTAGCCCCTGATAAGCAACTGACTGTAACTTTCTCCTTACTCAGCCTGGTGAGAGGGACATCAATGTGTCTCATGATAGAGTATACAGTGACTAGAATGTTGGATTGTGTGGTGGCTTGCCTTATGGGCTTAGAGCTAGAGGTTCCATGATATATAACTCTATGTGTTGAGGTGGGTGTTGGGATTTGGGGCTGCTGAGGGTATTTGTTATGTGTACTTCATCTAGGAGGTCTTTGTGGTTTAGGAAGGTTACATGTAAGTGCCTCAGCATATGTGGGTCGATATGTCTGCTTTGAATTGTGCGTGATGGGTGCAGCATGTGTACTACTGACAACCTTATTGACATTAGGAGTACTTTTATGTGAGACATTTGCCTCCAGTGACATTATGTATATCATCTCTCACATATCACATCAGATTTTTTTTTGAGAATTAACTGGTTGTTAGTAAACATAAGGCAATTTCTACATTGCCTCAGGATGGCCATATCACCAAGTCGGTAACATAGACAGTATGAAAGTTCATATTCATATTAGACAGTTGGAGTGAGAATAGCAATCACTGTCAGGTATGCCCGGTTTCCAACTATGTGGACAGTACTTGTCTCTGCAAACTAGTTGTCCTGTGTGCAACTAGGCATTGGAGAAATTTCAATTGTGCTTTTACAGGAAAAATGTCACTCAAAGTTTCTGAGTCTGTACACAGCACTGCCAAACACTTGAGGGGAAACTAAAACGTAGACCCTGAAAATTAAAGGATGAAATATTTAGGTAGATATTCTGAAGTTAGAAAGAAATCTAGCAGTATGTAAAATAATTAGCTTGTCAAGAATGATGAAAAGAGGGGAGATGCATGAATTGCTACTGGCCACTACTAATGCTGGTCTCACCACAGCTTCACTCTGTTGGGGTAAAATGTTACTTTGCTTCTTCTCTCACCAGAAGCAAAATGCTAGCACCAACCCCAAGAAGAGAAGCAGACCACAGCCTGTTTTGTGCTCCACAGTTTTGTCCCAGATGATGCAAGGGTCTGTAGGCTTGTAGCCTTTTTCTGGTAGATGCCTTGAATAGCAACCAGACAAATCAGGAACATTAAGCACAGGCACTCACTCTCCAACCAGAAACAATCAGGAATCAATGCACTCTGTTCCTTCTCTCACCAGGACCAGAATATAAACAGAAATTTGAAGCTGTCACCTATAAAGCAGTTAAGTTTTCTGGTGATCATCAGATTCTAGGAAATTATGTCCCTGTACTCTTTCTCTCACCAGGAGAAAACAGAAGCAGTAATCCAAAGATGACTACTGAGAGGCAGAATGTGAGCTTTCAAATAACTGGTGGCCTTGCAATAGATGTTTAAAGGCAAGATGAAAAAAATGGTTTATCCTAATCACTGCAGTGTGCACCAGTTAGATATGAAAGTGGTAACTTAAGTTTTAGCTGTCTAAGTGGAAAGCCACTATTTTAAAACAGCAAGATAAATTGAAAGGGGGTGGGCACTTTTATATTCTGATACTATGGAATACAGTGGGATGGCCAATAAATTTAAATAGTTGAAGGAGAGTGATTTCACAAAATTATAATTTTGTGCTTACACACACCAGCCAGTGAAAGGAGAGAGTGAAGGAGATATATGTTCAAATGTACATAATGGTCAGGCAACCAGAAAGACAGTGGTGTTTAAGAACACAACAGTTACAGGGTGAGAGAGTGGGAAAAATAAATTCTGTCTGACTCACAAGAGATAGAGCTGTGGTTTCTTTTCAAGTTTTAATATGCAATTAAAAAGCAGAATACAAGTAAACACAGTGTAAATAAAACAAATCACAGTATACAAAATAGAAAAAGGCAATAAAGTAACACGAGGCACAAGAAATCAAAAGCAAACTAACCTTTCCCTCACAGTAAACTGTGACAGAGTCTGGGTGAGCTTTTCCAGTAAAGCATTAAAATGTTTTATTTTATCCCTTAAATAGAAGATTTAGTTCCTAGCTCCACCCCCTCAGTTCACAAATGATTAACCTTAACTGATCTGTTCTAACGTCTGTGTGACTCCTTAACTGACCTGTTCTAATTTCTGTCTGACTCACAAGAGACACAGCTGTGGTCTCTTCAAGTTTTAATATGCAGTAAAATGCAGAATGCAAGTAAGCTTTGCCAGAGTTTGGGTGAGCTTTTCCAGTAAAATTGTTATCTGAGGTTAGTGCTCCATATGGGTTTCATTAAGCTGCTAGTCTAATGCTATAATACACTGTAGGGTGCCATGTCACTTAATTTTGATGTAGATGTCATTAACTGTATAACTATAGTTCTAAACGGATGGAATTAATTAACTAGTATGTACTGATATCAGTATTACAGGAAGGTATGTGCTGTTAGTATTCTATCATGGTCATGTCAAATAAACAATGGACAAACAATCAAAACCAAAATAAAAGGAAATCACCATATTAAAATAACTAATCACAAATGAAACAGTCAGTATCACTGGAAAATGGAAAAATGTGCATGTAATCGTGTTTTCCCAGCACTCCCACATAAAACGTGTTGCTCTTCACACTCTCCTGATTTAAATATACATTCCATCATCACATAAACATGGAGATACAGCACAGATCACCAGAGTTAAAATCGTCTTCTGTTTCCTGACTGTAGTACTGCACTGCAGAAGACAGTAAAATCAAACTGCAAGAGCAGTTTGGACAACATGAAAAATGATCAGCTTCCATCTCCCTCACAGCCAAATCCTCCAAAGCACCCACTTTTAAGATGGTGTGCATACATCACAGTTACATTTCAACAAAAAACACTAATAACTACAGTCACTATAAGAACACTTCATTGTATGTGGTCCAACAGAAAGGGATTTGTGAAAATAACTGCCATCTAAACAGCATCATCCCAATCTGATTGTATACTAAAAAGTTACATGTTGCAAACTAATATATTTCTTGAGCATGTTATGTTTTGTAAATTTGATAGTGTCAAGAGGTAAACAATCAATGCTACATAAATTTTAGTCAATCTGCAAGCCATAAGGGAAGAGGAACTAATTTTATTTGGGAAGGGAGGTCTCCCCTTGGGAGCAGCATGAACAGATGTGGCAGGAGTTACTGCAGGAGTTCAGAGTTCTTTGTGATCATGGCAGGACTGGTATGGTCTTCAGAACCAAAGGGTCATTAACATGACCAGCCATGCCCATAGGAAGGCACCAGATGATCAATGTATCATGGAATTCCATAAGTAGGGATATATACCTTCTTGGTAGCTCTGGATATTGAGGCATTTCTTGTATCTTTGCCCAGATCTGAATCTTCCAGATTCAGCCCTTGTGGTGGGTATAATGTTAATACAGGGGGTTGGGATCTGTGGTCCAATTTCTCAAAGAATTATCATCCTGGTAATAATAACAGTTAAAGTTGTAAAAAGTACAAATTTGCTACATATACGGCAATTCCTTTTCATGTGTCTTGTCTCTATTGTTTCCTTTGTGGGTACCTTAGACTACCGGTTGGATTGACATCTGGTCCAGGTATACTTATATACCTGTACAGCTCATTTTATTTTGGGGCACTGCACTGAGTATACCATAATTACACATCTACTCAGGGTGGTATTTATCAATTACACTTAATTTAGTGGGGGTATACATTGAGCCAACATGTTCTAAGACTTCACAAGGAATGCCTCTTGTCAAACCAAATCATTTCTTAAGTTTATTTGTGTCATTGAATTATTAAAGTACCTGCTGTTAGCAAAGCTTAAATACAAGAAATCAGCTGAACAGTGAGATGATGTGGCTATATTTTTACTTTATCTCTGACTTTGATGAGAAGGGGATTAACATGGCTGACATTTCATCACAAGCCAGTGGGATCTCAACATTTACACTCTGCAACAACTACTTTGATTCATTGGTGTAGACAATCTAAAAAAAAGATTTAAAAATGGCTAGCAATAAACAACAGGCTCATTTCCAGGTGATAAATGAAGCAATTAAATAGCATAGGAATGAAATCTCCATGCAAAAAGGAAATGATTGATAAGCACACACTACTCACATGTCAGACTTGCTACTAAAGGCACACAGAAGTGAGTTAAACTTTGATGAACTGAAAAACCTTAGTTGGTGAAACAAGTTATAGACTACTGGTTTGCTGGAGGATAGAGACGGGAATGATCCCATATGCTTTATTAGAATGGAGCTGGTCACAGCACTTCAGATAGTAATCAGTACCAGTAATTTAGGGGGCACCTAGGAGCATGATTTGTAAGTGACTTCTTAATATCCACAGACGCTTCAGAGTCAGATGTCTGGACTGGTATGATGGGAAACTAGTCCTACATAAATTTAAAATGTGTGGGGGGAGTAATTTCATTCTACAGGAGTAGGAATATCCACTGATTATAGTAATGATATGTTTATGAAAAGGAACTATAGTTCCCTTGTCTAAAACATTTAAGGGAAATTGGGGTGTTCTTTCAAGTGCACTTTTAGGTTAAAGTCACTTTAGAATAGTTCCTGTGTTGCCCATTTCCTTACTTGGATAGAAGGTAGCTTCTTTGTTCACCAGTGGGAGTGGGGAGCTTCGAGCAGCTTATCTGTCCCTGGAGGAGTGACCCCAGCACAAGAATCTTGTAGTTTATTGGCCGTTTTGGGCTAATTTCTAGCTCTTTTAGGTTCCCTGTATAAAAACCCACTTTGGTGCGGTTTTTCACTTGTTCCTACTCAGCAACAGCTCCTCGTGGTCCTGCAGAGTGGTGCTAGCAGCAGAGAAACGAAAAGAGTGCCTGCTTCCAAGATTTAAATATATTTTACTGTTATTACCTGTGCGACTGTCTTTCCTCGCCGAAAAGCAAGTTTAAACTGCTGATTTACTTGTTCAAAGCCTGTTTTCTGTGTTTTTACAATACCTGGACTTTATAAAGTTTGTTTGTTTGAATTTAACTGTTGAGGCTGCTCACTCAAATGTGCTAGCCTTTGTTAAGATTTTACTGTACTTTTTCTGCTGTTTGTTCTGCTAAAAAAGAAAAAAAACAAAATAAATCCTTGTTTCCCGCCTTTCCTGACCTAGAATAGTCCCTAATACAGGCATTGCTGTATTCTGGACTTTTGAATAGTTCCTGTGTTGCCCATTTCCTTACTTGGATAGAAGGAAGCTTCTTTGTTCACCAGTGGGAGTGGGGAGCTTTGAGCAGCCTATCTGTCCTTGGAGGAGTGACCTCAGCACAAGAATCTTGTAGTTTAATTTCTAGCTCTTTTAAGTTCCCTGTATAAAAACACGCTTTGGCACGGTTTTGCTCAATTTTGCGCAGCTTAAACAATTCTCGGCTCCACAAAGTCTGCTCTTCACTTTTTCCCTTAGATCTGCTCTATTCTCTCAAGTAAAGACCTATTCTCAACCTACAACCTAGCACTGCTCTTACAAGCAATTATACAAGTTAGCACTAATAAACTAATAGTACTACCTCCTCATATACTCCCTTGGAGTACTCGTCCCCTATTGGTCCTTTTTTGTCAGCCATAAAGGAGTTACTTATAAGTTATCGGCATGTCCAAAGGTCAGTTGCTACTTTCCTCTCCAGTCCAGCTGGTGAATCTGGGAATCCTGAGGCAATGTTACAACTGCCTCATGTACATAGACAACCCTCTACTCCTCCCAAGTACTAATATATGTGAGAGATGCAACCATATAGCCAAACTGGAGGCTAAGCTCTCTCAACGCAGTACTGGCGCAGCCAGTCAGTAGGAGAAGGTAACCATACACACCACAACTCCAGTCGCACATAGACCTATCACATCATCAAACCAAACACATAAACACACTAAAACATACTCGGAAGTTCTAAATACAAATCTGCCTAAGCAGCAGAGACCTCCAAAGCAGACATCCAAGGAACGTCTACCACAATACAAAAAAAGTGAAACACATACTTCACATAATCAGTGTGCCAAACAGTCACAGCTCTTAAGGCCAAACAACACACCTGATACACTTGTAATAGGTGACTCTATTGTCAGGCACACTGACGTCCCGCTCACCAGGCTGAACAAGGAGAAGGTCATGGTGAGCTGCCTGTCGTGCGCCAGGATCCGCCACATAACACAAGCACTCAGGTCACTCCAAGGCAAGTACAAATATGACTCTGTCATTGTCCATGCTGGTGTGAATTACCTGAGCTGTACCTCCCAGGACTACATGAAAAGAGACATAGAGGAGCTCTCAGATCATGTAGCCCAGACAGGTATGACCCTGACCTTGAGTAGCATCTTACCCTCACCAAAAATGATGCCACAGTATAAAGAAAAAAAATGATCACTTTTAACAATTGGCTAAAGTTCTGGTGTCATTCAAAGGGGATCCAGTGTCTGTCAGTCTAGGATGACATGCTTGACAAGCCACGTTGCTTCGCTAGGGACGGCTTGCACCTGTCACCTCTGGGCTTTCGGATACTGGCAAAGGCTCTTACCACCCCCATAGTGCCTTTTTTAGGCAAGGCTCAAAAGACAAACCCACCTCCATAGACAACACAAGGAAAAATAAACTAAGGGTAATGCTACTCAACGCCAGAAGTCTAAACCTCAAAATGCAAGCACTAGAAGCTCTCCTCAGCAAGGAGAATATCGATGTCTGTGCAGTAACAGAGACCTGGTTCAAGGTTCCCGAGAGCACCCCAGCACTACTAGGCTATACCTCATACCATGCTTTTTGGCCTCAAAACTCAGACCGAACCACAAAAGGAGGGGGAGTATCCATATTCATCAAGGATACCCACACCTCCAGGTTAGTGGCACTGCACGAAGCATCGGAAACCATCCATGTGCAACTAACAGTGGGAAAAACTGCCTTTCAGTTTGTAGCCTGCTACAGACCACCAACCCAGACTCTGGAACCTCACGTGGCTTTCCTGAGAACACTGGAGAATATGAAGGTCTCTCCAAATACCTTTATATTGGGTGACTTCAACTACCCTAACATGGACTGGGAGCACTACTCAAGCCCCAACAGCCTAGCCCAGAGGTTCCTAGAATTTATAAACTCAAATGCTATGGAACAACTGGTCACCACGCCTACAAGAGGGAAAATATACCAGACCAGATCACCACAAACATGGGGGCTCTATGCTCTGCACCAGAGGTACACCCCTCATTGGTAAGATCAGACCACAAATTAATCTCGCTGGACATCCACATCCTGACCCCACCACCACCCCAGAAAACCACAGTAAAAAATTTCTCCAAGGCTAATTTCACACTTCTCAAAACCGAGGTGAATTCACTCAAAGCCCCCGGGCCAGTGGAAACTACGGCCCAGACTGCAGAATCCTTTATAAATGCATTCTATGGACATCTTCAGGAATGAATGGATCATGCAATCCCAAATAAAACCAAGACCCAATCCTCCAAAGGCAGGCGTCCTGTCTGGTGGATCCCAGCCATGAATAAGCTATACAACAAAAGGAAGAAGCTACTGCAGGATGGAGCAAAATCCCTCAATAAGAAAGCATCACTGATCAGTACTAGCAAAAGACTACGGTCCCTCATAAAATCTTCCAAGGCCAGCTTCGAGAGTAAAATTGCACAAGACACTAAAGATAACCACAAGGCCGTCTTTAGTTATGTTAGAAACCTAGGTGGCAACTCCCAGATATGTTTGGAGTTAGTCTAAAATGACAAAAAATACACTGAACCCACAGGCATTGCCAACATCCTGGCGGATAGGTTCAGTGCAAATTTCTCCCCCCCTTCCCCCCAAAAGAGCAAATATCTATCCCAGCAGAGAGTTGTCCCCCTGTCATCTCAGATGCTCAGGTGGGAGCTGCCCTCTCCAAAGCAAAAAACACAGCATCAATGGGACCGGACGGTGTCCCGGGCTGCATCCTACAGGAGCTCCAAGAAGAGCTAAAACCTCATATTAGGTTACTATTCAATCTCAGCCTTACTACAGGATATGTACCCAAGGAATGGTGTACAGCAACAGTGGTCCCACTCCACAAAGGTGGAGCCACAACGGACCCTGGAAACTATCGCCCCATAAGCCTGACTAGCCTGGTCTGCAAAGCTATGGAGCGGTCATCATGGAACTCATAAACAAAGACATTGGGGAATTACAGACGCTAGATCCTACACAATTTGGCTTTGTTAAAGGCGGATCCTGCCTCTTGAACCCGGTTGACGTCTTCGAAACAGTCACCAAGGCCATAGATGAAGGAAAGGTAGTCCACACAGCCTACCTGGACCTCACAAAAGCCTTTGACACCATAATCCACTCTGGCATCATAGATAAGCTCTCCAACCTAAATATTAACCCCTATGTCATAAGATGGGTTGCAAATTGGCTCAAGGACAGAAACCACATGGTCAGAATTACGGGAGCCATGTCAGACTCTAAACCTGTTACAAGTGGCGTCCCACAGGGCTCAGTCCTGGGACCGCTCTTGTTCGGTATATAATTTTCAGAGGTACAGGCCAACACGGGAGGACTTTGGCTGACCAAGTTTGCAGATGACTGCAAACTGGGTGCCATAATCGACTCTCCAGCTGACACAGGCATCCTCCAAAAGGGTCTCGCAGAGACGGACAACTGGTGCCAAAGCCATGGCCTAAAACTCAATGCCAAGAAGTGTATAGTCATCCCCTTTGGGAAAAACAAAGTGCCCACAAACTACCACATAGGCGGTAATCCATTAAGTACGGAGGAAGTAATTAGGGACCTGGGAACCCAAGTTGATAGTAATCTCTCCTTTGACAATTACGTTCCCAGTTAGAAAGACCTTCTCTATAGCCCACCTTATCATGAAAGGGTTCACATCTAGATCAAGGGAGGTCATTGTGCCCCTTTACTCATCCCTCATCAGGCCCATAATTGAATACAATGCCCCGTTTGGGATGTACCTTACCCGACACCTGCAGCAACTGGAAAGACCACAAAAGTACCTCACCAAGAGGATCAAGAGTCTCAAACAGATGACCTATGCTGCCAGGTTAAAGAAACTCCAGCTCTACTCAGTTGCATACCGCCTGCTTAGAGGCGATCTGTGCCTGACATATAAAGCCATGTCCAACCCAGAATTAATGGACATGCTTCACCTCAAAAAATCCAAATCCACTAGAGCTACATGCTCAAGGGACTTGAATCTCAACACAGAAATTAATAGGACATGCTGGAGAGACAGATTTGTGACCCAGAGGCTCCCAGCACTCTGCAATAGAATCCCAGTCCATATCAGGCAGAGCCCCTCACTGAATCTCTTCAAGAGAAATCTTGACGAGTGGATGGGAGATCGTAGGTTTACCCCGGGGATCACTTCTGTGTCACTACTTGACAGAGGCACAGTAAACTAACCTAAAAAGGGCACAGTAAAACCCATTCTTAAGGGGTGGCGAAAGCCAAACACACTCTGGCTAGGCTGATAAATGCCCTAGGGCATATAGCCTAGTATCAACCTATGAACCTATGAACCTATGAATCAGTTATGCAGGACAGCAAACTACATTTGGTCTTCCCAAGGAAACAATTCAGTTTATCTCTGTACTCTTCTCCTGTCAGCTGGATGTCTCCAGAGTGGAATGGGCTGCAGCTGTGGTCTTGGACACATCTTCTAAGGAGAATAAAAGAATTAATATGCGTAATCCAAAGTCCCTTAGAAACGCCCACTGGGCAAAAAATGCAAAACTATGCCAGCTCTTAAGACTGCTACCTTTCCTGAACCTGTCAATCAACATGTGATCTCAACCAGCAGATCAGGAAAAAGAGGAAGTCAGCTCAGAAGTTACTACACCAGACTGTCCCTGCCCTGCAGATTTAGAACAACTTGAGAGGTCACAGGGGAACACCAGAAAGAGCCATTGCATCGCACACAGTAGGTATTGTCATTAGTGGATGCTTGCCTGCATGCCATGGTTTATCTAAGCAAAGCATCTCTGGTATCTATACAGGTTTATTTTGAATACTGTATAGCTATTAATATGAATTTGCATACACAATTTCACTGTGGGTTTTATCTTTTATGACTCTCACAAGATCATTATTTGTATTAGCAGGCTGCTCTTTTCTTTGGTGGTGGGAAAATTCTGCTAACAAACTTGATTATTGTGTATAACATTGTCATGTGTGTCTGCTGTGCATGCCATATATGTTTTGCAGTGTTGTCAGGCAGCAATTTTATTGGAGGCTTTTCTCAGTCATTTATTGTTTCTCAAATTTAAGAACCAATACTGCATGTAGTGGAATCCACTAGCAATAATAATGCAAACAGTTATCTTGTTTTATTTATTATTTATTTTTAGAATCTGCACACTCTTTCATTGAAAATTTGCTGCCATGTGATGCACGGGATAAATGGATCTGTTGCCACCTTGTGGTAATCATTTTGTATCTCGCAATTATTTTATATGAATCTGTGTTATGTGACTATAAATACAGTCATGTGATACTCTCCATATTGTTATGCTGTAATAATTACTTTTTTTTTTTTTTTAACAGCAGAGCTTCAGACTTTGCCCACAAGCTAATAATAAGCAGTATAAGTGAAGTGGAATTCTAGTAGAATAACAGGTATATATTTCAAAAGGTATCTGATACTTTCAGGACACTTGTAAACCACCTAGGTGCATTATCTGTATTGCTGTTTTTTATTTCTTTTGAATAATTTTACCAGCTGTAGTTGCAGTGAGTGCTTGTTGAGTGTATTCTTCTTGCTCACCTTCCTGATACCCACTGTTCCTGCCTTGATTATCATACCTTCCACAATTCAAAAGTTGAAATCATTAACTCCACAGTAAGAACACGCACATCTACCTAGTCCTCTCGCGTCGCGTAAGCTGAGATTATTTCATGAAATATAAGGACCTGACCTCACCTTTGAAACAGAGGGTCTGTATTAGTACTATACTAAGACTGAAACGTAGACCCCTGCCCACCTTAGTAATGCGTGCTAACTCTAACTGTAATCCCGCCCCTAAACCTACCTGTACAGCTTACCTTAGAAAAACGACTTCAGTAACATTCGGCATGTTTTGGATGACCTTTTGTGTGTTGATCATTTAACATGTGGAACATTCATGACATAATCATATATAAACAGCACATATGAATGGCAAAGAGGGAAAGTTATGACTATGCATACTATATAGTGTCAGGATAGCCACTCAGCAATGTGATCACTGGCTCTAGGTAATTTGGTCACATTTGTTATCAAACCCTGATCCCATGTACAAATAGGAAAAATATGATAAGAGGGTTCTATTTAAAAATGAATCTCACATTGAAGGAAAAAATAATATGCAAATGTAAAAAAGTGATTGTCCTTTTGATGGCAGAAGGAGATACTAATAAACTAGCAATGCAAGCAATAATTTTTTCAGAAAGTATTGTTTGAGTATTGTTTTAGATTAAGGCAAGATGTCTTACATGCTTAAGAGGATATATGGGTCATTCCAGTGTGAGGAAGGGAAAAGGCTTGGTGCGTTACAGTTGTGAAGATATGAAGAAATGTTTAGATGATTGAAAATCCCTGCTATTTTGTGGCATGACAGAATACATCATGGCTGCTTAAATGATTTCTGCTGCTAGATTCAGGGAACAGTCACCACATCTTCTGTAGCAATGTTTGCAGCCCCTTCAGCTTGCTCTGGGGGCAACCACCCTCTTTGCCCCATTCTAGCTATGACTTTGCTATTAAAATAAATCAAAAAATTAAGACTGGTTCATTTAAAGGGCTCTAGCACTGGAAAGGACATGAGAGGGGAGTGGAGTAAGCAGTTGATGCCAGCTTGCCTAGCCGGTGGGAAGGGAGGAGGTGTGGCTGCTGATGACCCCTATAGGAGTGTAGTGGTACTGAATGTAGCAACAAGTAGGCTGCGGATAGTCTGCTGCAGAGAAGCCATGATAGATGGTTCCTGCATGGGAATATGCAAGGCATTTTCTAGGCAGCAGCATTCAACTGTATGTTAGCTGTGCCTGAAGCAGATGTTAGGATTTCTTGGCCTGGTTTGCAGACTGATCTGCCTCTAACACCCAACTTTTGCCTTTGAGTCAGTGGCTGAGCTGATCAGGCTACTCATACACCAGGTATCAATGACAACACATCTATTGTTCCTATTTTAAAGGAAAAACCCTATGTTTTTAAAATGTTTTCACATTATTTTTATATGGTTGTATCACTACATTTTGGTCTTATTATTTAATTCATCTTATTATTTAATTATCTAATTTACTCATTGCTGATTGGTGCATGAGTGTGTGTGTGTGTGTGTGTGTGTGTGTGTGTGTGTGTGTGTGTGTGTGTGTGTGTATATATATATATATATATATATATATATATATATATATGGATCTAGGACTGATGAAAGAAAATTCAACAGTCCGAATCCAACTTCACTGAACACACTTTAACGAAAGTGCTTTTAGCGAAAAAGCACTTTCGCTAAAGTGCGTTAAAAAAAAAGAAAAGAAAAAAACAAGAAAAAAGCATTTATGCAGGGGCAGTGCCCCCCACACACCCCTACCCTATTATTCTCACTCCAAGATCGCACTATAGTGGGGAAAAGGAAAAAATTCCATTATCCACACCGTAGTATGATCTCCGCAACAGTCACTCCCCCACAACGCCCTCTACCTGCAGGCATACTTCCGCGAAAGTGCTTCTTCTGTGAAAAGGACTTTTGCAGAAGTATGCCCGGCCATTTAGGATTCGGTGAAATGGCCATCTGCGCATCACTCCTACACCTATATATATGCATACACATATATATATATATATATATATATATATATATATATATATATATATATATATATATATATATATATATATATATATATATATATATATATATATATACACACACACACACATATATATATATATATATATATATATATAAATATATATATATATATATATATATATATATACACACACACACACATATATATATATATACACACACACACACACACACACACATATATATATATATATACACACACACACACACACACATATATATACACACACACACACACACACACACATATATATATATATATATATATATATATATATATATATACACACACACACATATATATATATATATATATATATATATATATATATATATACATACTCGTTTTTGGCACTTCACTTTTAGTTTTGATGATGTCTGTGCTGTCTATTCCGGATGAAAAGCAAAGTGTGAATTCTGTACTTTAACTTCTCGTTTTATTCAATAAAGTATTCCTAGCTTCTAATTTCCTTGGCTTAGACTGAAGTGACTGTTAACATTTGGGCTTATAACTCTGAAGGCTGGAATATGGGAATTACTGAACTGTGAATTATTCACCTGAACTGAACTGTGAGTAACATACCTGAAATTACTTTTGATTTATTTACCTGAATTTAGCAGTGAGTTATTTGCTTAAATTAAACTGTGAATTAGTTTCCAGAATTAAGCTGTGAGTTATTGAGCCAGCTATGGGATGAGAAAAGTTTGTTGTCAAACAATGAACTTTATATTGGCTATCTCATTATTAATAAAGTGTATGACGTGAAATTATGAGACTCTGGAGTGTTGCTATGTTACACTGGTGGACAAAGTGGACAAATTTTGGTCAAAATATACTAAACTATATTATTTTTGGTCATACTTTGCTACTTGCAAGTTCTAATACCTACTAGTTGATTTCCCCACCTGCAGAAAGAGAGAACCACTGCTCTTTTTGTGTTACCACAACCAAAGGCAGAGAAATAATTGAATGCATAAGTTTTATGATGCTGGTAGCTTTTGACCATGATTTGATTTCTGCCATGTATAAACACAATGAAAAGGTATGTGCGTGCTGCCAAGTTACTGTGATTCTAAACTAAATGAACTTTAACATGTGTAGTGAAATGGGGTAGGGGAGCACCAGCCCAAAGGAGCATTGTTGAATGAGTTCCCAAGTTCTTCTTTTTGCTATAACCAAGCAGAAAGCCAGGAAAAAACATGCCTCTGAGACTGAAGCAAGTGAAACAATTCTTAAACCAAGATTTAAAAGAATAACATGAAAACAAGGGCAGAATGATTACTAGTGTTGAATGTGTTAACAGAGTATATGGAACTGCCGAATGGTTGCTTATTAAAAAACTGTACAGTAAATTTCTGAAATGTTGCTTTCCAAAGATCTGCATAGAAAATGTCCTGAGATGCTTAAAGAAATTTACTGGGGGAAACATGTTCTTTTTGCATGAATTATGTCTTTATGAATACTGGTGAATGAACTTAGTGAAGCTGTTAGTTAATATTGCAAAGTTGTGTTGAATTTCCAAACTGCAACAAGTTACTTGCTGCAATTTAATTGCAGAAAGAAAACCAGTAAAATAAAATGTAAAGCATTGTGGTTTCAAATTACCAGTACCTCATGGAATGATGAGTGGTTTATCTGAAATGAATTTTGAGATTGTCCCTGGGATTCAATAAACTCCATGCAGGAATAGCACTATTCCTGCACGGAGTGGTTCGTGTCCGTATAGCACAGCAGCGTGCCTTGCATATTCATGAAGGTGCACTGCTGTATAACCTACATGGACGTGAACCATCAATGAGTGCAGGGGGTGTGTTCACGTAGTGCATGGACATTGAACACACTCCCTGCACTCAGAAAGTGCCATACGGCACTTTCTAATATGATCTAGCATAATATTAGAGAATTACTCCAATATTATGCCAGTATTTCACTGTCCGGGGACACTGAAATTAAATAAATGATCATTTCAGTGTCCACGGACACTGAAATACATACGGTAGCAGGAAAGCAATGCAGGGTGTGTGTGACAGGTTCTGTGACACACCCCCTGCATTGTAAAAGTACCGTACGACACCTCTGCATCCTGCTAAAGCAGGAAACATGTACAAATGCACAAATAATGGAGGATAAATCCCTGTAAAGGGACACATCATACATATTGCCCTCACACACTTAGAAAGTTGGTAGAAAACAAGATATGTATTAGCAGAAATTTCTGAAGGATAGAAGCCCGAAAGCCAAATGTATGCCATTATTTCCCGACTGCAGTCCTCAATGACTTGTCAGAACACCACAATACTCACTATATAACATAATAAGATAATAATAATATTACATTTTTTTCTAGGTTAAGGAATGTTTAAGAGTAGCTAAGCGGGTGTGCAAGTTATGGCCCTACGCTTACCATATCTTAAACATTCCATAGGAGATAAATACAAATATACAGGTGATATTTCCAAGCTGAGACAGTGTAGTGGTTAGAGTCCTAGTTTTACATACAGGCATTTGTGATTTGAGTACCAAAGCAAACAAGTTATTTTTATATGGGAAAGTAGTGTTAAAATTATTTTTTTAAACTTAAATTATGTAACAACTGTTTTTTGTCAACCATGGTAGTGTAGCCGGTGTACAATGTAAGTGTGACTGCATATAACATGTGAAACCACCCATGTACACACAAGTGTCCCATACAATATAGTCACACCCCTTGCCAATGTAAGGAAAGCACATAGAGAGATGTCATGTAAAGTACATCATATACTCTTAAATTAAGTTAGTCCTCTGATATATTTAAAAAAATTAAAAGTGAGCAATGGTTAGCAATGGCCAGCTAAGCTTAGCAAGTGTAACCATTGCTAAGACATGAATGCTAAGCAGCAGGTACTTCAGCTAAGTGGATTTATGCACTGTTAAGCACTGCTCAACAACTTCCTTTTAAGCAGTGTTAAAACCGACTTAGCGGATCTGCGCACTGCTTAGCGGAGCTTATCCTTTTCAAAATGGTCCAATGACAGCAAAGAGTGGGAATATAGCACTATTTAAATAGCGCAGGTGGGAATGCAGCCATAATCTGTTATAGTCCTTCTGTGCAAATACAATGGCTGATGTAGGAGAGGCAGTGTGCTTTTGGGTGCAATGCTGGAGCATTCATGAGTCCGGGGTCATGGTTGGACTCCTAGTTAAAAACCATGAGGAGAGACTGCTGCAGGGCCAGTACGAGGGTTCCCAGTACAAAGTGGAGGCCTGGGACCGTGTCGCATGTGACCTCACCAGTCCAACTGGCATCCCCTGGACTGGTGAGCAGGTATGACACCACTATGCCAACCTAAAGCATAGGAAGGGGGCGGGGGCACTCTTGGACCAGTGGAACCAAGATGGACAGGCACAGAATGCTCCAGTAATGTGTAAGTATCACTATCAAGTAGTTTATAACAAATACTAGCCTGAGAATGTGATAGACAGATATGCATAGTCTGTGTTTTTCTCCCCTACAGCTGCAGCAGAGAGGGCTGTAAACATAGAAGCTCACGGTGACAGACTGCTGAGGCTGTGCCAACAGGCTGGTCAGTAAAATTCTATTTTGCAGTATAGTGTTAAAATAGCTAAGAAGGAGTACATTGCTTACTGCTAGTAGGTATACTGTTACTGTGTGAACTGAATAAATAAAAAAGGTATGACTGATGAATATTGAAGTACAATAAAGACCCTTAAAAAACTGTTGTGTTTATTCTGGTATGTTGTTGCAGACATATATAGAACGTATACAGGTTCTTCACAGCAAATATAGCTATGACAGCATACATTAACTGAGGTTCATCTGTGAACAAGCTGTTAGGAGAAACCATAGATGGTGTAGCTGCAAAACGAGATATAAATTAAATGTGAAATATATACTGCACTAAGCTTTGAACCCTGAATAGTATGTCAAGTATAATGTGTGTACCATGCCGCATTGCCTTGTCTTAACCTTTGCTTTCCAGCTTGTAGTAATCCAAAGGAGTAATGCACAATACAATAACTATCTGTCATACATGCATCACAGGATTACAAGTTCAGACTGTCTAACCAAGAAACTATTAGGCAGAAACCATTGAAACAAGCAACAGCAGTTCCCCTTTAGCTCAGTGTGATGAGATATAGGTTAGTTGTTAATTTTGCACACACAGACACGGATCAAATCTCGGGAGTGGTACTAAGATCTGTGCATATCTACACACAAAGGAATCAGGAATAAATGTAAAAACAGTCAGGTAGTGCTAAGAGATATTTTTCCCACAGGTTTTACAGGTAAGTAAATGTTGCCAGTAGCTGTATGAAGGGTATACTAATAAACTGTGTACAACTGTTCAATTATCCCACCACATGCCTGCAAATGACAGCAGGGTATGTACATAATATGCACTCTTCCCGAAGCATATCTCTCAACTGTACAGATATTCATTGAATGTCCAGATATTTGTCCCAGATTTTTGGTCTGTTTTACATAAAGTAGTGGTGTCATGGCAAATCAGTGGCAAACCATTATAGACTGAAGTTAGAAAATAATGATAGACATACAAGTGTCAGATGTCATATCCATCAGAAAAAACATACAAATGCAAAACCTGTTATTTTATCAACATTGTAAGTTAGTAAGAGCAATATCTAAAAATTGTCCATATTTATGGCCTTTGTCCCACTTTTATGTATGGCTTTGTCCGGATGTCATGCTCTAAGAGGTTGAGAGGTATATTCCCGATACATGTCTCTCAAGTGTCACATTGTCATGGCTAGTGGTCACTGCTGCAAATAATCCTGGACACAGATAGGAAACCAGTTGACTTATTCCAGAAGCACACTCACATAACAGCAGTTCAGTGTACCCCTCCTGTACCAGATATGTAACCCTGACATGTATGAGTTCCCTCTACTCATGTACCCAGAGTTGTCACAGTTTGCCTCATACTATTCCAGGCTGACAGTTTAATCAGTATGTTTGTACTACAGAAGCTATGGGCCATAGGCAGATGTAAAGTGGGGGCAGACCCATAGAGTATTGAGCAGTACTGTTGTGGAAAATAGAAGCATAAACAGTTGTTAATGGATTTTCTATCTCACCCCCCCACCCCTCATCTGCATCAATAATTATTACTCATATACTCCAGGTATGTTGCTCTCCATACCTAATGTTGGGACTTGTGTTATATTATTGCTAATATATTTGATTGCTTGCATGTTAACATATCTTGTTCAAATACCATTGTTGGTGGCCTGTTGCCGTCAGTGTTACTGGCATGGTGTTACAATGTATACTGTTTTTCCAGTTATGCATATGTTCTGTTTGCTATGCAACTGTTTTAAATCTGTTTTATGGGGTTAATTGGAACACCCACACATGCTGTTATAACTAATCTTGAAATGTATTGTTCATGACTAATCAACATATTTTGTAAAACCTCAACACCATAGTGCATTTGGGAAAGCAGATCCCAGCGGATCCACCTGTCCCACCTCATCTGGCCATGGCACCAGGCCCCAGCACGTCTGGTACCCAACATGGATCTCCCTCATCTGCTGGTCCTACTCCACCTTTGGGTGGAACTGCTGCTGGGGATGGGGCCTGTCCCACCTGGGAGTTGGCACAGACAGAAGGCTGTCACCTGCAGTCAGGTCTGAGGTTTGTTGTGCAGCACCCTTCGATCCAAGTTCAAAGAGCAGCTATGCCAGACTGAGGCCCATCTGGTGCACCTCAAGGGGCAGACCGCCCCTCTTGTCCAGCCCCCAGCACATCCATCTTTGGGGCTATGAAGGTGCAGTGGTGACTGCCCATGGGTGGGGACCTCAGTCCCACTTTAACCATATGGAGGCCTGTGGGCTTCGGATTCCCAACCACCCTCCCCGTCAAATGTGTTTATCCCCTCATGTGTCATATAGTGCCCCTATCGGCTGTCTTGTCTTCCTTCCTACCCAACCTACCTCCCCAGATGTACCTACAATCCTTCCCCAGCATCCAATTCTCTCCTTAAAAAAAAAAATAAAAGGGCATCTGTCCCAAAAAAAAATTGTCCCATACATAGCTGTCCATTTTGCACACATGTCAACTGGACAGATGTAATCTGGTCCAGTTGGCTAGATAACATATTTCTGTTGTCCTCACCCCTCTCTCTGGGATTTGAGTGTCCAAATTCACCTCCAAATTCTGTACAAATGCACAGCTGTTGCTGTATAAGAAATGGACAGCTATGGACCATCCCTACACCCATCCTGCACATCCCTAGCTATCTTACAGATTGTTTTAGTGCAGGTGTAAGTGGGAGTAAGCATGAGCAAGCAAGTTTGCATGATGCTAAGTGAAACCAACACAGATTAAGCATCTCTATGGTTAACAGTGTGTTGGCATCGCTTAGCGTCACGCAAACCTGTGTAAACCCACTTACAACTGCTTAAAACTGCTTTAATCACTCTGTCTCCATCAGCCACTGTTCTGCCAAGCAACAAAATAATCAGACCTGTCAAGTCTAAAACCAAGGGCCCTTTACACCATAGTCAGAGCAATGTACCACTAAACCATTCAAGCAGTAGAGACTGCTGATGCTTTTTCACATATATCATTCAGTAGAGTCATTCAACAGTAGGGAAATGATTATGTAGAATCAGTCAAGTTTTGTATATATACATATACACATGTATATATGTCTGGAGATGCATATATATGGAAAAATATATACATGATATAAATAGAGATATACATATTTTATATATATATATATATATATATATATATATATATATATATATATATATATATATGCTCATAACATATAGTGGAGTCATACCTCAGAACCCTACATCTCAACCTCTTAGTGCAAGAAATGTGACCAAAAATGGGGACCAGGCAACAGTACATCCTACAAATATATGGACGTAACATCACATTAGAGAAACTACACTCCTCTGTTAAGCATGTCACCAAGCAACGTCCATACTACAGTCAGACTGACACAACACCAGCCCAAATCCACTATAGGGGGTTACACATGTATTTGCAAATATATCAGGCACTACAGGGATGTAACAGCACTGAAAAACAGACACCAGTGTGAAAGTGCATACCCGCAACCAATTTCACCACAGTCAGTGACATACCAGCAAGCCAAATAAACAATACAGTATAAGGACCGTGTGAACAAAAACATCTCATCATGTTTGTCACTCACACACTACCCGTAATATACTGGCCTAATTCACAGTGTAGTATGATGCCTGGCCATGGTACAGGACATGTCTCAGTCTGCCCCTACAAACATTTACACATTTACACACTACACTGCTACACATTCCTGACAGTCTGTCAGCAATCGCCAGAAATACACACCTCTCAACTGTTCAGAGTCCCAAAAGAATGTCCAGGATTTGTCCTCATATATATAAGGCCTCTTACACATAACATGTCTGGCATTCTGATACATCACTGGGATGGTATCAGGAATGAAGGTAATAAACAATGATATACCCTACCTATCAACCTCTTACTGCATGACATCTGGACAAAGCCTGACATACTTGGGGGACAGAGGCCCCAAAACAGGGGCATATGTGAAATATTGCTGTTATAAATTGAGACAGTTGCTGGTGTAACAGGGTTTGTTGTAACATATCTTTTTTGAGTGATATGAAGTCAGAAACACAAATGGATGATGCTTTCTACTGACTGCAATCCCCAGAGTATGCTACTAATTTTCCAAAGACAAAAAGTGTCTGAGAAACACACCAAACATGAGAGTCCAAACTCTGGCCACTCTGTGGATAGCTCTGCAGTTGAGAGTTATGTCAACCACATAACACTGTCAGACTTAAAATTACACAGAAAAGCCATGTCCACACAAACCCTGTTAAACTAGCATTAATTCAACTGAATAACAGCAATACTTACATTCTGTCCGTATGTCTGGAAGATTCTCCCCAAGTTTGTTGGGCTGTCTCCACAGTTTCTGTTGTAAGAGGTATTTCCAACTACCCTCTGTGATGCTGTTGTTCACACACCTCCATGACATCCTCCTCATAGGCAAGGAAAAGAGGCAACACCCACATGAAGTACTCAATTATAGGAGTGTGTTGGCATGCCAGTGGCTATAGGAATAACAACACAGCTGTTCTGCCTGCAATAAGCAAGTGGGGGACACCAATTGGTGCACAGGTCATCAGCTGCTCATGAACATTACCTACAAAAGGTAATCTGCTGCCTATGCAAAACAGATGTGTACCCTATATCTTAGAGAGAGAGACAGACAGACAGACAGAGAAACCAACCAATCAACAGAAACTGGAATCAAACCAACCATAGTTGAAAAAAGGTATGTCTAAGAAGTAAGCATGTAATGGAATGCAGTAGGGGCTATGTAATAATGGGAAATAGGAATTTCTGCAAATATGTCTCAACAAGACTTGCTGCACTGATATATTGCTGATCAGAACCTATGGCCATAGCATCTGGGTCTGTCTGCAGTGACATAGATCACAGCTCAGGTTCCTCAGTCACCCCAGGAAAGGATGGCTCACATATGACTACTACTGGAGTATGTGTTGAACAATACTGACTGTGACACTGCTAGGCCAGCTACTGGGATGTCGTAGATATCCATATGTTAATTGTGAATACAACTATGATATACATGTTTGTCTCAGAAATGTGAGAGACCTACACAGGGTATTTGCATACCTATTGTTGCAGATGTATATGTTTAACTGCATGTGATATACTGAGCTCATACCATTCCACTGTCCAGTGTTATGCACATGGATCATATGTGTGCCTCATATTTGTAGTCATTTACTCATAGAGTTGTGTTATGTCTGGCAAATCATTGGCAACCTGTGAAGACTGACATTACAACATCTCCTTCTCTTTCTTTTGGCTGTTCCCATTAGGGGTCACCACAGCAGATCATCTATCTCCATTTCTTCCTGCCCTCTGCATCTTGCTCTGTCACACATCTATATCACGTTATCGAAATCTTACTACATCGAATCACTAAAGGTCGACCTCTAGTGATCGATGTAGTAAAACATTGAATAACGGTTAAAAAAACAAAAAGCAAACAAAAATAAAAACTAACTAGCGTAGGTAGGGGGCAAGCCCCCCTGCACCCCCCACATGGGGGGCTGCACCCCCCCACACCCCCTTACTTAAATATTCCAACTCTGAGACCACACTACATTGAGGTAAATGGAAATATCCCCCTACTGTTCTGTGCTTTTGATGTTGTGGTGCCGACAATATCTGCTTTGATATTGTCGACTTTCGACATCGTGAAGTAGATCCTCTGTCACACCAACCACCTGCATGCCCACTATCACCACATCCATAGAACTTATCTTAGGCCTTCCTCTTTTCCTCTTACCTGGCAGCTTCATCCTTACCATCCTTTTACCAATATACTCAGCATCCCTCCTCAGCACATGTCCAAACCAACATAATCCCGCTACTCTCTGGCTTTGTCTCCAAACCGTCCAACCTGGGCTGACCCATTAACATACATATTCCTAATCCTGTCCACCCTCGCCACACCCAGTGCAAATCTTAATATCTTTAACTTTGTCACGTTCTGCTCTGACTCCTGCCTTATTGTTAATGCCACTATATCCAATCCATATAACATAGCTGGTGTCTCTACCCTCTTGTAGACCTTCCCTCTCACTCTTGATGGTACTCATATGTCACAAATCACTCATGACACTCTTCTCCACCCTCCCCATCCTGCCTGCACTCTCTTCTTTACCTCTCCCACATACTCGTCATTACTCTGAACTGTTGATCCCAAGTCTTTAAACTCATCCACCTTTGCAAACTCTACTCCCTGCATCCTCACCATTCCTCTAGCCTCTCTCCCATTCACACACATATATTCTGTATTAGTCCTGCTGACCTTCATTCCTCCCCTCTCTAGGGCATATCTCTACCTCTCCAGGGTCTCCTCAACCTGTTTCTTAATCTCACTACAGATCACAATGTCATCTGCAAACATCACGGGGACTCCTGTCTGATCTTGTCTGTCAAACTGTCCATCACCACTGCAAATAAGAAAGGGCTCAGAGATGATCCCTGACGTTATCCCACCTTCACCTTAAATGCATCTGTCACTCTCACCTCAGAATTCACCGCTGTCACACTACCCTTGTACATACCCTGCAGCACTCTTACAGACACCTCCGCCACTCCTGACTCCTCATACAATACCACAACTCCTCTCTATGCACCCTGCCATATGTTTTCTCCAGAAAGACACAATGCAACTCCTTCCGACCTTCTCTGTACTTCTCCATCAACACTCTCAGAGCAAACATCACATCTGTAGTGTTCTTTCCTGGCATGATACCATAATGCTGATCACTAATCATCACCTCCCTTCTTAACCTAGCTTCCACTACTGTTTCCCATAACTTCATGCTGTAGCTAATCAGTGTTATCCATCTGTAGTTACTACAGCTCTGCACATCTCCCTTATTCTTATAATTGGTACCCAACATTTTTTCTCCACTCCTCATGCATCCTCTCACTTTCCACGATTTCATTAAACAATCTGCTTAAAAACATCACTGCCATTTCTCCTAAACATCTCCATGCTTCCACATGTATGTAATCTTGACCTACAGCCTTTCCATTCTTAATCCTCTTCATAGCTACCCTAACTTCCTCCTTGAAAAATCCATTGCACTTCCTGATTCACCATACCCACATCATCCAACCTTCTCTCTCTCTCTCTCATTCTCTTCATTCATCAGGCCCTCAAAGTACTTGTTCCATCTGCTCAACACACTCTCCTCAATTGTGAGTACATTTCCCTTATTATCCTTTATCACCCTTACCTGCTGCACATCTTTACTAGCTCGGTCCCTCTGTCTAGCCAATTGGTACAGGTCCTTTTCTCCATCCTTAGTGTCCAACCTTTCATACAACCCTTCATACGCCTCATCCTTAGCCTTCGCCACTTCTCTCTTTGCCATGCACCTCATCTCCTTATACTCCTGTCTACTTTCTTCATCTCTCTGACAATCCCACTTCTTCTTCGCCAACCTCTTTCTCTGTATACTCCCCTGTACATCCTCATTCCAACACCAGTTCTCCTTGTCCTCCTTCCTCTGTCCAGATGTCACACCAAGCACCTTTCTAGTCATCTCCCTTACTAGCTCTGCTGTATTTATCCAGATATTCAGTAACTCTTCACTGATACCCAGTGCCTGCCTTAATTCTTCCCTGAATTTAACCTCACAATCACACTTTTTCAGTTTCCACCATTTGATCCTTGGTGCTGCCCTCACACTCCTCCTCCTCTTCTTGATCACCAACATCATCCCACAGACCAACATTCTATGCTGCCTAACTACACTTTCCCCTATCACCAAGTTTACAGTCTCCAATCTCCTTCAAACTGGCCCTTCTGCATAGGATATAATCCATCTTCCTGCACTCTTGTATGTCACCCTATGCTCCTCTGTCTTGTTAAAATACGTATTTACCACAGCCATGTCCATCCTTTTTGCAAACTCCACCACCATCTCACCTTCTGCATTCCTTTGCTTAACACCATACCTACCCTTCACTTCCGCATCCCCCCAGTTCCCTTCACCAGTCTCTCACCCTTGGGTACAGGCATCACTACTTCATCCAACTGACTCCAAAATTTTTCTGTCTCATCCATCACACACCCAACTTGCGGAGCGTATGCACTAACAACATTCATCATCACACCATCAATTTCCAGCTTCATAAACACCACTCTATCGGCACTCTTTTTACCTCCATAAACACTCTTGGCATATTGTTCCTTCAGGATAACCCCTACACCATTTCTCCTCCCATCCACACCATGATAGTACAATTTGGATCCGACTCCGATACACCTAGCCTTACCCCCTTCCTTCTGTCCATCATATCAGCTAGCTCTGTCCCCATAGCAGTCATACTACCAATATTAAAAGTTTCTACCCTCACTACCACACTCCTAGCCTTTCTCCATTATTCCTGCCATATGAGTGTCGGACATCCTCCAGGATATGCTGTGAATGCAAAGGCTACTGTGCTATCAAATGACTTAACTGTGTTACAGCAATATTAAGAAAGTGTCACCAATTTTGGACCATCACCCCCCCCATGTATGTGTGGGTTCCTCCAGATGTCCTGCTCTAACAGGTTGACAGGAATGACTGAGCAGCAAGAGTGTAAATACACTGTGGCATACTGACATAGAACAGAAATGTATATTAGGTGTTACCCGTGCACATGTATACATGAGTAGTTGTACCTGGCTGCCTCATAACGGCAGACATGGGATGCAGAACGTCAAATAAATAAGCTGTATATGTTGTACACATGTGTAATCTTAGTTTCTGTGCATCCAACAGAGTTAGATTTCTACAGCTACTGGTTGTTGCATTACCCTGGCACAGACATGGGTTCTAGAATAAGCATGATTATTAGGTTGAAACTGGAGAGGTGTCCAACTGTGTCATGACCTGGATGCAACAAAACCATCTCTCCCTCAACTCTAATAAATCTAAAATACTACTCTTCCCTCCTACTAGGGCTTTCTCCTTTGACAAAAATGCTTTCATAGTCCTAAGCCAAACCAACACTGCTATTGAAGTTGTCTCCTCCGCAAAACTTCTTGGCATTACTATAGACGAAAACCTGAAATTTGACATCCACATACAACAAAACATAAAGGAAATCCACCAAAAGTTAGGTATGCTCTACCGGAACAACCGCTTTCTTACCAACTCCTCTAGACATACCCTGGCAACTACCTACCTTCTACCTACACTACTCTATGGTGCCCCTCTCTTAACTAATCTGTCTTCTTCTATTATCTCTAAACTTGAAACTTGCTATAATAAGGTCTCTAAATTTGCCACTAATTCCAAAACCTCAACTCACCACTGCCTTTCCCTACAATCTCTAAACTGGCTAGAACTATCTAACCACCTAGACTATCTCCAACTAACCACAGCTCACAAATTAATATTCTACCCTGAAAAATGCCCAGCCATAACAAACGTTATTCCTCCATACATCCCGAATAGATCTCTGAGATCCGAACACCAAAACTTCGTCTCCATCTACAAATCAAAATGTCCCGCTGGCCAACTACTTCTCTCCTTCTCACTAGGTAAGAAATGGAACTCTCTTCCCCCTTCTCTCAGGAATATACCCAACATAGAATCATTCAAGACCCAACTATTCCTATACCTATCATCCAAACAGAAATGCTCCTGCTTCCACCCTACATAAATTCTACTGAATGCCCCCATTGACTATTCTACATTGCTTGCGTTTACTTCTACTCTCCTAAAATAGACTCAGCAGTCTTTCTCTGACTAATGAATTTCTTCCTTAACACTACAAACTGTAAATACTGTATATATCAGTCTCACTGATGTAAAAAAAAAAAAAAAAAAAAAAATGTTCCTATTCTTACAGATATTTGTATCATATTGTATTGCATTGATATTCCAGTAATGGGTGTTCTCTATTATCTATTAGCTGCGTTGTTTGATTTACATCTTATGCATCTGCATTTCTGAATGTATGAATTCTATTCTTGTATTTTACTTTAACATAATGTAACCTTCATTGTATTTGTATTGCTTACGGAGCTTTTCTCCCTGGGCCTCCACTGAAAATGGGCACTTTTAGGCCCAGTGGACTTCCCCGGTAATCAAACTGAAAATAAAAAATAAATAAAATGACCTTGTGTCCATGCCTACTACAAACAGCTATATGACCACCTACATAGCTGTATGGACTCAGCAATACCTTACTTGTAAAACCTGTCTCCACCAAGGTAGAGTAATCCCCTTTGCTGGACAGCAGCAAACACAAACCACATAATTGGTCGCTATATTGGCTGTAAAGGGCAAAGTAGGAGCAGGCACCAACTTGGCAGCAAGTCAACCTTTGTCTGAACAAGCATATACTGTCACAGGTGGATTACTGTAAGGCTAACTATGAGTACAAATTGGACACATCCATCAAGGGCAATCACAAAGCTGTCTTCACATATGTCTGCAATCTCAGAGGCAACAACCCAACCCACCCTGTAATGGTGGTCAATCACACCACATACACACACACCATAGCTATAGCCAACCTGCTGCAGACAGGTTTAGGGCAAACATAACCTCCCTGGCTCACCATCAGTATAGGTGGATATGCACAGAACCCACAACCCTCCCCTCATCATCAGGGAGCAGGTCCATACTGCCTAATCAAAGGCAACAAAAGTAAGTCTCCATGGGACCTGATAACATTTCTGTCTGCATCCTACATGAACTTAGGCATATGCTTCCAGCTCCATTACACACTGTATGTAAGCAAAGCCTGAGCACCGTTGACATCCCATCTGCAAGGAACATGGCCACTGTCATCCCTCTACACAAATGTGAATGATGAATGGTGGTTTGTACAATGTACTGGCCCTCATTGGGGGGAACATGACACATCAGGACCAGGAGTGCAATGCAGGTTCATACTGTGCTGATAGATGACAGGGGTATAATGTGGTTGTAAGTGGTGGCTAGTGATAGGCAATATTGATGTGCTGGCTCTGTAAATAATTCTGGGCAATGTCTGAGGTCCTGTGATGTCTTTCCCTGTTTATGTCTTCCAGGTGGCATGCAGCAATAGCCTGCAAATATTGTAGAGGAGAACGCGGGTATCACTGAAGCAATACTCAAGCACCATGTGGTGCTGTTCGGCCATAGCTGACAAAATCTGCAGGAGCAGACTGCCCTGTGGGATGACCTTGTCCACAGAGTTAACAGCTTGAGCCACCATGGCCGCACATATGATCAGGTCAGGCATTAGGCAACTGACCTGATAAGTCATGCCCGGCAAAGGGCTGCTACCATGGCCTGGGACCATACTGCTACAGGAGGGGGTCCAGCCACACAGGCCCCACTTATGGCAACAGAGGAGCTCCTTGGCAACCTTGGGGCAGTGCCCACACAACAGCCAACAGATGAAACACTAGTCGTTGAGGTGGGTGGCACCCAGGCAATAGGTGAGGAGCATCCAGGTAAGGCCACAGTGGACATCAATTTAATCATGTAGCAGTCATACTGTCTTCTATAGAGTATCTTGATCATATGTCACTCCAAACTGCATTTGTGGTTGGGGTTTAGTAATGCACACACGTGCACATCTATGGTGATGGACAGCAAATTGTGTACTATCATAGCTTGTACTGTACCTGTGCAGAAAAGTAGCATTCATCTTGTACTCATGCCAGATATGAGTCTGCTGACAATACCTCTCCCCCACAATCACATAGGTCCCTCTGGTCTGGATGTGGCACAGCAGCCTGAAGCCTGTGAGTATGGGATTTTCCTGTTGTGGCTCACCAGTACTCCATGCATTTTAAGGTCATGCATGTGATCATTCACACAACTGTTACTCTAAGCTATTTTGCAATATCTGCATGTTCACTGGTGTGGGGTTAACTGCATTGCATCACAGTAGTCATCAAAGGAGCCTATTTGCAGGAGATGTCACATATCTGTAACATACCTCACAACCTGTCATTACATGAAATATGGACAAAGACTGACAAAATGGGGGGACAAAGGCCCAAATCTAGGGACATATTTTATAAATTAGTGTTGTACAGTGCATATAAATGGTGTACACACACCTGTTTGAATGCCAGGTATTTGTGATATACAAAAATGAGAGCACAATAAAACATTTCTAAACCCTTCCAACCTTTAATGTGACCTATAACCTGTACAATTCAATTGTAAGACAAACAAATTTGTTAGGGTAACAATTATGACACATAAAAAGTGTATAAGAAGCTAGATGCATATGTGTGCACATGCTGAAGCTAATACTGTGTTGAGGCAGGTTTCGATATTATTACAGCATTACATCTTCTTGGGTACACACCTGCCATCAATTACAGAGACTCTTTCATTAACAGCAAATAATGGTCAGCTATCCTACCAGGATTATCCTAAATTTACAAAGTTGCCTGCTACAGCAACAGCCATAGTTCGCATACAGCTTATGAAGCAGCAAAGGGATCTCATTTGTGAAAGGTATCAGCCCACAGAAGGGTATACACACATTTCCATGGCATTGCATATACCATGGAACACAGTGAAGACAGTCATCAAATGGTAGGGGAAATATGGGGCAACAGTGGCATTGCAAAGAACTGGACATCCATCCAAATGTGTGGAATGTGTGGAAAAGACAAGACCCAAACTGGTCAGGGAGGCTGCCAGGAGACCTACAGTAACACTACAGGAGTTGCAGGAATCTCTGGCAAGTACTGGTTGTAAACTACATGTGACAACAATCTCCTATATTCTCCACATGTCTGGCCTATGGGGTAGGGTTGGAAGATGGAAGCCTTTTCTCACACAGAGCAACACCCAGGTCATGCAAATTTTTCAAGACAAATACAGCAGGTCTCCCAAAAGCATGTGGGGAAATGTGTTATGGTGTAATGAGACCAAGGTTTCTGGCCACAATAACAAAGGTTTTGTTTGTCACAATAACAACACTGTGCATCACCAAAAGAATATCATCCCCATGGTGTAGCATGTGATGGCAGTGTCCTGCTCTGGGGTCATTGTTCATAAGCTGGAATTGGGCCTTTAGCCAAAGTGGAGGGGATTAGGAACAGTACAAAATACCAGTCCCCTTTGGCCCAAAATCTTCATGTGTCTGCTAGAAAGCTGTGGATGGAGAGGACTTACACCTTTCCACATGACAATGACCTATACCATACATCAAAATCCAAAAATTAATATCTTCACTAGAAGACAATCAACATTTTGGAATGGCCCAGCCACAGTCCACACCTACATCCAATAGAAAATCTGGGGGGAGGGGGTGCCCTGAAGAGGCCTGTGCAGAAGAGATGCCCTCGCAATCTGACAGAGTTGGAGGGCTTCTGCAAGGGAAAGTGTACAAATATTGCTTTAACAAAGTATTAGTTTAAGGGTGTGCACAGTCATGCAACCAGCCTATTGTACATATTTCAACTTCTACATGTCACCCCTAACCAATGTGTTTGATCTTCAATTGGATTGCACAGGTTATAGGTCACATTAATGGTGGGAAATGTTATCACACAATTTCTGTGGTCTCATGTTATATATCAGACAAACCTGGGATGTCTGCACTTATACTATCCACTGTAAGCTTAGGAGGTTGCTAGTGTAACCAGTTCTGTTGTAACATACATGTACTGCAGGATTTGAAGTGTGAAACTCAAAATATATCATTAATTAGTGACACCAGTACTCATATCATCCCAGTAATGTTTCAGACAAACACAGGATTTATGATGAACAGAGCAAAAATAAGAGCTAGACATGTAGACATTCAGTGACACTCTGCAGAGTTGAGAGGTATGTTCTGTAGGAGTTGCCACTGTGCTATACAGGTGAATAGCAATTATGTGTGCATAGGTGCAGTGTGTGCTACTTGAAAGCCCATCAATTACTAACACTACTCACGTATCACAGAGGTGTATATAAGTAGTAATAGTAAGTGGAAAGGGCTGCACTGCATGATGTTAAGGGCCTGTCCAGGGTGTGTATGTAGTGGTCTGACTGTGTTGGGAATTCCACCAGTTGGCTATTGTGAGATCTGTGTAATGCCTGTCTGCCACCTGACCTGTATGTGTGTGAGTGAGTGGGCATGTGTATGCATGTGTGTGTGTGTGTGTGTGTGTGTGTGTGTGTGTGTGTGTGTGTGTGTGTGTGTGTGTGTGTGTGTGTGTGTGTGTAGCAGCAAACAGTATAGTGCAGGTATTAATTTACATATGTTGTCTTCCCCCCACAGATGGTCATGGTGTTCGTGGTCCCACCCACTCAGAATCTGATGTCAATGTCTCTGCAGACTCTGGCAATGATGATGGTCATAGTCAGGCACAGGTGGTGTTGTCAGGGGCTGAATCTGTGTCATCGCTTGGCATCCCACTGTCATCCACAATGCCCCACACACAGCCACAATGCCCACACATGCCCTGTCCTCAGCAGCCACAGATGATGGACAGTTGGCAGGTGGTGACATGGAACAGGCTAGTGTAGTGACTATGGCAGGTGTGAGTGTAGACACTGGCCGTAGCCAGAGTGCAGGCGAGGTCCCACACAGGTGGATGGACAGGGGTGCTTGCAGGAGGACTGCTGCTCATCAAGCTGCTTTTGCAAGTGGCACAGCAGGTGTCACCAGATGCATGTTGTAAGTGGTGGCTAATGATAGTGCACAGGCACGTATTGAATGCAACAGACAAATACTCAGGGTGTTTGATGCAACTCTTCCTGATTTATGTGGCATCATACATGACCTTGTTGAGGCCACATGCCAAAATACTGAGGTCATGAATAGACAGTGGGGTGAGACCTTGGCTACCCTCAACCATGGCATGTCTGTACTAGAGTGTGTGGTGGGAGATGGGCATCGACCACATGGACGTAGGTTAGCACGAACATCAGCTGAGAGTTATTGGGGCTGTGCACCTTCACACTCCCGTAGTGGCAGTGACACCAGCACTACCAAAAGGGGGTTGCTGTCCACATCACAATGGAGCAGACCATGGCCACGTGGTCCTGGCCATTCCCATCAGGGACACAGATCCAGCAGACAGCAGTCACCATCTGGAAACAGTACTGCATCTGGCCTTGGGCCTGGTGGTGCCAGTGAGACCGATGGCAGGACCAGTTCATGTGTCCATGGCCGGAGATGATGAACTGAACACCCTGCTTTGTACGGTCCACAGCTGTCCAATATACCCCTGTGTAAGGCAGCCACATGGTGTGACTGTGTGCATACATACATACACATCTGTATCACAGGCAGGTCACCTCCAGACACACACAGCACCTCTGCACAGCCCATCTATAGGATACCCCTCCAAACACACACACACACATGGATGTCAACCGTATGGCCCAGCCTAGGCCTCTGGCAAACCCACACCACACCCTGTGCATATAATGATACCTGTGCCACATCCCTGTCATCCATACCATCGATGCAGGGACATGCTAATATGGGTCTGATGCACAGGGTGAATATAGTACAGTGTAGCTATGTAATACTGTGTAAGGTGCTGTCTGCTTGCATTTGTTATTGGTACACATAAAGGTGTATGTACCTTATTAGCCATGATGCATTATTGCTGTTAGTACCACTGACTGAATGTAGTCTGACATGCTGTATTCTGTTTGTGTTCCAGGTGTCTGTGTATCTGCAGGCTGTGGCCCTGCAGACATTACCAACATGGAGTATGGCAGAGTAGAAACACACCAACCACTTCATAGTCAAGGTGCAGCTTTATATGTATGTTTACCAGGTGTGTATGCATGCAACAGTGTATGATGGACACTGTTGTCAGACAGTGTGACCTTGCATACATACCCCTTGTCACAGACAGGTAGCCTTCAGACATGTTACCTCAGTGTTGTGTAGTACCACAGGCTCATACATATGGAACAGGTTACTGGAATACTGTCAGTAGGTCCCTCAAAGCTTAGCCATTAGAGTGACCACAATAGATTCATGTGTTAGCACCTGTTGCCCCTGCCATTTCTTTTCCATACACTCAACCCTGATGCAGTTGGTGAGGGCATGCATGGCACTGTGTATGACAGGTTTGTTGTATGTATTCCTGAGTTCACATGGTGCAACAGGGAGACAAAATGGTATATCCTTTGAATACACAGAGTAAAGACTGACACAGGGGATGTGCATACAATAACACAAACACAGTTGGCAATAGACAGATTCGTAAACCTACATATTCACTTTAATGTACTATAGTGCTACATACACATGACATGCCCCACATAGACTATATGCGTGGGACATAGCTCAATACCTCTTACAGTGCATAATGTTATGAATGTCTTCATGGCTGGTGAGATAATCCACCAGAAATAGCAAGTGGAGTCATCTA